>NC_054480.1:3160035-3506968 GCF_017639515.1 Carcharodon carcharias | reverse complement strand
GACACTGTGACGGGTCTGGTGGAGGGTGTGGGTGAGGCTGTGATGGGTTTGGTGGAGGGTGTGGGTGAGGCTGTGATGGGTCTGGTGGAGGGTGTGGGTGACACTGTGATGGGTCTGGTGGAGGGTGTGGGTGATTTTGTGATGGGTCTGGTGGAGGGTGTGGCTGAGGCTGTGATGGGTCTGGTGGAGGGTGTGGGTGAAACTGTGATGGGTCTGGTGGAGGGTGTGGGTGAGAGCTGTGATGGGTCTGGTGGAGGGTGTGGGTGACACTGTGATGGGTCTGGTGGAGGGTGTGGGTGACACTGTGATGGGTCTGGTGGAGGGTGTGGGTGAGGCTGTGATGGGTCTGGTGGAGGGTGTGGGTGAGGCTGTTTTGGGTCTGTTGGAGGGTGTGGGTGAAAATCTGATGTGTCTGGTGGAGGGTGTTGGTGAGGCTGTGATGGGTCTGGAGGAGGGTGTGGGTGACACTGTGATGGGTCTGGTGGAGGGTGTGGGTGACACTGTGATGGGTCTGGTGTGGTGGGTGTGGTGAGGCTGTGATGGGTGTCTGGTGGAGGGTGTGGGTGAGGCTGTGATGGGTCTGGTGGAGGGTGTGGGTGAGGCTGTGATGGGTCTGGTGGAAGTGTGGTGGGATGTCACGTGATGGGTCTGGTGGAGGGTGTGGGTGAGGCTGTGATGGGTCTGGTGGAGGGTGTGGGTGACACTGAGATGGGTCTGGTGGAGGGTGTAGGTGACACTCTGACGGGTCTGGTGGAGGGTGTGGGTGAGGCTGTGATGGGTCTGGTGGAGGGTTTGGGGATACTGGATGGTTTGGTGGAGTCTGTGGGTTGGTGAAACTGTGATGGGTCTGGTGGAGGGTGTGGGTGACACTGTGATGGGTCTGGTGGAGGGTGTGGTGGTGAGTCTGATGATGTCTCTGTGGAGGGGGTGGGGTGAGGTGTGATGGGTCTGGTGGAGGGTTGTGGGTGAGGCTGTGATGGGTCTGTTGGGGGTTGTGGGTGACACTGTGACGGGTCTGGTGGAGGGTGTGGGTGACACTGTGATGGGTCTGGTGGAGGGTGTGGGTGAGGATGTGATGGGTCTGGTGGAGGGTGTGGGTGAGGCTGTGATGGGTCTGGTGGAGGGTGTGGGTGAAACTGTGATGGGTCTGGTGGAGTGTGTGGGTGAAGCAGTGATGGATCTGGTGGAGGGTGTGGGTGACACTGTGATGGGTCTGGTGGAGGGTGTGGGTGACACTGTGATGGGTCTGGTGGAGGGTGTGGGTGAGGCTGTGATGGGTCTGGTGGAGGGTGTGGGTGACACTGTGATGGGTCTGGTGGAGGGTGTGGGTGACACTGTGATGGGTCTGGTGGAGGGTGTGGGTGAGGCTGTGATGGGTCTGGTGGAGGGTGTGGGTGAGGCTGTGATGGGTCTGGTGGAGGGTGTGGGTGAAGCTGTGATGGGTCTGGTGGAGGTTGTGGGTGAGGCTGTGATGGGTCTGGTGGAGGGTGTGGGTGACACTGTGATGGGTCTGGTGGAGGGTGTGGGTGAGACTGTGATGGGTCTGGTGGAGGGTGTGGGTGACACTGTGATGGGTCTGGTGGAGGGTGTGGGTGAGGCTGTGATGGGTCTGGTGGAGGGTGTGGGTGACACTGTGATGGGTCTGGAGGAGGGTGTGGCTGACACTGTGATGGGTCTGGTGGAAGGGGTGGGTGAAACTGTGATGGGTCTGGTGGAGGGTGAGGGTGACACTGTGATGGGTCTGGTGGAGGGTGTGGGTGGATGAAACTGTGATGGGTCTGGTGGAGGGTGTGGGTGAGGCTGTGATAGGTCTGGTTGAGGGTGAGGGAGACACTGTGAGGGTTCTGGTGGAGGGTGTGGGTGACACTGTGATGTGTCTGGTGGAGGGTGTGAGTGACACTGTCATGGGTCAGGTGGAGGGTTTGGGTGAGGCTGTGATGGGTCTGGTGGAGGGTGTGGGTGACATTGTGATGGGTCTGTTGGAGGGTGTGGGTGAAACTGTGATGGGTCTGGTGGAGGGTGTGGGTGACACTGTGATGGGTCTGGTGGAGGGTGTGGGTGAGGCTGTGATGGGTCTGGTGGAGGGTGTGGGTGAGGCTGTGATGGGTCTGGTGGAGGGTGTTGGTGAACACTGATGGGTCTGTTGGAGGGTGTGGGTGACACTGTGATGGGTCTGGTGGAGGGTGTGGGTGAGGCTGTGATGGGTCTGGTGGAGGGTGTTTGTTTCACTGTGATGGGTCTGGTGGAGGGTGTTTGTGACACTGTGATGGGTCTGGTGGAGGGTGTGGGTGAGGCTGTGATGGGTCTGGTGGAGGGTGTGGGTGAAGCTGTGATGGGTCTGGTGGAGGGTGGGTGCTTGTGGGTGTGGTGACACTGTGATGGGTCTGGTGGAGGGTGTGTGAGTGTCACTGTGATGGGTCTGGTGGAGGGTGTGGGTGAGGCTGTGATGGGTCTGGTGGAGGGTGTGGGTGACACTGTGATGGGTCTGGTGGAGGGTGTGGGTGAGGCTGTGATGGGTCTGGTGGAGGGTGTGGGTGACACTGTGATGGGTCTGGTGGAGGGTGTGGGTGAAGCTGTGATGGGTCTGGTGGAGGGTGTGGGTGACACTGTGATGGGTCTGGTGGAGGGTGCGGCTGAGAGCTGGGATGGGTCTGGTGGAGGGTGTGGGTGACACTGTGATGGGTCTGGTGGAGGGTGTGGGTGAGGCTGTGATGGGTCTGGTGGAGGGTGTGGGTGAGGCTGTGATGGGTCTGGTGGAGGGTGTGGGTGAGGCTGTGATGGGTCTGGTGGAGGGTGTGGGTGACTATGTGATGGGTCTGGTGGAGGGTGTGGGTGAGGCTGTGATGGGTCTGATGGAGGGTGTGGGTGACACTGTGATGGGTCTGGTGGAGGGTGTGGGTGAGGCTGTGATGGGTTTGGTGGAGGGTGTGGGTGACACTGTGATGGTCTCTGGTGGAGGGTGTGGGTGACATGTGATGGGTCTGGTGGAGGGTGTGGGTGAGGCTGTGATGGGTCTGGTGGAGGGTGTGGGTGAGCTGTGATGGGTCTGGTGGAGGGTGTGGGTGACACTGTGATGGGTCTGGTGGAGGGTGTGTGTTGAGGCTGTGATGGGTCTGGTGGAGGGTGTGGGTGACACTGTGATGGGTTGGTGGAGGGTGTGGGTGACACTGTGATGGGTCTGGTGGAGGGTGTGGGTGAGGCTGTGATGGGTCTGGTGGAGGGTGTGGGTGACACTGTGATGGGTCTGGTGGAGGGTGTGGGTGAGGCTGTGATGGGTCTGGTGGAGGGTGTGGGTGACACTGTGATGGGTCTGGTGGAGGGTGTGGGTGAGGCTGTGATGGGTCTGGTGGAGGGTGTGGGTGAGGCTGTGATGGGTCTGGTGGAGGGTGTGGGTGACACTGTGATGGGTCTGGTGGAGGGTGTGGTTGAAACTGTGATGGGTCTGGTGGAGGGTGTGGGTGAGGCTGTGATGGGTCTGGTGGAGGGTGTGGGTGAGGCTGTGATGGGTCTGGTGGAGGGTGTGGGTGACACTGTGATGGGTCTGGTGGAGGGTGTGGGTGACACTGTGATGGGTCTGGTGGAGGGTGTGGGTGAGGCTGTGATGGGTCTGGTGGAGGGTGTGGGTGACACTGTGATGGGTCTGGTGGAGGGTGTGGGTGACACTGTGATGGGTCTGGTGGAGGGTGTGGGTGAGGCTGTGATGGGTCTGGTGGAGGGTGTGGGTGAGGCTGTGATGGGTCTGGTGGAGGGTGTGTGTGAGGCTGTGATGGGTCTGGTGGAGGGTGTGGGTGAGGCTGTGATGGGTCTGGTGGAGGGTGTGGGTGAGGCTGTGATGGGTCTGGTGGAGGGTGTGGGTGACACTGTGATGGGTCTGGTGGAGGGTGTGGGTGAGGCTGTGATGGGTCTGGTGGAGGGTGTGGGTGAGGCTGTGATGGGTCTGGTGGGGGTGTGGGTGAGGCTGTGATGGGTCTGGTGGAGGGTGTGGGTGAGGCTGTGATGGGTCTGGTGGAGGGTGTGGGTGAGGCTGTGATGGGTCTGGTGGAGGGTGTGGGTGACACTGTGATGGGTCTGGTGGAGGGTGTGGGTGACAATGTGATGGGTCTGGTGGAGGGTGTGGGTGAGGCTGTGATGGGTCTGGTGGAGGGTGTGGGTGACACTGTGATGGGTCTGGTGGAGGGTGGGGGTGACACTGTGATGGGTCTGGTGGAGGGTGTGGGTGAGGCTGTGATGGGTCTGGTGGAGGGTGTGGGTGACACTGTGATGGGTCTGGTGGAGGGTGTGGGTGACACTGTGATGGGTCTGGTGGAGGGTGTGGGTGAGGCTGTGATGGGTCTGGTGGAGGGTGTGGGTGACACTGTGATGGGTCTGGTGGAGGGTGTGGGTGACACTGTGATGGGTCTGGTGGAGGGTGTGTGTCCGAGCTGGGATGTGTCTGGTGGAGGGTGTGGGTGACACTGTGACGGGACTGGTGAGGGTGTGGGTGAGGCTGTGATGGGTCTAGTGGAGGGTGTGGGTGACACTGTGATGGGTCTGGTGGAGGGTGTGGGTGAGGCTGTGATGGGTCTGGTGGAGGGTGTGGGTGACACTGTGATGGGTCTGGTGGAGGGTGTGGGTGAGGCTGTGATGGGTCTGGTGGAGGGTGTGGGTGACACTGTGATGGGTCTGGAGGAGGGTATGTGTGAGGCTGTGATGTGTCTGGCGGAGGGTGTGTGTGAGGTTGTGATGTTTCTGGTGAAGGTTGTGGGTGTGGCTGTGATGGGTCTGGTGGAGGGGGTGGGTGACACTGTGATGGGTCTGGTGGAGGGTGTGGGTGACACTGTGATGGGTCTGGTGGAGGGTGTGGGTGACACTGTGATGGGTCTGGTGGAGGGTGTGGGTGACACTGTGATGGGTCTGGTGGAGGGTGTGGGTGACATGTGATGGGTCTGGTGGAGGGTGTGGGTGAGGCTGTGATGGGTCTGGTGGAAGTGTGGGTGAACCTGTGATGGGTCTGGTGGAGGGTGTGGGTGACACTGTGATGGGTCTGGTGGAGGGTGTGGGTGAGGCTGTGATGGGTCTGGTGGAGGGTATGGGTGACACTGTGATGGGTCTGGTGGAGGGTGTGGGTGAGGCTGTGATGGGTCTGGTGGAGGGTGTGGGTGACACTGTGATGGGTCTGGTGGAGGGTGTGGGTGACACTGTGATGGGTCTGGTGGAGGGTGTGGGTGAGGCTGTGATGGGTCTGGTGGAGGGTGTGGGTGAGGCTGTGATGGGTCTGGTGGAGGGTGTGGGTGACACTGTGATGGGTCTGGTGGAGGGTGTGGGTGACACTGTGATGGGTCTGGTGGAGGGTGTGGGTGAGGCTGTGATGGGTCTGGTGGAGGGTGTGGGTGACACTGTGATGGGTCTGGTGGAGGGTGTGGGTGAGGCTGTGATGGGTCTGGTGGAGGGTGTGGGTGACACTGTGATGGGTCTGGTGGAGGGTGTGGGTTGCACTGTGATGGGTCTGGTGGAGGGTGTGGGTGACACTGTGATGGGTCTGGTGGGGGGGGGGGGGGAGGGTCGTGGGTGAGGGTGTGATGGGTCTGGTGGAGGGTGTGGGGGTGACACTGTGATGGGTCTGGTGGAGGGTGTGGGTGGCTGTGATGGGTCTGGTGGAGGGTGTGGGTGAGGCTGTGATGGGTCTGGGTGGAGGGTGTGGGTGAGGCTGTGATGGGTCTGGTGGAGGTGTGGGTGACACTGTGATGGGTCTGGTGGTGGAGGGTGTGGGTGACACTGTGATGGGTCTGGTGGAGGTGTGTGGGTGAGGCTGTGATGGGTCTGGTGGAGGGTGTGGGTGACACTGTGATGGGTCTGGGGGAAGGTGTGGGTGACACTGTGATGGGTCTGGTGGAGGGTGTGGGTGAGGCTGTGATGGGTCTGGTGGAGGGTGTGGGTGAGACTGTGATGGGTCTGGTGGAGGGTGTGGGTGACACTGTGATGGGTCTGGTGGAGGGTGTGGGTGAGGCTGTGATGGGTCTGGTGGAGGGTGTGGGTGAGGCTGTGATGGGTCTGGTGGAGGGTGTGGGTGACACTGTGATGGGTCTGGTGGAGGGTGTGGGTGACACTGTGATGGGTCTGGTGGAGGGTGTGGGTGAGCTGTGATGGGTCTGTTGGAGGGTGTGGGTGAGCTGTGATGGGGGTCTGGTGGGTGTGGGTGACACTGTGATGGGTCTGGTGGAGGGTGTGGGTGAGGCTGTGATGGGTCTGGTGGAGGGTGTGGGTGAGGCTGTGATGGGTCTGGTGGAGGGTGTGGGTGACACTGTGATGGGTCTGGTGGAGGGTGTGGGGTACGCTCTGATGGGCCTGGTGGAGGGTGTGGGTGACACTCTGATGTGTCTGGTGGGGGTGTGGGTGAGGCTGTGATGGGTCTGGTGGAGGGTGTGGGTGACACTGTGATGGGTCTGGTGGAGGGTGTGGGTGACACTGTGATGGGTCTGGTGGAGGGTGTGGGTGAGGCTGTGATGGGTCTGGTGGAGGGGTGTGGGTACTGTGATGGGTCTGGTGGAGGGTGTGGGTGAGGCTGTGATGGGTCTGGTGGAGGGTGTGGGTGAGGCTGTGATGGGTCTGGTGGAGGGTGTGGGTGAGGCTGTGATGGGTCTGGTGGAGGGTGTGGGTGACACTGTGATGGGTCTGGTGGAGGGTGTGGGTGACACTGTGATGGGTCTGGTGGAGGGTGTGGGTGAGGCTGTGATGGGTCTGGTGGAGGGTGTGGGTGACACTATGATGGGTCTGGTGGAGGGTGTGGGTGACACTGTGATGGTTCTGGTGGAGGGTGTGGGTGAGGCTGTGATGGGTCTGGTGGAGGGTGTGGGTGAGGCTGTGATGGGTCTGGTGGAGGGTGTGGGTGAACTGTGATGGGTCTGGTGGAGGGTGTGGGTGACACTGTGATGGGTCTGGTGGAGGGTGTGGGTGACACTGTGATGGGTCTGGTGGAGGGTGTGGGTGAGGCTGTGATGGGTCTGGTGGAGGGTGTGGGTGAGGCTGTGATGGGTCTGGTGGAGGGTGTGGGTGACACTGTGATGGGTCTGGTGGAGGGTGTGGGTGAGGCTGTGATGGGTCTGGTGGAGGGTGTGGGTGACACTGTGATGGGTCTGGTGGAGGGTGTGGGTGACACTGTGATGGGTCTGGTGGAGGGTGTGGGTGACACTGTGATGGGTCTGGTGGAGGGTGTGGGGTGAGGCTGTGATGGGTCTGGTGGAGGATGTGGGTGACATGTGATGGGTTGGTGGAGGGTGTGGGTGAGCTGCTGTGATGGGTCTGGTGGAGGGTGTGGGTGAGGCTGTGATGGGTCTGGTGGAGGGTGTGGGTGACACTGTGATGGGTCTGGTGGAGGGTGTGGGTGACACTGTGATGGGTCTGGTGGAGGGTGTGGGTGAGGCTGTGATGGGTCTGGTGGAGGGTGTGGGTGACACTGTGATGGGTCTGGTGGAGGGTGTGGGTGAGGCTGTGATGGGTCTGGTGGAGGGTGTGGGTGACACTGTGATGGGTCTGGTGGAGGGTGTGGTGAGGCTGTGATGGGTCTGGTGGAGGGTGTGGGTGACACTGTGATGGGTCTGGTGGAGGGTGTGGGTGAGGCTGTGATGGGTCTGGTGGAGGGTGTGGGTGACACTGTGATGGGTCTGGTGGAGGGTGTGGGTGAGGCTGTGATGGGTCTGGTGGAGGGTGTGGGTGACACTGTGATGGGTCTGGTGGAGGGTGTGGGTGACACTGTGATGGGTCTGGTGGAGGGTGTGTGTGAGGCTGTGATGGGTCTGGTGGAGGGTGTGGGTGACACTGTGATGGGTCTGGTGGAGGGTGTGGGTGACACTGTGATGGGTCTGGTGGAGGGTGTGGGTGAGGCTGTGATGGGTCTGGTGGAGGGTGTGGGTGAGGCTGTGATGGGTCTGGTGGAGGGTGTGGGTGACACTGTGATGGGTCTGGTGGAGGGTGTGGGGGTGAGGCTGTGATGGGTCTGGTGGAGGGTGTGGGTGACACTGTGATGGGTCTGGTGGAGGGTGTGGGTGAGGCTGTGATGGGTCTGGTGAGGGTGTGGGTGACACTGTGATGGGTCTGGTGGAGGTGTGGGTGAGGCTGTGATGGGCCTGGTGGAGGGTGTGGGTGACACTCTGATGTGTCTGGTGGAGGGTGTGGGTGAGGCTGT
Source organism: Carcharodon carcharias (assembly GCF_017639515.1). Lineage (NCBI taxonomy): Eukaryota > Metazoa > Chordata > Chondrichthyes > Lamniformes > Lamnidae > Carcharodon > Carcharodon carcharias. The sequence goes on along the minus strand of NC_054480.1, from coordinate 3,498,807 downwards.
GATGGTTCTGGTGAAGGGTGTGGATGACACAGTGATGGATCTGGTGGAGGGTGTGGGGAGGCGGTGCTAGTTCTGGTGGAGGGTGCGGGTGAGACTGTGTCGGGTCTGGTGGTGGGTGTGGGTGAGGCTGTGATGGGTCTGGTGGATGGCGTGGGTGACACTGTGATGGGTCTGGTGGAGGGTGTGGGTGACACTGTGATGGGTCTGGTGGAGGTGTGGGTGAGGCTGTGATGGGTCTGGTGGAGGGTGTGGGTGACACTGTGATGGGTCTGGTGGAGGGTGTGGGTGACACTGTGATGGGTCTGGTGGAGGGTGTGGGTGACTCTGTGATGGGTCTGGTGGAGGGTGTGGGTGAGCTGTGATGGGTCTGGTGGAGGGTGTGGGTGAGATGTGATGGGTCTGGTGGAGGGTGTGGGTGAGGCTGTGATGGGTCTGGTGGAGGGTGTGGGTGAGGCTGTGATGGGTCTGGTGGAGGGTGTGGGTGAGGCTGTGATGGGTCTGGTGGAGGGTGTGGGTGACACTGTGATGGGTCTGGTGGAGGGTGTGGGTGAGTCTGTGATGTGTCTGGTGGAGGGTGTGGGTGTGAGGCTGTGATGGGTCTGTGTGGTGTAGGGTGGTGGGTGGGATGTGGTGTGATGAGGGTCTGGTGGAGGGTGTGGGTGACAGTGTGATGATTCTGGTGGAGGGTGTGGGTGAGGCTGTGATGGGTCTGGTGGAGGGTGTGGTTGAGGCTGTGATGGGTCTGGTGGAGGGTGTAGGTGAAACTGAGATAGGTCTGGCGGAGGGTGTGGGTGACAAAGTGATGGGTCTGGTGGAGGGTGTGGGTGAGGCTGTGATGGGTCTGGTGGAGGGTGTGGGTGAGGCTTTGATGGGTCTGGTGTAGGGTGTGGGTGAGGCTGTGATTGGTCTGGTGGAGGGTGTGGGTGAGGCTGTGATTGGTCTGGTGGAGGGTGTGGGTGACACTGTGATGGGTCTGGTGGAGGGTGTGGGTGACACTGTGATGGGTCTGGTGGAGGGTGTGGGTGACACTGTGATGGGTCAGGTGGAGGGTGGTAGGTGACACTGTGATGGGTCTGGTGGAGGGTGTGGGTGACACTGTGATGGGTCTGGTGGAGGGTGTGGTGAGGCTTTGATGGGTCTGGTGTAGGGTGTGGGTGAGGCTGTGATTGGGTCTGGTGGAGGGTGTGGGTGAGGCTGTGATTGGTCTGGTGGAGGGTGTGGGTGACACTGTGATGGGTCTGGTGGAGGGTGTGGGTGACACTGTGATGGGTCAGGTGGAGGGTGTGGGTGAGGCTGTGATGGGTCTTGTGGAGGGTGTGGTTGACACTGTGATGGGTCTGGTGGAGGGTGTGGGTGAGAGCTGTGATGGGTCTGGTGGAGGGTGTGGGTGACACTGTGATGGGTCTGGTGGAGGGTGTGGGTGAGGCTGTGATGGGTCTGGTGGAGGGTGTGGGTGACACTGTGATGGGTCTGGTGGAGGGTGTGGTTGAGGCTGTGATGGGTCTGGTGGAGGGTGTGGGTGACATTGTGTTGGGCCTGGTGGAGGGTGTGGGTGAGGCTGTGATGGGTCTTGTGGAGGGTGTGGGTGACACTGTGATTGGTCGGGTGGAGGGTGTGGCTGAGGCTTTGATGGGTCTGGTGGAGGGTGTGGGTGAACTGTAAGGGTTGAGGTTGGGAGGCTGTGATGGGTCTGGTTTAGGGTGTGGGCGAGGCTGTGATGGGTATGGTGGAGGGTGTAGGTGACACTGTGATGGGTCTGGTGGAGGGTGTGGGTGACAATGTGATCGGTCTGGTGGAGGGTGTGGGTGACACTGTGATGTGTCTGGAGGAGGGTGTGGGTGAGGCTGTGATGGGTCTGTTGGAGGGTGTGGGTGAGGCTGTGATGGGTCTGGTGGTGGGTGTGGGTGACACTGTGATGGGTCTGGTGGAGGGTGTGGGTGAGGCTGTGATGGGTCTGGTGGAGGGTGTGGGTGAGGCTGTGATGGGTCTGGTGGAGGGTGTGGGTGACACTGTGATTTGTCTGGTGGAGGGTGTGGGTGACACTGTGATGGGTCTGGTGGAGGTTGTGGGTGAGGCTGTGATGGGTCTGGTGGAGGGTTTGGGTGACACTGTGATGGGTCTGGTGGAGGGGTGGGTGACACTGTGATGGGTCTGGTAGAGGGTGTGGGTGAGGCTGTGATGGGTCTGGTGGAGGTGTGGGTGACACTGTGTTGGGTCTGGTGGAGGGTGTGGGTGAGGCTGTGATGGGTCTGGTGGAGGGTGTGGGTGACACTGTGATGGGTCAGGTGCAGGGTGTGGGTGAGGCTTTGATGGTCTGGTGGAAGGGTGTGGGAGGGCTGTGATGGGTATGGTGCAGAGTGTAGGTGAAAAATGATGGGTCTGGTGGAGGGTGTGGGTGACACTGTGATGGGTCTGGTGGAGGGTGTGGGTGAGGCTGTGATGGGTCTGGCGGAGGGTGTGGGTGACAATGTAATCGATCTGGTGGAGGGTGTGGGTGACACTGTGATGTGTCTGGAGGAGGGTGTGGGTCAGGCTGTGATGGGTCTGGTGGAGATGTGTATGTGAGGCTGTGATGGGTCTGGTGAGGGTGTGGGTGAGGCTGTGATGGGTCTGGTGGAGGGTGTGGGTGACACTGTGATGGGTCTGGTGGAGGGTGTGGGTGAGGCTGTGATGGGTCTGGTGGTGTGTGTGGGTGACACTGTGATGGGTTTGTGGAGGGTGTGGGTGAGGCTGTGATGGGTCTGGTGGAGGGCGTGGGTGACACTGTGATTTGTCTGGTGGAGGGTGTGGGTGACACTGTGATGGGTCTGGTGGAGGGTAAGGGTGAGGCTGTGATGGGTCTGGTGGAGGTTGTGGGTGAGGCTGTGATGGGTCTGGTGGAGGGTGTGGATGAGACTGTGATGCGTCTGGTGGAGGGTGTGGGTGAGGCTGTGATGGGTCTGGTGGAGGGTGTGGGTGACATTGTGATGGGTCTGGTGGAGGGTGAGGATGACACTGTGATGGGTCTGGTGGAGGGTGTGGGTGAGTCTGTGATGGGTCTGGTGGAGGGTGTGGGTGAGGCTGTGATGGGTCTGGTGGAGGTTGTGGGTGAATCTGTGATGGGTCTGGTGGAGGGTGTGGGTGAGGCTGTGATGGGTCTGGTGGAGGGTTTGGGTGAGGATATGATGGGTCTGGTGGAGGGTGTGGGTGAATCTGTGATGGGTCTGGTGGAGGGTGTGGGTGACACTCTGATGGGTCTGGTGGAGGGTGTGTGTGAGGCTGTGATGGGTCTGGTGGAGGATGTGGGTGACACTGTGATGGGTCTGGTGGAGGGTGTGGGTGACACTGTGACGGGTCTGGTGGAGGGTGTGGGTGAGGCTGTGATGGGTCTGGTGGAGGGTGTGGGTGACACTGTGATGGGTCTGGTGGAGGGTGTGGGTGACATTGTGATGTGTCTGGTGGAGGGTGTGGGTGACACTGTGATGGGTCTGGTGGAGGGTGTGGGTGAGTCTGTGATGGGTCTGGTGGAGGGTCTGGGTGAGGCTGTGATGGGTCTGGTGGAGGGTGTGGGTGATGCTGTGATGGGTCTTGTGGAGGGTGTGGGTGAAACTGTGATGGGTCTGGTGGAGGGTGTGGATGACACTGTGATGGGTCTGGTGGAGGGTGTGGGTGACACTGTGACGGGTCTGGTGGAGGGTGTGGGTGAGGCTGTGATGGGTCTGGTGGAGGGTGTGGGTGACACTGTGATGGGTCTGGTGGAGGGTGTGGGTGACAATGTGATCGGTCTGGTGGAGGGTGTGGGTGACATTGTGATGTGTCTGGTGGAGGGTGTGGGTGACACTGTGATGGGTCTGGTGCAGGGTGTGGGTGAGTCTGTGATGGGTCTGGTGGAGGGTCTGGGTGAGGCTGTGATGGGTCTGGTGGATGTTGAGGGTGACACTGTGATGGGTCTGGTGGAGGGTGTCGGTGAAACTGTGATGGGTCTTGTGGAGGGTGTGGGTGAAACTGTGAAGTGTCTGGTGGAGGGTGTGGGTGAGGCTGTGATGGGTCTGGTGGAGGGTGTGGGAGAAACTGTGATGGGTGTTGTGGAGGGTGTGGGTGAAACTGTGACGGGTCTGGGGGAGGATGTGGGTGAGGCTGTGATGGGTCTGGTGGTGGGTGTGGGTGACACTGTGATGGGTCTGGTGGAGGGTGTGGGTGAAACTGTGATGGGTATTGTGGAGGGTGTGGGTGAGGCTGCGATGTGTCTGGTGGAGGGTGTGGGTAAGGCTGTGATGGGTCTGGTGGAGGGTGTGTGTGAGGCTGGGAAGGATCTCGTCGAGGGTGTGGGTGAGTCAGTGAGGGTCTGGTGGAGGGTGTGGGTGAGGCTGTGATGGGTCTGCTGGAGGGTGTGGGTGACACTGTGATGGGTCTGGTGGAGGGTGTGGGTGAGTCTGTCATGTGCATGGTGCAGGGTGTGGGTGAGGCTGTGATGGGTCTGTTGGAGGGTGTGGGTGAGTCTGTGATGGGTCTGGTGGAGGGTGTGGGGGACACTGTGATGATTCTGGTGGAGGGTGTGGGTGAGGCTGTGATGGGTCTGGTGGAGGGTGTGGGTGAGGCTGTGATGGGTCTGGTGGAGGGTGTGGGTGAAACTGTGATAGGTCTTGCGGAGGGTGTGGGTGAAGCTGTGATAGTTCTTGCGGAGGGTGTGGGTGAAACTGTGATGGGTATTGTGGAGGGTGTGGGTGACACTGTGATGGGTCTGGTAGAGGGTGTGGTTGAAACAGTGACGGGTCTGGTGGAGGGTGTGGGTGAGGCTGTGATGGGTCTGGTGGAGGGTGTGGGTGACATTGTGTTGGGTCTGGTGGAGGGTGTGGGTGACACTGTGATGGCTCTGGTGGAGGGTGTGGGTGAGGCTGTGATGGGTCTGGTGGAGGGTGTGGGTGAGGCTGTGATGGGTCTGGTGGAGGGTGTGGGTGACACTGTGATGGGTCAGGTGGAGGGTGTGGGTGAGGCTGTGATGGGTCTGGTGGAGGGTGTGGGTGACACTGTGATGGGTCTGGTGGAGGGTGTGGGTGACACTGTGATGTGTCTGGTGGAGGGTGTGGGTGAGGCTGTGATGGGTCTGGTGGAGGGTGTGGGTGAGGCTGTGATGGGTCTGGTGGAGGGTGTGGGTGAGGCTGTGATGGGTCTGGTGGAGGGTGTGGGTGAGGCTGTGATGGGTCTGGTGGAGGGTGTGGGTGACACTGTGATGGGTCTGGTGGAGGGTGTGGGTGAGGCTGTGATGGGTCTGGTGGAGGGTGTGGGAGAAACTGTGATGGGTGTTGTGGAGGGTGTGGGTGAAACTGTGACGGGTCTGGGGGAGGATGTGGGTGAGGCTGTGATGGGCCCTGGTGGAGGGTGAGGGTGACCCTGTGATGGGTCTGGTGGAGGTGTGTGGGTTGAGCATCTGTGATGGGTCTGGTGGAGGGTGTGGGTGACACTGCGATGGGTGTGGTGGAGGGTGTGGGTGAGGCAGTGATGGGTCTGGTGGAGGGTGTGGGAGAGTCAGTGAAGGGTCTGGTGGAGGGTGTGGGTGAGTCAGTGATGGGTCTGGTGGAGGGTGTGGGTGAGGCTGTGATGGGTCTGGTGGAGGTTGTGGGTGACACTGTGATGGGTCTGGTGGAGGGTGTGGTGAGTCTGTGATGGGTCTGGTGGAGGGTGTGGGTGAGGCTGTGATTGGGTCTTGGTGGAGGGTGTGGGTGAGGCAATGATGATGGTCTGGTGGAGGTGTGGGTGAGGCTGTGATGGGTCTGGTGGAGGGAGTGGGTGAACTGTGATGGGTCTGGTGGAGGGTGTGCGTGAGGCTGTGATGGGTCTGTGGAGTGATGTGGGTGACGGGGACACTGTGATGATTCTGGTGGAGGGTGTGGGTGAGGCTGTGATGGGTCTGGTGGAGGGTGTGGGTGAGGCTGTGATGGGTCTGGTGGAGGGTGTGGGTGAAACTGTGATAGTTCTTGCGGAGGGTGTGGGTGAAACTGTGATGGGTATTGTGGAGGGTGTGGGTGACACTGTGATGGGTCTGGTAGAGGGTGTGGTTGAAACAGTGACGGGTCTGGTGGAGGGTGTGGGTGAGGCTGTGATGGGTCTGGTGGAGGGTGTGGGTGACACTGTGATGGGTCTGGTGGAGGGTGTGGGTGAGGCTGTGATGGGTCTGGTGGAGTGTGTGGGTGACACTGTGATGGGTCATTTGGAGGGTGTGGGTGACACTGTGATGGGTCTGGTGGAGGGTGTGGGTGACACTGTGATGTGTCTGGTGGAGGGTGTGGGTGAGGCTGTGATGGGTCTGGTGGAGGGTGTGGGTGACACTGTGATGGGTCTGGTGGAGGGTGTGGGTGAGGCTGTGATGGGTCTGGTGGAGGGTGTGGGTGAGGCTGTGATGGGTCTAGTGGAGGGTGTGGGTGACACTGTGATGGGTCTGGTGGAGGGTGTGGGTGACACTGTGATGGGTCTGGTGGAGGGTGTGGTTGAGGCTGTGATGGGTCTGGTGGAGGGTGTGGGTGAGGCTGTGATGGGTCTGGTGGAGGGTGTGGGTGACACTGTGATGGGTCTGGTGGAGGGTGTGGTTGAGGCTGTGATGGGTCTGGTGGAGGGTGTGAGTGACATTGTGTTGGGTCTGGTGGAGGGTGTGGGTGAGGCTGTGATGGGTCTTGTGGAGGGTGTGGGTGACACTGTGATGGGTCGGGTGGAGGGTGTGGCTGAGGCTTTGATGGGTCTGGTGGAGGGTGTGGGTGAGGCTGTGATGGGTCTGGTTTAGGGTGTGGGCGAGGCTGTGATGGGTCTGGTGGAGGGTGTAGGTGACACTGTGATGGGTCTGGTGGAGGGTGTGGGTGACACTGTGATGGGTCTGGTGGAGGGTGTGGGTGAGGCTGTGATGGGTCTGGTGGAGGGTGTGGGTGACAATGTGATCGGTCTGGTGGAGGGTGTGGGTGACACTGTGATGTGTCTGGAGGAGGGTGTGGGTGAAGCTGTGATGGGTATTGTGGAGGGTGTGGGTGAGGCTGTGATGGGTCTGGTGGAGGGTGTGGGTAAGGCTGTGATGGGTCTGGTGGAGGGTGTGTGTGAGGCTGGGAAGGATCTCGTCGAGGGTGTGGGTGAGTTAGTGAGGGTCTGGTGGAGGGTGTGGGTGAGGCTGTGATGGGTCTGCTGGAGGGTGTGGGTGACACTGTGATGGGTCTGGTGGAGGGTGTGGGTGAGTCTGTCATGTGCATGGTGCAGGGTGTGGGTGAGGCTGTGATGGGTCTGTTGGAGGGTGTGGATGAGTCTGTGATGGGTCTGGTGGAGGGTGTGGGTGACAGTGTGATGATTCTGGTGGAGGGTGTGGGTGAGGCTGTGATGGGTCTGGTGGAGGGTGTGGGTGAGGCTGTGATGGGTCTGGTGGAGGGTGTGGGTGAAACTGTGATAGGTCTTGCGGAGGGTGTGGGTGACAAAGTGATGGGTCTGGTGGAGGGTGTGGGTGAGACTGTGATGGGTCTGGTGGAGGGAATAGGTGACACTGTGATGGGTCTGGTAGAGGGTGTGGTTGAAACAGTGACGGGTCTGGTGGAGGGTGTGGGTGAGGCTGTGATGGGTCTGGTGGAGGGTGTGGGTGACACTGTGATGGGTCTGGTGGAGGGTGTGGGTGAGGCTTTGATGGGTCTGGTGTAGGGTGTGGGTGAGGCTGTGATTGGTCTGGTGGAGGGTGTGGGTGACACGGTGATGGGTCTGGTGGAGGGTGTGGGTGACACTGTGATGGGTCTGGTGGAGGGTGTGGGTGAGGCTGTGATGGGTCTTGTGGAGGGTGTGGGTGACACTGTGATGGGTCAGGTGGAGGGTGTGGCTGAGGCTTTGATGGGTCTGGTGGAGGGTGTGGGTGAGGCTGTGATGGGTCTGGTTTAGGGTGTGGGCGAGGCTGTGATGGGTATGGTGGAGGGTGTAGGTGACACTGTGATGGGTCTGGTGGAGGGTGTGGGTGACACTGTGATGGGTCTGGTGGAGGGTGTGGGTGAGGCTGTGATGGGTCTGGTGGAGGGTGTGGGTGACACTGTGATGTGTCTGGAGGAGGGTGTGGGTGAGGCTGTGATGGGTCTGGTGGAGGATGGTGTGGGTGAGGCTGTGATGGGTCTGGTGGTGGGTGTGGGTGACACTGTGATGGGTCTGGTGGAGGGTGTGGGTGAGGCTGTGATGGGTCTGGTGGAGGGTATGGGTGACACTGTGATTTGTCTGGTGGAGGGTGTGGGTGACACTGTGATGGGTCTGGTGGAGGTTGTGGGTGAGGCTGTGATGGGTCTGGTGGAGGGTTTGGGTGAGGCTGTGATGGGTCTGGTGGAGGGTGTGGGTGACACTGTGATGGGTCTGGTAGAGGGTGTGGGTGAGGCTGTGATGGGTCTGGTGGAGGTTGTGGGTGACACTGTGTTGGGTCTGGTGGAGTGTGTGGGTGAGGCTGTGATGGGTCTGGTGGAGGGTGTGGGTGACACTGTGATGGGTCAGGTGCAGGGTGTGGGTGAGGCTTTGATGGGTCTGGTGGAGGGTGTGGGCGAGGCTGTGATGGGTATGGTGCAGAGTGTAGGTGAAAAAATGATGGGTCTGGTGGAGGGTGTGGGTGACACTGTGATGGGTCTGGTGGAGGGTGTGGGTGAGGCTGTGATGGGTCTGGCGGAGGGTGTGGGTGAGAATGTAATCGATCTGGTGGAGGGTGTGGGTGACACTGTGATGTGTCTGGAGGAGGGTGTGGGTCAGGCTGTGATGGGTCTGGTGGAGATGTGTGTGTGAGGCTGTGATGGGTCTGGTGGAGGGTGTGGGTGAGGCTGTGATGGGTCTGGTGGAGGGTGTGGGTGACACTGTGATGGGTCTGGTGGAGGGTGTGGGTGAGGCTGTGATGGGTCTGGTGGTGTGTGTGGGTGACACTGTGATGGGTTTGTGGAGGGTGTGGGTGAGGCTGTGATGGGTCTGGTGGAGGGTGTGGGTGACACTGTGATTTGTCTGGTGGAGGGTGTGGGTGACACTGTGATGGGTCTGGTGGAGGGTGAGGGTGAGGCTGTGATGGGTCTGGTGGAGGTTGTGGGTGAGGCTGTGATGGGTCTGGTGGAGGGCGTGGGTGAGACTGTGATGCGTCTGGTGGAGGGTGTGGGTGAGGCTGTGATGGGAATGGTGGAGGGTGTGGGTGACATTGTGATGGGTCTGGTGGAGGGTGAGGGTGACACTGTGATGGGTCTGGTGGAGGGTGTGGGTGAGTCTGTCATGTGCATGGTGCAGGGTGTGGCTGAGGCTGTGATGGGTCTGTTGGAGGGTGTGGGTGAGTCTGTGATGGGTCTGGTGGAGGGTGTGGGTGACAGTGTGATGATTCTGGTGGAGGGTGTGGGTGACACTGTGATGGGTCTGGTGGAGGGTGTGGGTGAAACTGTGATAGGTCTTGCGGAGGGTGTGGGTGACAAAGTGATGGGTCTGGTGGAGGGTGTGGGTGAGGCTGTGATGGGTCTGGTGGAGGGAATGGGTGACACTGTGATGGGTCTGGTAGAGGGTGTGGTTGAAACAGTGACGGGTCTGGTGGAGGGTGTGGGTGACACTGTGATGGGTCTGGTGGAGGGTGTGGTTGAGGCTTTGATGGGTCTGGTGTAGGGTGTGGGTGAGGCTGTGATTGGTCTGGTGGAGGGTGTGGGTGACACTGTGATGGGTCTGGTGGAGGGTGTGGGTGACACTGTGATGGTTCAGGTGGAGGGTGTGGGTGAGGCTGTGATGGGTCTTGTGGAGGGTGTGGATGACACTGTGATGGGTCTGGTGGAGGGTGTGGGTGAGGCTGTGATGGGTCTGGTGGAGGGTGTGGGTGACACTGTGATGGGTCTGGTGGAGGGTGTGGTTGAGGCTGTGATGGGTCTGGTGGAGGGTGTGGGTAACATTGTGTTGGGTCTGGTGGAGGGTGTGGGTGAGGCTGTGATGGGTCTTGTGGAGGGTGTGGGTGACACTGTGATGGGTCGGGTGGAGGGTGTGGCTGAGGCTTTGATGGGTCTGGTGGAGGGTGTGGGTGAGGCTGTGATGGGTCTGGTTTAGGGTGTGGGCGAGGCTGTGATGGGTATGGTGGAGGGTGTAGGTGACACTGTGATGGGTCTGGTGGAGGGTGTGGGTGACACTGTGATGGGTCTGGTGGAGGGTGTGGGTGAGGCTGTGATGGGTCTGGTGGAGGGTGTGGGTGACAATGTGATCGGTCTGGTGGAGGGTGTGGGTGACACTGTGATGTGTCTGGAGGAGGGTGTGGGTGAGGCTGTGATGGGTCTGGTGGAGGGTGTGGGTGAGGCTGTGATGGGTCTGGTGGTGGGTGTGGGTGACACTGTGATGGGTCTGGTGGAGGGTGTGGGTGAGGCTTTGATGGGTCTGGTGGAGGGTGTGGGTGACACTGTGATTTGTCTGGTGGAGGGTGTGGGTGACACTGTGATGGGTCTGGTGGAGGTTGTGGGTGAGGCTGTGATGGGTCTGGTGGAGGGTTTGGGTGACACTGTGATGGGTCTGGTGGAGGGTGTGGGTGACACTGTGATGGGTCTGGTAGAGGGTGTGGGTGAGGCTGTGATGGGTCTGGTGGAGGTTGTGGGTGACACTGTGTTGGGTCTGGTGGAGGGTGTGGGTGAGGCTGTGATGGGTCTGGTGGAGGGTGTGGGTGACACTGTGATGGGTCAGGTGCAGGGTGTGGGTGAGGCTTTGATGGGTCTGGTGGAGGGTGTGGGCGAGGCTGTGATGGGTATGGTGCAGAGTGTAGGTGAAAAAATGATGGGTCTGGTGGAGGGTGTGGGTGACACTGTGATGGGTCTGGTGGAGGGTGTGGGTGAGGCTGTGATGGGTCTGGCGGAGGGTGTGGGTGACAATGTAATCGATCTGGTGGAGGGTGTGGGTGACACTGTGATGTGTCTGGAGGAGGGTGTGGGTCAGGCTGTGATGGGTCTGGTGGAGATGTGTGTGTGAGGCTGTGATGGGTCTGGTGGAGGGTGTGGGTGACACTGTGATGGGTCTGGTGGAGGGTGTGGGTGAGGCTGTGATGGGTCTGGTGGAGGGTGTGGGTGACACTGTGATGGGTCTGGTGGAGGGTGTGGGTGAGGCTGTGATGGGTCTGGTGGAGGGTGTGGGTGACACTGTGATGGGTCTGGTGGAGGGTGAGGGTGAGGCTGTGATGGGTCTGGTGGAGGTTGTGGGTGAGGCTGTGATGGGTCTGGTGGAGGGTGTGGGTGAGGCTGTGATGGGTCTGGTGGAGGATATGGGTGAGGCTGTGATGGGTCTGGTGGAGGGTGTGGGTGAGTCTGTGATGTGTCTGGCGGAGGGTGTGGGTGACACTGTGATGGGGAAGGTGGAGGGTGTGGGTGACACTGTGATGGGTCTGGTGGAGGGTGTGGGTGAATCTGTGATGGGTCTGGTGGAGGGTGTGGGTGACACTGTGATGGGGAAGGTGGAGGGTGTGGGTGACACTCTGATGGGTCTGGTGGAGGGTGTGTTTGAGGCTGTGATGGGTCTGGTGGAGGGTTTGGGTGAGGATATGATGGGTCTGGTGGAGGGTGTGGGTGAGGCTGTGATGGGTCTGGTGGAGGGTGTGGGTGAATCTGTGATTGGTCTGGTGGAGGGTGCGGGTGAGGCTGTGATGGGTCTGGTGGAGGGTGTGGGTGACACTGTGATGGGTCTGGTGGAGGGTGTGGGTGAGGCTGTGATGGGTCTGGTGGAGGGTATGGGTGAAACTGTGATGGGTCTTGTGGAGGGTGTGGGTGAAACTGTGACGGGTCTGGTGGATGGTGTGGGTGAGGCTGTGATGGGTCTGGTGGAGGGTGTGGGTGACACTGTGATGGGTCTGGTGGAGGGTGTGGGTGAAACGGTGATGGGTCTTGGGGAGGGTGTGGGTGAGGTTGTGATGGGCCAGGTGGAGGGTGTTGGTAAGGCTGTGATGGGTCTGGTGGAGGGTGTGGGTGAGGCTGGAATGGATCTCGTCGAGGGTGTGGGTGAGTCAGTGATGGGTCTGGTGGAGGGTGTGGGTGACACTGTGATGGGTCTGGTGGAGGGTGTGGGTGACACTGTGATGTGTCCGGTGGAGGGTGTGGGTGAGGCTGTGATGTGCATGGTGGAGGTGGTGGGTGAGGCTGTGATGCTTCTGTTGGACGGTATGGGTGAGGCTGTGATGGGTCTGTTGGAGGGTGTGTGTGAGTCTGTGATGGGTCTGGTGGAGGGTGTGGGTGAGTCTGTGATGGGTCTGGTGCAGGGTGTGGGTGATAGTGTGATGGGTCTGGTAGAGGGTGTGGTTGAAAGAGTGACGGGTCTGGTGGAGGGTGTGGGTGAGGCTGTGATGTGTCTGGTGGAGGTGTGGGTGACACTGTGATGGGTCTGGTGGAGGGTGTGGGTGAGGCTTTGATGGGTCTGGTGGAGGGTTTGGGTGAGGCTTTGATGGGTCTGGTGGAGGGTGTGGGTGACACTTTGATGGGTCTGGTGGAGGGTGTAGGTGACACTTTGATGGGTCTGGTGGAGGGTGTGGGTGAGGCTGTGATGGGTCTTGTGGAGGGTGTGGGTGACACTGTGATGGGTCTGGTGGAGGGTCTGGGTGAGGCTGTGATGGGTCTGGTGGAGGGTGTGGGTGACACTGTGATGGGTCTGGAGGATGGTGTGGGTTAGGCTGTGATGGGTCTGGTGGAGGGTTTGGGTGACACTGTGATGGGTCTGGTGGAGGGTGTGGGTGAGGCTGTGATGGGACTGGTGGAGGGTGTGGCTGACACTGTGATGGGTCAGGTGGAGTGTGTGGTTGAGGCTTTGATGGGTCTGGTGGAGGGTGTGGGTGAGGCTGTGATGGGTCTGGTGGAGGGTGTGGGTGAGCCTGTTATGTGTCTGGTGGAGGGTGTGGGTGACAATGTGATCGGTCTGGTGGAGGGTGTGGGGGACTATCTGATGTGTATGGAGGAGGGTGTGGGTGAGGCTGTGATGGGTCTGGTGGTGGGAGTGGGTGACACTGTGATGGGTCTGGTGGAGGGAGTGGGTGAGGCTGTGATGGGTCTGGTGGAGGGTGTGGGTGACACTGTGATTTGTCTGGTGGAGGGTGTGGGTGACACAGTGATGGGTCTGGTGGATGTTGTGGGTGAGGCTGTGATGGGTCTGGTGGAGGGTGTGGGTGACAATGTAATGGGTCTGGTGGAGGGTGTGGGTGAGGCTGTGATGGGTCTGGTGGTGGGTGTGGGTGACATTGTGTTGTGTCTGGTGGAGGGTGTGGGTGACACTGTGATGGGTCTGGTGCAGGGTGTGGGTGAGTCTGTGATGGGTCTGGTGGAGGGTGTGGGTGAGGCTGTGATGGGTCTGGTGGAGGGTGTGGGTGACACTGTGATGGGTCTGGTGGAGGGTGTGGGTGAATCTGTGATGGGTCTGGTGGAGGGTGTGGGTGACACACTGATGGGTCTGGTGGAGGGTGTGGTTGAGGCTGTGATGGGTCTGGTGAAGGGTGTGGGTGAGGATATGATGGGTCTGGTGGAGGGTGTGGGTGAGTCTGTGATTGGTCTGGTGGAGGGTGTGGGTGACACTGTGATGGTTCTGGTGGAGGGTGTGTGTGAAACTGTGATGGGTCTGGTGGATGTTGAGGGTGACACTGTGATGGGTCTGGTGGAGGGTGTGGGTGAAAGTGTGATGGGTCTTGTGGAGGCTGTGGGTGAAACTGTGACGGGTCTGGTGGAGGGTGTGGGTGAGGCTGTGATGGGTCTGTTGGAGGGTGTGGGAGAAACTGTGATGGGTCTGGTGGAGGGTGTGGGTGAGGCTTTGATGGGTCTGGTGTAGGGTGTGGGTGAGGCTGTGATGGGTCTGGTGGAGGGTGTGGGTGACACTGTGATGGGTCTGGTGGAGGGTGTGGGTGACACTGTGATGGGTCAGGTGGAGGGTGTGGGTGAGGCTGTGATGGGTCTTGTGGAGGGTGTGGATGACACTGTGATGGGTCTGGTGGAGGGTGTGGGTGAGGCTGTGATGGGTCTGGTGGAGGGTGTGGGTGACACTGTGATGGGTCTGGTGGAGGGTGTGGTTGAGGCTGTGATGGGTCTGGTGGAGGGTGTGGGTGACAGTTTGTTGGGTCTGGTGGAGGGTGTGGGTGAGGCTGTGATGGGTCTTGTGGAGGGTGTGGGTGACACTGTGATGGGTCGGGTGGAGGGTGTGGGTGAGGCTTTGATGGGTCTGGTGGAGGGTGTGGGTGAGGCTGTGATGGGTCTGGTTTAGGGTGAGGGCGAGGCTGTGATGGGTATGGTGGAGGGTGTAGGTGACACTGTGATGGGTCTGGTGGAGGGTGTGGGTGACACTGTGATGGGTCTGGCGGAGGGTGTGGGTGAGGCTGTGATGGGTCTGGTGGAGGGTGTGGGTGACAATGTGATCGGTCTGGTGGAGGGTGTGGGTGACACTGTGATGTGTCTGGAGGAGGGTGTGGGTGAGGCTGTGATGGGACTGGTGGAGGGTGTGGGTGAGGCTGTGATGGGTCTGGTGGTGGGTGTGGGTGACACTGTGATGGGTCTGGTGGAGGGTGGGGGTGAGGCTGTGATGGGTCTGGTGGAGGGTGTGGGTGACACTGTGATTTGTCTGGTGGAGGGTGTGGGTGACACTGTGATGGGTCTGGTGGAGGTTGTGGGTGAGGCTGTGATGGGTCTGGTGGAGGGTTTGGGTGACACTGTGATGGGTCTGGTGGAGGGTGTGGGTGACACTGTGATGGGTCTGGTGGAGGATGTGGGTGAGGCTGTGATGGGTCTGGTGGAGGGTGTGGGTGACACTGTGTTGGGTATGGTGGAGGGTGTGGGTGAGGCTGTGATGGGTCTGGTGGAGGGTGTGGGTGACACTGTGATGGGTCAGTTGCAGGGTGTGGGTGAGGCTTTGATGGGTCTGGTGGAGGGTGTGGGTGAGGCTGTGATGGGTATGGTGGAGGGTTTGGGCGAGGCTGTGATGGGTATGGTGGAGAGTGTAGGTGAAACTGTGATGGGTCTGGTGCAGGGTGTGGGTGACACTGTGATGGGTCTGGCGGAGGGTGTGGGTGAGGCTGTGATGGGTCTGGTGGCGGGTGTGGGTGACAATGTAATCGATCTGGTGGAGGGTGTGGGTGACACTGTGATGTGTCTGGAGGAGGGTGTGGGTGAGGCTGTGATGGGTCTGGTGGAGGGTGTGGGTGAGGCTGTGATGGGTCTGGTGGTGGGTGTGGGTGACACTGTGATGGGTCTTGTGGATGGTGTGGGTGAGGCTGTGATGGGTCTGGTGGAGGGTGTGGGTGACACTGTGATTTGTATGGTGGAGGGTGTGGGTGACACTGTGAAGGGTCTGGTGGAGGTTGTGGGTGAGGCTGTGATGGGTCTGGTAGAGGGTGTGGGTGAGGCTGTGATGGTTCTGTTTGAGGGTGTGGGTGACATTGTGATGGGTCTGGTGGAGGGTGTGGGTGACACTGTGATGGGTCTGGTGGAGGGTGAGGGTGAGTCTGTGATGGGTCTGGTGGAGGGTGTGGGTGAGGCTATGATGGATCTGGTGGAGGGTGTGGGTGACACTGTGATGGGTCTGGTGGAGGTTGTGGGTGAATCTGTGATGGGTCTGGTGGAGGGTGTGGGTGACCCTCTGATGGGTCTGGTGGAGGGTGTGGTTGAGGCTGTGATGGGTCTGGTGGAGGGTTTGTTTGAGGATATGATGGGTCTGGTGGAGGGTGTGGGTGAGTCTGTGATTGGTCAGGTGGAGGGTGTGGGTGACACTGTGATGGTTCTTTTGGAGGGTGTGGGTGAAACTGTGATGGGTCTGGTGGAGGTTGAGGGTGACACGGTGATGGGTCGGGTGGAGGGTGTGGGTGAAACTGTGATGGGTCTTGTGGAGGGTGTGGGTGAAACTGTGACGGGTCTGGTGGAGGGTGTGGGTGAGGCTGTGATGGGTGTGGTGGAGGGTGTGGGAGAAACTGTGATGGGTCTTGTGGAGGGAGTGGGTGAAACTGTGACGGGTCTGGTGGAGAATGTGGGTGAGGCTATGATGGGTCTGGTGGAGGGTGTGGGTGAGTCTGTGATGTGTCTGGCGGAGGGTGTGGGTGACACTGTGATGGGTCTGGTGGAGGGTGTGGGTGACACTGTGATGGGTCTGGTGGAGGGTGTGGGTGACACTGTGATGGGTCTGGTGGAGGGTGTAGGTGAGACTGTGATGGGTCCGGTGGAGGGTGAGGGTGAGGCTGTGATGGGTCTGGTGGAGGGTGTGGGTGACACTGTGATGGGTCTGGTGGAGGGTGTGGGTAAGGCTGTGATGGGTCTGGTGGAGGGTGTGGGTGAGGCTGGAATGGATCTCGTCGAGGGTGTGGGTGAGTCAGTGATGGGTCTGGTGGAGGGTGTGGGTGAGGCTGTGATGCGTCTGGTGGAGGGTGTGGGTGACGCAGTGATGGGTCTGGTGGAGGGTGTGGGTGAGGCTGTGATGTGCATGGTGGAGGTGGTGGGTGAGGCTGTGATGCTTCTGTTGGACGGTATGGGTGAGGCTGTGATGGGTCTGTTGGAGGGTGTGTGTGGGTCTGTGATGGGTCTGGTGGAGGGTGTGGGTGAGTCTGTGATGGGTCTGGTGGAGGGTGTGGTTGAGGATATGATGGGTCTGGTGGAGGGTGTTGGTGCGTCTGTGATTGGTCTGGTGGAGGGTGTGGGTGACACTGTGATGGGTCTGGTGGAGGGTGTGGGTGACACTGTGATGGGTCTGCTGGAGGGTGTGGGTGAGGCTGTGATGGGTCTGGTGGAGGGTGTGGGTGAAAATGTGATGGGTCTGGTGGAGGGTGTGGGTGAGGCTGTGATGGATCTGGTGGAGGGTGTGGGTGAGGCTGTGATGGGTCTGGTGGAGGGTGTGGGTGAAAATGTGATGGGTCTGGTGGAGGGTGTGGGTGAGGCTGTGATGGGTCTTTTGGAGGTTGTGGGTGAGGCTGTGATGGGTCTGGTGGAGGGTGTGGGAGAAACTGTGATGGGTCTGGTGGAGGGTGTGGGGGAGGCTGTGATGGATCTCGTCGAGGGTGTGGGTGAGAAGTGATGGGTCTGGTGGAGGGTGCGGGTGACACTGTGATGGGTCTGGTGGAGGGTGTGGGATGCACTGTGATGGGTCTTGTAGAGGGTGTGGGTGAGGCTGTGATGGGTCTGGTGGAGGGTGTGGGCGAGTCTGTGATGCTTCTGTTGGAGGGTGTGGGTGAGGCTGTGATGGGTCTGGTGGAGGGTGTGGGTGACACTGTGATGGGTCTGGTGGAGGGTGTGGGTGAGGCTGTGATGGGTCTGGTGGAGGGTGTGGGTGAGGCTGTGATGGGTCTGGTGGAGGGTGTGTGTGACAATGTGATGGGTCTGGTGGAGGGTGTGGGTGAGGCTGTGATGGGTCTGGTTGATGGTGTGGGTGGCGCTGTGATGGGTCTGGAGAAGGGTGTGGGTGAGGCTGTGATGGGTCTGGTGGAGGGTGTGGGTGACACTGTGATGGGTCTGGTGGAGGGTGAGGGTGACACTGTGATGGGTCTGGTGGAGGGTGTGGGTGAGGCTGTGATGGGTCTGGTGGAGGGTGTGGGTGACAAAGTGATGGGTCTGGTGGAGGGTGAGGGTGACACTGTGATGGGTCTGGTGTAGGGTGTGGGTGAGGCTGTGATGGTCCTGGTGGAGTGTGAGGGTGACACTGTGATGGGTCTGGTGGAGGGTGTGGGTGAGGCTGTGATGGGTCTGGAGGAGGGCGTGGGCGACACTGTGATGGGTCTTGTGGAGGGTGTGGCTGAGGCTGTGCTGGGTCTGGTGGAGGGTGTGGTTGACACTGTAATGGGTCTGGTGGAGGGTGTGGGTGACGCTGTGAATGGTCTGGTCGAGGGTGTGGGTGACGCTGTGAATGGTCTGGTGGAGGGTGTGGGTGACACTGTGATGGGTCTGGTGGAGGGTGTGGGTGACACTGTGATGGGTCTGGTGGAGGGTGTGGGTGACACTGTGATGGGTCTGGTGGAGGGTGTGGGTGAGGCTGTGATGCGTCTGGTGGAGGGTCTGGGTGACACTGTGATGGATCTGGTGGAGGGTGTGGGTGACACTGTGATGGGTCTGGTGGAGGGTGTGGGTGAGTCTGTGATGGGTCTGGTGGAGGGTGTAGGTGAGACTGTGATGGGTCCGGTGGAGGGTGAGGGTGAGGCTGTGATGGGTCTGGTGGAGGGTGTGGGTGACACTGTGATGGGTCTGGTGGAGGGTGTGGGTGAGGTTGTGATGGGTCAGGTGGAGGGTGTGGGTAAGGCTGTGATGGGTCTGGTGGAGGGTGTGGGTGAGGCTGGAATGGATCTCGTCGAGGGTGTGGGTGAGTCAGTGATGGGTCTGGTGGAGTGTGTGGGTGAGGCTGTGATGCGTCTGGTGGAGGGTGTGGGTGACACAGTGATGGGTCTGGTGGAGGGTGTGGGTGAGGCTGTGATGTGCATGGTGGAGGTGGTGGGTGAGGCTGTGATGCTTCTGTTGGACGGTATGGGTGAGGCTGTGATGGGTCTGTTGGAGGGTGTGTTTGGGTCTGTGATGGGTCTGGTGGAGGGTGTGGGTGAGTCTGTGATGGGTCTGGTGGAGGGTGTGGTTGAGGATATGATGGGTCTGGTGGAGGGTGTGGGTGCGTCTGTGATTGGTCTGGTGGAGGGTGTGGGTGACACTGTGATGGGTCTGGTGGAGGGTGTGGGTGACACTGTGATGGGTCTGCTGGAGGGTGTGGGTGAGGCTGTGATGGGTCTGGTGGAGGGTGTGGGTGAAAATGTGATGGGTCTGGTGGAGGGTGTGGGTGAGGCTGTGATGGGTCTTTTGGAGGTTGTGGGTGAGGCTGTGATGGGTCTGGTGGAGGGTGTGGGAGAAACTGTGATGGGTCTGGTGGAGGGTGTGGGGGAGGCTGTGATGGATCTCGTCGAGGGTGTGGGTGAGAAGTGATGGGTCTGGTGGAGGGTGTGGGTGACACTGTGATGGGTCTGGTGGAGGGTGTGGGATGCACTGTGATGGGTCTTGTAGAGGGTGTGGGTGAGGCTGTGATGGGTCTGGTGGAGGGTGTGGGCGAGTCTGTGATGCTTCTGTTGGAGGGTGTGGGTGAGGCTGTGATGGGTCTGGTGGAGGGTGTGGGTGACACTGTGATGGGTCTGGTGGAGGGTGTGGGTGAGGCTGTGATGGGTCTGGTGGAGGGTGTGGGTGAGGCTGTGATGGGTCTGGTGGCGGGTGTGTGTGACAATGTGATGGGTCTGGTGGAGGGTGTGGGTGAGGCTGTGATGGGTCTGGTTGATGGTGTGGGTGACGCTGTGATGGGTCTGGAGAAGGGTGTGGGTGAGGCTGTGATGGGTCTGGTGGAGGGTGTGGGTGACACTGTGATGGGTCTGGTGGAGGGTGAGGGTGAAACTGTGATGGGTCTGGTGGAGGGTGTGGGTGAGGCTGTGATGGGTCTGGTGGAGGGTGTGGGTGACAAAGTGATGGGTCTGGTGGAGGGTGAGGGTGACACTGTGATGGGTCTGGTGTAGGGTGTGGGTGAGGCTGTGATGGTCCTGGTGGAGTGTGAGGGTGACACTGTGATGGGTCTGGTGGAGGGTGTGGGTGAGGCTGTGATGGGTCTGGAGGAGGGCGTGGGCGACACTGTGATGGGTCTTGTGGAGGGTGTGGCTGAGGCTGTGCTGGGTCTGGTGGAGGGTGTGGTTGACACTGTAATGGGTCTGGTGGAGGGTGTGGGTGACGCTGTGAATGGTCTGGTCGAGGGTGTGGGTGACGCTGTGAATGGTCTGGTGGAGGGTGTGGGTGACACTGTGATGGGTCTGGTGGAGGGTGTGGGTGACACTGTGATGGGTCTGGTGGAGGGTGTGGGTGACACTGTGATGGGTCTGGTGGAGGGTGTGGGTGAGGCTGTGATGCGTCTGGTGGAGGGTCTGGGTGACACTGTGATGGGTCTGGTGGAGGGTGTGGGTGACACTGTGATGGGTCTGGTGGAGGGTGTGGGTGAGTCTGTGATGGGTCTGGTGGAGGGTTTGGGTGACACTGTGATGGGTCTGTTGGAGCGTTTGGGTGAGGCTGTGATGGGTCTGGTGGAGGGTGTGAGTGAGTCTGTGATGGGTCTGGTGGAGGGTGTGGGTGACACTGTGATAGTTCTGGTGGAGGGTGTGGGTGACACTGTGATGTGTCTGGTGGAGGGTATGGGTGACACTGAGATGGGTCTTGTGGAGGGTGTGGGTGAGGTTGTGATGGGTCTGGTGGAGATTGTGGGTGACACTGTGATGTGTCTGGTGGAGGGTGTGGGTGACACTGTGATGTGTCTGGTGGAGTGTGTGGGTGAGGCTGTCATGCGTCTTGTGGAGGGTGAGGGTGACACTGTGATGGGTCTGGTGGAGGCTGTGGGTGAGGCTGTGATGTGTCTGGTGGAGGGTATGGGTGACACTGTGATGGGTCTGGAGGAGGATGTGGGTGACACTGTGATCTGTCTGGTGTAGCGTGTGGGTGAGGCTGTGATAGGTTTGGTGGAGGGTGTGGGTGACACAGTGATGGGTCTGGTGGAAGGAGTGGTTGACATTGTGATGGGTCTTGTGGAGGGTGTGGGTGACACTGTGATGGGACTGGAGGAGGGTGTGGGTGACACTTTGATGGGTCTGGTGGTGGGTGTGGGGTGGCTGTGATGGGTCCGGTGGAGGGTGTGGGTGAGGATGTGATGGGTCTGGTGGAGGGTGTGGGTGACACTGTGATGGGTCTGGTGGAGTGTGTGGGTGACACTGTGATGGGTCTGGTGGAGGGTGTGGGTGAGGCTGTGATGGGTCTGGTGGAGGGTGTGGGTGACACTGTGATGGGTCTGGTGGAGGGTGTGGGTGAGGCTGTGATGGGTCTGGTGGAGGGTGTGGGTGACTCTGTGATGGGTCTGGTGGAGCGTTTGGGTGAGGCTGTGATGGGTCTGGTGGAGGGTGTGAGTGAGTCTGTGATGGGTCTGGTGGAGGGTGTGGGTGACAATGTGATGTGTCTGGTGGAGGGTATGGGTGACACTGAGATGGGTCTTGTGGAGGGTGTGGGTGACGTTGTGATGGGTCTGGTGGAGGTTGTGGGTGACACTGTGATGGGTCTGGTGGAGGGTGTGGGTGACACTGTGATGTGTCTGGTGGAGGGTGTGGTTGAGGCTGTCATGCGTCTTGTGGAGGGTGAGGGTGACACTGTGATGGGTCTGGTGGAGGCTGTGAGTGAAGCTGTGATGTGTCTGGTGGAGGGTATGGGTGACACTGTGATGGGTCTGGTGGAGGATGTGGGTGACACTGTGATCTGTCTGGTGGAGCGTGTGGGTGAGGCTGTGATAGGTTTGGTGGAGGGTGTGGGTGACACTGTGATGGGTCTGGTGGAAGGTGTGGTTGACATTGTGATGGGTCTTGTGGAGGGTGTGGGTGACACTGTGATGGGACTGGAGGAGGGTGTGGGTGACACTTTGATGGGTCTGGTGGAGGGTGTGGGTGTGGCTGTGATGCGTCCGGTGGAGGGTGTGGGTGAGGATGTGATGGGTCTGGTGGAGGGTGTGGGTGAGGCTGTGATGGGTCTGGTGGAGGGTGTGGGTGAGGCTGTGATGGGTCTGGTGGAGGGTGTGGGTTACACTGTGATGGGTCTGGTGGAGGGTGTGGGTGAGGCTGTGGTGGGTCTGGTGGAGGGTGTGGGTGACACTGTGATGGGGCTGGTGGAGGGAGTGGGTGATGCTGTGATGGGTCTGGTGGAGGGTGTGGGTGAGGCTGTGATGGTTCTGGTGGAGGGTGTGGGTGACACTGTGATGGGTCTGGTGGAAGGTGTGGGTGACACTGTGATGGGTCTGGTGGAGGGTGTGGGTGACACTGTGATGGGTCTGGTAAAGGGTGTGGGTGAGGCTTTGATGGGTCTGGTGGAGGGTGTGGGTGACACTGTGATGGGTCTGGTGGAGGGTCTGGGTGAGGCTGTGATGGGTCTGGTGGAGGATGTGGGTGACAATGTGATGGATCTGGTGGAGGGTGAGGGTAAGGCTGTGATGGGTCTGGTTTAGGGTGTGGGTGACACTGTGATGGGTCTGGTGGAGGGTGTGGGTGACACTGTGATGGGTCTGGTGGAGGGTGTGGGTGACACTGTGATGGGTCTGGTGGAGGGTGTGGGTGACACTGTGATGGGTCTGGTGGAGGGTGTGAGTGACACTGTGATGGGTCTGGGGGAGGGTGTGGGTGACACTGTGATGGGTCTGGTGGAGGGTGTGGGTGACACTGTGCTGGGTCTGGTGGAGGGTTTGGGTGACACTGTGATGGGTCTGGTGGAGGGTGTGGGTGAAACTGTGATGGGTATGGTGGAGGGTGTGGGTGACACTGTGATGGGTCTGGTGTAGGGTGAGTGTGAGTCTGTGATGGGTCTGGTGGAGGGTGTTGGTGACACTGTGATGGGTCTGTTGGAGGGTGTGGGTGACACTCTGATGTGTCTGGTGGAGGGTGTGTGTGAGGCTGTGATGGGTCTGGTGGAGGGTGTGGTTGACACTGTGATGTGTCTGGTGCAGGGTTTGGTTGAGGCTGTGATGGGTCTGTTGGAGGGTGTGGGTGAGGCTGTGATGGGTCTGGTGGAGGGTGTGGGTGAGGCTGTGATGCGTCTGGTGGAGGGTGTGGGTGAGGCTGTGATGCATCTGTTGGAGGGTGTGGGCGATGCTGTGATGTGTCTGGTGGAGGGTGTGGGTGACACTGTGATGGGTCTGGTGGAGGGTGTGGGTGAGGCTGTGATGGGTCTGGTGGAGGGTGTGGGTGACACTGTGATGGGTAAGGTGGAGGTTGTGGGTGACACTGTGATGGGTCTTGTGGAGGCTGTGGGTGAGGCTCTGTTGGGTCTGGTGGAGGGTGTTGGTGAGGCAGTGATGGGTCTGGTGGAGGGTGTGTGTGAGGCTGTGATGGGTCTTGTGGAGGGTGTGGGTGAGGCAGGGATGGGTCTGGTGGAGGGTGTGGGTGACACTGTGATGGGTATTGTGGAGGGTGTGGGTGACACTGTGATGGGTCTGGTGGAGGGTGTTGGTGAGGCTGTGATGCTTCTGTTGGAGGATGTGGGTGAGGCTTTGATGGGTCTGGTGGAGGGTGTGGGTGACACTGTGGTGGGTCTCGTGGAGGGTGTGGGTGACACTTTGATGGGGCTGGTGGTGGGTGTGGGTGACACTGTGATGGGTCTGGTGGAGGGTTTGGGTGACACTGTGATGGGTCTGGTGGAGGATGTGGTTGACAGTGATGGGTCTGGTGGAGGGTGTGGGTGACACTGTGATGGGTCTGGTGGAGTGTGTGTGTGACACTGTGATGTGTCTGGTGGAGGGTGTGGGTGAGGCTGTGATGGGTCTGGTGGAGGGTGTGGGTGAGGCTGTGATGGGTCTGGTGGAGGGTGTGGGTGACACTGTGATGGGTCTGGTGGAGGGTGTGGGTGAAACTCTGATGGGTCTGGTGGAGGGTGTGGGTGACACTGTGATGGGTCTGGTGGAGGGTGTGGGTGACACTGTGATGGGTCTGATGGAGGGTGTGGGTGAGGCTGTGATGGGTCTGGTGGAGGGTGTGGCTGAGGCTGTGATGGGTCTGGTGGAGCGTGTGTTTGACACTGTGATGGGTCTGGTGGATGGTGTGGGTGACACTGTGATGGGTCTGGTGGAGGGTGTGGATGACACTGTGATGGGTCTGGTGGAGGGTGTGTGTGGCACTGTGATGGGTCTGGTGGAGGGTGTGGGTGAGGCTGTGATGGGTCTGGTGGAGGGTGTGGGTGACACTGTGATAGGTCTGGTGGAGGGTGTGGGTGAGGCGGTGATGTGTCTGGTGGAGGGTGTGGGTGAGGCTGTGATGGGTCTGGTGGAGGGTGTGGGTGACACTGTGATGGGTCTGGTGGAGTGTGTGGGTGAGGCTGTGATGCGTCTGTTGGAGGGTGTGGGTGAGGCTGTGATGGGTCTGGTGGAGAGTGTGGTTGACACTGTAATGGGTCTGGTGGAGGGTGTGGGTGAGGCTGTGATGGGTCTGGTGGACGGGGTGGGTGAGGCTGTGATGGGTCTGGTGCAGGGTGTGGGTGACACTGTGATGGGTCTGGTGGAGGGTTTGGGTGAGGCTGTGATGGGTCTGGTGGAGGGTGTGGGTGAGGCTGTGATGTGTCTGGTTGAGTGTTTGGGTGAGGCTGTGATGGGTCTGGTGGAGGGTGTGGGTGACACTGTGATGGATCTGGTGGAGGGTGTGGGTGAGGATGTGATGGGTCTGGTGGAGGGTGTGGGTGACACTGTGATGTGTCTGGTGGAGGGTGTGGGTGACACTGTGATGGGTCTTGTGGAGGGTGTGGGTGAGGCTGTGATGGGTCTGGTGGTGGGTGTGGGTGACGCTGTGGTGGGATTTCAGGGAGGGGGCCTTCAGATTCCTCTTCATAGTTTTCTTCTGGGCTTGATTGTAGGCCCTGGGTCATGGACTCTCTCGGCTGTTTCCCAGATGTGCCTGTGACACAAGGAGAGATAAGTCGTGCCTGGCAGTGGCCTGTGAAAGAGGACACATCACTCACAGCCTGGTTATCTGATGGATGTTGCACTGCTGGACCCTCACTTAGTAGAGCAGCACCAACCTCACTGTCAGCACAGGACCGGTCCCGGTCGTCGCCGGCCAGCTGGATGGCTCTGTTTTCAAAGTTTGTGAGGACCTTGATCTCATGCGTTCCCTCCACCTGTCTGTGACCTCTCCCTCCTGTTGTGAGACAGCTTGTCCTGTGTGGATAGATTTGGGGAGAGTGTAAGCAGCTTGCCTGCCGGGCCAGGTGATAAGTATACCTGGCCTGTGTGGGTGGTGAGTGGTGCCATGGACAGGATGAGAACAATGACGGTGAGTGTGAGAGAGTGAATGGTGATGTCCCTCGCAATGACAGTGAGTGAGGGCCCTGTGGGTGTCTGATGGGTTTGTAAGCGTGTGAGCTGAGAGTGATGATGAGAGTGACTTACCCTGGCGGAATGGAGGAGATCATTCATCTCCTTGCGGCACTGGGTGGCTGTCCTGTTTAGTAAGATGTTGCTGTTGACCAACACTGTTCACCTCCTCCCAGGATGGATCGGTGATGCAGCTACCCCTTCCTGAGACCAGAGCGGGGGTAGAGGACATCATGGCGAGTCTCCACAGTGTCCAAAAGGTGTTCGAGGACAGGTCATTAAACCTGGGGGCTGCAGCCTTCTTACCTTGTGTTCCATGCAGAAGTTGTGGGCCGGAAGCACTGAGAGGTGTGCCCGCGGCTGCACTTTAAACATGGTGTCTGGCGTGGCGAAGCGGTGAGATGATGACGTGGTGGCAGAATGACAGCCCACCCACCATGGAAACGGCGTATTTCTCTGGAACGTGTAATTAATGCGGCAGGATTGGGGTGATACAGTGTGAGAAGCTGCCATTGTGGCCGGTGGGTAAAATGTCATTTCCCTACCTGCTACCACACTGGGTGCAAATCCGGGACGATTCTGCTCGATGCATCATCAGTGCAGTGAATGGAGGCCAGAGTTCACAGTGGCAACCCAAGCCACAAAACCAGGCCACTCGGCCCATCGTGCCTGCACTGGCTGAAATACAAGCTCCCAGCCTAACCCCACTTCCCAGCATTTGGTCTGTACCATGCGGGTTACAGCACTGGAGGCAAGTGTCCAGACACCATTTAAATGAGCTGAGGGTTTTTGCCTCTATTACCCTCTGTGTCATGTGACCTTAGCTAGTGACAGGAAATATAATTGACCAAATAGCTTGAGGCAGATCTCTAAGAGGCCCCTTTGAGCTGGGGAGGATTACAGACCAACACATGCAGTCACCACGTTCCACAGGAACTGTCCTTGAGGAAAGTGAGATTCCCTTCCTTGTTTCAGGCACAGTTTCTCTTCTGTCTGTGTCCACTGTTTGTGCTTCCTTATTCCATCCTTTGACCTGGTTGACCACACCATCCTCCCCCAGTGCCTCTCTGCTGTGGTCCAGCTGGGTGTGACTGCTCTCACCTGCTTCCGTTCTTATCTACCCAACCATTACCAGAGAATCACCTGCAATGGTTTCTCTCCCTGCCCCTGCATCATTACCTCTGCTATCCCCAAGGATTGATCCTTGGCCCCTCCTATTCCTTATCTACATGCTGCCCCTCGGTGACATCATCCAAAAGCACAGCATTTTCCTGTGTTGAATGTGCTGTGCAAATGAAATCTGCTGTGGTTTGTAAGAGAATTATTTCTCTTGCCAATGACACTGAGCAGAGCGTTTCTGCCTTACTGGGCTGTTCAGAACTAGTCCCAGCGAAAAACACAACCAAAGAGAAACTTTCTGAACCTACTACAGCCCTGTGTCCTGCAGTAGAATGGAGGACAGTGAGGGGTGGACAGAGTGACCCGGGGGGAGTGAGGGGTGGACAGAGTGACCCGGGGGACAGTGAGGGGTGGACAGAGTGACCCGGGGGGAGTGAGGGGTGGACAGAGTGACCCGGGGGACAGTGAGGGGTGGACAGAGTGACCCGGGGGGAGTGAGGGGTGGACAGGGTGATCCAGGGGGACAGTGAGGGGTGGACAGAGTGACCCGGGGGTAGTGAGGGGTGGACAGAGTAACCCGGGGGGAGTGAGGGGTGGACAGAGTGACCCGGGGGGAGTGAGTGGTGGACAGAGTGACCCGGGGAGTGAGGGGTGGACACAGTGACCTGGGGGGAGTGAGGGGTGGACAGAGTGACCTGGGGGGAGTGAGGGGTGGACAGAGTGACCGGCGGGAGTGAGGGGTGTACAGAGTGACCCGGGAGGAGTGAGGGGTGGACAGAGTGACCCGGGGAGTGAGGGGTGGACAGAGTGACCCGGGGAGTGAGGGGTGGACAGAGTGACCCGGGGGGAGTGAGGGGTGGACAGAGTGACCCGGGGAGTGAGGGGTGGACAGAGTGACCTGGGGGGAGTGAGGGGTGGACAGAGTGACCTGGGGGGAGTGAGGGGTGGACAGAGTGACCGGCGGGAGTGAGGGGTGTACAGAGTGACCCGGGAGGAGTGAGGGGTGGACAGAGTGACCCGGGGAGTGAGGGGTGGACAGAGTGACCCGGGGAGTGAGGGGTGGACAGAGTGACCCGGGGAGTGAGGGGTGGACAGAGTGACCCGGGGGGAGTGAGGGGGTGGACAGAGTGACCCGGGGAGTGAGGGGTGGACAGAGTGACCCGGGGGGAGGAGTGATGGGGTGGACAGGGTGATCCAGGGGAGTGAGGGGTGGACAGAGTGACCCGGGGGGATTGAGGGGTGGACAGAGTGACCCGGGGGGAGGAGTGATGGGGTGGACAGGGTGATCCAGGGGAGTGAGGGGGCGGACAGGGTGATGCAGGGGAGTGAGTGGTGGACAGAGTGACCCGGGGGGAGTGAGGTGTGGACAGAGTGACCAGGGGGGTGTGAGGTGTGGACAGAGTGACCAGGGGGGTGTGAGGTGTGGACAGAGTGACCAGGGGGGAGTGAGGGGTGGACAGAGTGACCCGGGGGGAGTGAGGGGTGGACAGGGTGATCCAGGGGAGTGAGGGGTGGACAGAGTGACCCGGGGGGAGTGAGGGGTGTACAGAGTGACCCGGGGGGAGTGAGGGGTGGACAGAGTGACCCGGGGAGTGAGGGGTGGACAGAGTGACCCGGGGGGACAGTGAGGGGTGGACAGAGTGACCGTGGGGAGTGAGGGTGTGGACAGAGTGACCCGGGGGGGGAGTGAGGGGTGGACAGAGTGACCCGGGGGGAGGAGTGAGGGGTGGACAGAGTGACCCGGGGGGGAGTGAGGGGTGGACAGAGTGACCCGGGGGGAGTGAGGGGTGGACAGAGTGACCCGGGGGGAGTGAGTGGTGGACAGAGTGACCCGGGGGGAGTGAGGGGTGGACAGAGTGACCCGGGGAGTGAGTGGTGGACAGAGTGACCCGGGGGGGGAGTGAGGGGTGGACAGAGTGACCCGGGAGGAGTGAGGGGTGGACAGAGTGACCCGGGGGGAGTGAGGGGTGGACAGAGTGACCCGGGGAGTGAGGGGTGGACAGAGTGACCCGGGGGGATTGAGGGGTGGACAGAGTGACCCGGGGAGTGAGGGGTGGACAGAGTGACCCGGGGAGTGAGGGGTGGACAGAGTGACCCGGGGGTAGTGAGGGGTGGACAGAGTGACCCGGGGAGTGAGGGGTGGACAGAGTGACCCGGGGGGAGTGAGGGGTGGACAGAGTGACCGGGGGGAGTGAGGGGTGGACAGAGTGACCCTGGGAGTGAGGGGTGGACAGAGTGACCAGGGGGGAGTGAGGTGTGGACAGAGTGACCCGGGGGGAGTGAGGGGTGGACAGAGTGACCCGGGGGTAGTGAGGTGTGGACAGAGTGACCCGGGGGGGGAGTGAGGGGTGGACAGAGTGACCCGGGGGGATTGAGGGGTGGACAGAGTGACCCGGGGGAGTGAGGGGTGGACAGAGTGACCCGGGGGGAGTGAGGGGTGGACAGAGTGACCTGGGGGGAGTGAGGGGTGGACAGGGTGATCCAGGGGAGTGAGGGGTGGACACAGTGACCTGGGGGGAGTGAGGGGTGGACAGAGTGACCGGGGGGGAGTGAGGGGTGGACAGAGTGACCGGCGGGAGTGAGGGGTGTACAGAGTGACCCGGGAGGAGTGAGGGGTGGACAGAGTGACCCGGGGAGTGAGGGGTGGACAGAGTGACCCGGGGAGTGAGGGGTGGACAGAGTGACCCGGGGGGAGTGAGGGGTGGACAGAGTGACCCGGGGAGTGAGGGGTGGACAGAGTGACCTGGGGGGAGTGAGGGGTGGACAGAGTGACCTGGGGGGAGTGAGGGGGTGGACAGAGTGACCGGCGGGAGTGAGGGGTGTACAGAGTGACCCGGGAGGAGTGAGGGGTGGACAGAGTGACCCGGGGAGTGAGGGGTGGACAGAGTGACCCGGGGAGTGAGGGGTGGACAGAGTGACCCGGGGAGTGAGGGGTGGACAGAGTGACCCGGGGGGAGTGAGGGGGTGGACAGAGTGACCCGGGGAGTGAGGGGTGGACAGAGTGACCCGGGGGGAGGAGTGATGGGGTGGACAGGGTGATCCAGGGGAGTGAGGGGTGGACAGAGTGACCCGGGGGGATTGAGGGGTGGACAGAGTGACCCGGGGGGAGGAGTGATGGGGTGGACAGGGTGATCCAGGGGAGTGAGGGGGCGGACAGGGTGATGCAGGGGAGTGAGTGGTGGACAGAGTGACCCGGGGGGAGTGAGGTGTGGACAGAGTGACCAGGGGGGTGTGAGGTGTGGACAGAGTGACCAGGGGGGTGTGAGGTGTGGACAGAGTGACCAGGGGGGAGTGAGGGGTGGACAGAGTGACCCGGGGGGAGTGAGGGGTGGACAGGGTGATCCAGGGGAGTGAGGGGTGGACAGAGTGACCCGGGGGGAGTGAGGGGTGTACAGAGTGACCCGGGGGGAGTGAGGGGTGGACAGAGTGACCCGGGGAGTGAGGGGTGGACAGAGTGACCCGGGGGGACAGTGAGGGGTGGACAGAGTGACCGTGGGGAGTGAGGGTGTGGACAGAGTGACCTGGGGGGAGTGAGGGGTGGACAGAGTGACCCGGGGGGGGAGTGAGGGGTGGACAGAGTGACCCGGGGGGGAGTGAGGGGTGGACAGAGTGACCCGGGGGGAGTGAGGGGTGGACAGAGTGACCCGGGGGGAGTGAGTGGTGGACAGAGTGACCCGGGGGGAGTGAGGGGTGGACAGAGTGACCCGGGGAGTGAGTGGTGGACAGAGTGACCCGGGGGGAGTGAGGGGTGGACAGAGTGACCCGGGGGGGGAGTGAGGGGTGGACAGAGTGACCCGGGGAGTGAGGGGTGGACAGAGTGACCCGGGGAGTGAGGGGTGGACAGAGTGACCCGGGGGTAGTGAGGGGTGGACAGAGTGACCCGGGGAGTGAGGGGTGGACAGAGTGACCCGGGGGGAGTGAGGGGTGGACAGAGTGACCCGGGGGGAGTGAGGGGTGGACAGAGTGACCCGGGGGGAGTGAGGAGTGGACAGAGTGACCGGGGGGAGTGAGGGGTGGACAGAGTGACCCGGGGAGTGAGGGGTGGACAGAGTGACCAGGGGGGAGTGAGGTGTGGACAGAGTGACCCGGGGGGAGTGAGGGGTGGACAGAGTGACCCGGGGGTAGTGAGGTGTGGACAGAGTGACCCGGGGGGGGGAGTGAGGGGTGGACAGAGTGACCCGGGGGGATTGAGGGGTGGACAGAGTGACCCGGGGAGTGAGGGGTGGACAGAGTGACCCGGGGGGAGTGAGGGGTGGACAGAGTGACCCGGGGGGATTGAGGGGTGGACAGAGTGACCCGGGGAGTGAGGGGTGGACAGAGTGACCCGGGGAGTGAGGGGTGGACAGAGTGACCCGGGGGGAGTGAGGGGTGGACAGGGTGATCCAGGGGAGTGAGGGGTGGACAGAGTGACCCGGGCGGAGTGAGGGGTGGACAGAGTGACCGGGGGGAGTGAGGGGTGGACAGAGTGACCCGGGGAGTGAGGGGTGGACAGAGTGACCAGGGGGGAGTGAGGTGTGGACAGAGTGACCCGGGGGGAGTGAGGGGTGGACAGAGTGACCCGGGGAGTGAGGGGTGGACAGAGTGACCCGGGGGGAGTGAGGGGTGGACAGAGTGACCCGGGGGGAGTGAGGGGTGGACAGGGTGATCCAGGGGAGTGAGGGGTGGACAGAGTGACCCGGGGAGTGAGGGGTGGACAGAGTGACCCGGGGAGTGAGGGGTGGACAGAGTGACCCGGGGGGAGGAGTGATGGGGTGGACAGGGTGATCCAGGGGAGTGAGGGGGCGGACAGGGTGATCCACGGGGTGTGAGTGTGGTGTCGGTCTTGTGCCCGGGGTGGTATTGGGGTTGTAACAAATTGAAAGAATAAACATACAAAGTGGCAAAGATTAGTGGGCAGCAGGAGGACTGGGAAAGTTTTAAAAACCAACAAAAAATGACCAAAAAATTTTAGGGAGAGAAAATAAACTTTGAGGGTAAACTAGCAAATAATATAAAAATGGACAGCAAGAGCTTCATTAAATATATAAACAGGAAGAGAGAGGCCAAAGTGAACTTAGGCTCCTTAAAGAATGAGGCTGGGGGAATAATAATGGGGAACCAGGAAATAGCAGAGGAGTTGAATAAATACTTTGACTCAGTCTTCACGGTAGAAAACACTAATAGCATTCCAAAAATACTGAATAATCATGGGGCAAAAGGCTGGTATGGAATAAATACAATAACTATCATTCGAGAAAAAATACTGGGGAAACTAATGGGGCTAAAGGCTGATGAGTCCCCTGGACCTGATGGGTTGCATCCTAGGATATTAAAGGAAGTAACTACAAAGATAGTGGATGCACTGGTAGTAATCTTTCAAGAATCCTTAGATTCTGGAAAAGTCCCAGAGGATTGGAGAACAACCAATGTAACACTCTTATTCAAAAAGGGAGGGAGGCAATAAATAGGTAACTATAGACCAGTTAGTTTAACATCTGCCCTTGTGAAAATGTTGGAGTGTATTATAAAGGATGTAATAGCAGAGCATTTAGAAATACAGAATATAATCAAGCAGAATCAGCATGGCTTCATGAAGGGGAAATCATGCCTGACAAACTTATTAGAATTCTTTGAGGAGATAACAAGCTGAATAGACAAAGGGGAACCAGTAGACATAATATATTTGGATTTCCAAAAGGTATTAGATAAGGTACCACACACAAGGCTACTTAAGATAAGTGTTGGGGGTAGTATATTAGCATGGAGAGAGGACTAACTAACTAATAGAAGACAGAGAGTTGGAATAAGGGGAGCATTTTCAGGATGACAACCAGTAACTAGTGGAGTGCCACAGGGATCAGTGCTGGGGCCACAGATATTCACAATATATATTAATGATTTGGATGAGGGAAGTGAATGTACTATCACCAAGTTTGTGGATGACACAAAAATAGGTGGGAAGGCAAGTGGTGAGGATGACACAAAGAGTCTACAGAGAGATATAGACAGGTTAAGTGAGTGGGCAAAAACTTGGCAGATGGAATATAATGTGGGAAAATGTGAGGTTATGCACTTTGGCAGGAAGAATAGAGGAGCTGAATATTATTTAAATGGAGAAAGACTGCAGAAAGCTGCAGCACAGAGGGATTTGGGGGTCCTCGCGCATGAATCCCAAAAACCTAATGTACAAGTTCAGCAGGTTAATACGGAAGGTAAATGGAATGTTGGCCTTTATTTCAAAGGGAATGGAGTATAAAAATAGGGAAGTCTTTTAAAACTCTACAAGGCACTAGTTAGACCACACCTAGAATTTTGTGAACAGTTTTGGTCCCCTTATCTAAGGAAAGATATACTGGCATTGGAGGCAGTCCAGAGAAGGTTCACTAGGTTGATCCCAGGTATGAAAGGATTTTCTTATGAGGAGAGGTTGAGTAGGTTGGGCCAGTACTCATTGGAGTTTAGAAGAATGAGAGATGACCTTATTGAAACATAAGATTCTTAGGGGGGTTGACAGGGTAGATGCTGAGAGGTTGTTTCCCCTTGTGGGAGAGTCTAGGACCAGAGGGCATAATCTCAGAGTAAGGGGTCACCCATTTAAAACAGAGATGAGGAGGAATTTCTTCTCTCAGAGGGTAGTGAATCTGTGGAATTCTTTACCGCAGAGAGCTGTAGAGGCTGGGTCACTAAGTATATTCAAGGCTGAGATAGACAGATTTTTAATCAGTAAGGGAATCAAGGGTTATGGGGAAAAGGCAGGAAAGTGGAGTTGAGATTATCGGATCAGCCATGATCTCATTGAATGGTGCAGCAGATTCGATGGGCCCAATGGCCTCCTGCTGCTCCTATGTCTTACATTCTTTTAGGTGGCATCAGGGGTAGTGTCAGGGGTAGAGTCAGGGGTAGTGTCAGGGGTAGTGTCAGGGGTAGAGTCAGGGGTAGAGTCAGGGGTAGTGTCAGGGGTAGTGTCAGGGGTAGAGTCAGGGGTAGTGTCAGGGGTAGAGTCAGGGGTAGTGTCAGGGGTAGTGTCAGGGGTAGTGTCAGGGGTAGAGTCAGGGGTAGTGTCAGGGGTAGTGTTAGGGGTAGTGTCAGGGGTAGAGTCAGGGGTAGTGTCAGGGGTAGAGTCAGGGGTAGTGTCAGGGGTAGTGTCAGGGGTAGAGTCAGGGGTAGTGTCAGGGGTAGAGTCAGGGGTAGTGTCAGGGGTAGTGTCAGGGGTAGAGTAAGGGGTAGTGTCAGGGGTAGAGTCAGGGGTAGAGTCAGGGGTAGTCTCAGGGGTAATGTCAGGGGTAGTGTCAGGGGTAGAGTCAGGGGTAGAGTCAGGGGTAGTGTCAGGGGTAGTGTCAGGGGTAGAGTCAGGGGTAGTGTCAGGGGTAGAGTCAGGGGTAGAGTCAGGGGTAGTGTCAGGGGTAGAGTCAGGGGTAGTGTCAGGGGTAGTGTCAGGGGTAGTGTCAGGGGTAGTGTCAGGGGATGTGTCAGTGGTAGAGTCAGGGGTAGTGTCAGGGGTAGAGTCAGGGGTAGTGTCAGGGGTAGTGTCAGGGGTAGAGTCAGGGGTAGTGTCAGGGGTAGTGTCAGGGGTAGAGTAAGGGGTAGTGTCAGGGGTAGAATCAGGGGTAGAGTCAGGGGTAGTGTCAGGGGTAGTGTCAGGGGTAGAGTCAGGGGTAGTGTCAGGGGTAGTGTCAGGGGTAGAGTCAGGGGTAGTGTCAGGGGTAGAGTCAGCGGTAGTGTCAGGGGTAGAGTCAGGGGTAGTGTCAGGGTTAGTGTCAGGGGCAGTGTCAGGGGTAGAGTCAGGGGTAGAGTCAGGGGTAGAGTCAGGGGTAGTGTCAGGGGTAGAGTCAGGGGTAGTGTCAGGGGTAGAGTCGGGGGTAGTGTCGGGGGTAGTGTCAGGGGTAGTGTCAGGGGTAGAGTCAGGGGTAGTGTCAGGGGTAGTGTCAGGGGTAGAGTCAGGGGTAGTGTCAGGGGTAGTGTCAGGGGTAGAGTCAGGGGTAGAGTCAGGGGTAGTGTCAGGGGTAGAGTCAGGGGTAGTGTCAGGGGTAGAGTCAGGGGTAGAGTCAGGGGTAGTGTCAGGGGTAGAGTCAGGGGTAGTGTCAGGGGTAGTGTCAGGGGTAGAGTCAGGGGTAGTGTCAGGGGTAGAGTCAGGGGTAGTGTCAGGGGTAGAGTCAGGGGTAGTGTCAGGGGTAGTGTCAGGGATGGTGTCAGGGGTAGTGTCAGGGGTAGAGTCAGGGGTAGTGTCAGGGGTAGTGTCAGGGGTAGTGTCAGGGGTAGAGTCAGGGGTAGTGTCAGGGGTAGTGTCAGGGGTAGAGTCAGGGGTAGTGTCAGGGATGGTGTCAGGGGTAGTGTCAGGGGTAGAGTCAGGGGTAGAGTCAGGGGTAGTGTCAGGGGTAGTGTCAGGGTAGAGTCAGGGGTAGTGTCAGGGTAGAGTCAGGGGTAGCGTCAGGGGTAGTGTCAGGGTAGTGTCAGGGTAGAGTCAGGGGTAGAGAATCAGGGGTAGTGTCAGGGGTAGTGTCAGGGGTAGAGTCAGGGGTAGAGTCAGGGGTAGTGTCAGGGGTAGAGTCAGGGGTAGAGTCAGGGGTAGAGTCAGGGGTAGTGTCAGGGTTAGGTCAGGGGTAGAGTCAGGGGTAGTGTCAGGGGTAGTGTCAGGGTAGAGTCAGGGTAGTGTCAGGGGTAGTGTCAGGGGTAGAGTCAGGGGTAGTGTCAGGGGTTGAGTCGGGGATAATGTGGGGGTTGGTGTCAGGGGTAGAGTCAGGGGTAGTGTCAGGGGTAGTGTCTGGGAGAGCAGGGGTAGAGTCAGGGGTAGTGTCAGGGGTAGTGTCAGGGGTAGTGTCAGGGGTAGTGTCAGGGGGTAGTGTCAGGGGTAGTGTCAGGGGTAGAGTCAGGGGTAGTGTCAGGGGTAGTGTCAGGGTAGAGTCAGGGGTAGTGTCAGGGGTAGTGTCAGGGGTAGTGTCAGGGGTAGTGTCAGGGGTAGAGTCAGGGGTAGTGTCGGGGTAGAGTCAGGGGTAGTGTCAGGGGTAGTGTGAGGGGTAGAGTCAGGGGTAGTGTCAGGGGTAGAGTCAGGGGTAGAGTCAGGGGTTAGTGTCAGGGGTAGTGTCAGGGGTAGAGTCAGGGGTAGTGTCAGGGGTAGTGTCAGGGGTAGAGTCAGGGGTAGTGTCAGGGGTAGTGTCAGGGGTAGTGTCAGGGGTAGTGTCAGGGGTAGAGTCAGGGGTAGTGTCAGGGGTAGAGTCAGGGGTAGAGTCAGGGGTAGTGTCAGGGGTAGTGTCAGGGGTAGAGTCAGGGGTAGTGTCAGGGGTAGAGTCAGGGGTAGAGTCAGGGGTAGTGTCAGGGGTAGTGTCAGGGGTAGAGTCAGGGTAGAGTCAGGGGTAGGTCAGGGGTAGAGTCAGGGGTAGAGTCAGGGTAGAGTCAGGGGTAGTGTCAGGGGTAGTGTCAGGGTAGAGTGTCGGGGGTAGTGTCAGGGGTAGTGTCAGGGGGTAGAGTCAGGAGGGTAGTGTCAGGGGTAGTGTCAGGGGTAGAGTCAGGGTAGAGTCAGGGAGTAGTGGTCAGGGGTAGAGTCAAGGGGCTAGAGTCAGGGGTAGAGTCCAGGGGTAGGAGTCAGTGGTAGTGTCAGGGGTAGTGGTCAGGGGGTAGAGTCAGGGTAGTTGTCAGGGTAGTGTCAGGGGTAGAGTCAGGGGAGTGTCAGTTCTTCAGGGGTAGTGTCAGGGGTAGAGTCAGGGGTAGAGTCAGGGGGTATTGTCAGGGGTATAGTCAGTAGTCAGGGTGTCCCGAGTCAGGGGGAGAGTCAGGGGTAGAGTCAGGGGGAGAGTCAGGGGGAGTGTCAGGGGTCTAGTCAGGGGTAGTGTCAGGGGTAGAGTCAGTAATAGAGTCAGGGGTAGTGTCAGGGGTAGTGTCAGGGGTAGTGTCAGGGGTAGAGTCAGGGGTAGTGTCAGGGGTAGTGTCGGGGTAGAGTCAGGGGTAGTGTCAGGGGTAGTGTCAGGGGTAGTGTAATGGGTAGAGTCAGGGTAGAGTCAGGGGTAGTGTCAGGGGTAGTGTCAGGGGTAGAGTCAGGGGTAGTGTCAGGGGTAGAGTCGGGGATAATGTGGGGGTTGGTGTCAGGGGTAGAGTCAGGGGTAGTGTCAGGGGTAGTGTCAGGGGTAGAGTCAGGGTAGTGTCAGGGGTAGTGTCAGGGGTAGAGTCAGGGGTAGAGTCAGGGGTAGTGTCAGGGGTAGTGTCAGGGGTAGAGTCAGGGGTAGTGTCAGGGGTAGTGTCGGGGTAGAGTCAGGGGTAGTGTCAGGGGTAGAGTCAGGGGTAGTGTCAGGGGTAGTGTCGGGGGTAGTGTCAGGGGTAGTGTCAGGGGTAGTGTCAGGGGTAGAGTCAGGGGTAGTGTCAGGGGTAGAGTCAGGGGTAGTGTCAGGGGTAGTGTCAGGGGTAGAGTCAGGGGTAGTGTCAGGGGTAGTGTCAGGGGTAGAGTCAGGGATAGTGTCAGGGGTAGTGTCAGGGGTAGAGTCAGGGGTAGAGTCAGGGGTAGTGTCAGGGGTAGTGTCAGGGGTAGAGTCAGGGGTAGTGTCAGGGGTAGTGTCAGGGGTAGCATCAGGGGTAGTGTCAGGGGTAGAGTCAGGGGTAGTGTCAGGGGTAGTGTCAGGGTTAGAGTCAGGGGTAGAGTCAGGGGTAGTGTCAGGGGTAGTGTCAGGGGTAGAGTCGGGGTAGAGTCAGGGGTAGTGTCAGGGGTAGAGTCAGGGGTAGTGTCAGGGGTAGAGTCAGGGGTAGTGTCAGGGGTAGTGTCAGGGGTAGAGTCAAGGGTAGTGTCAGGGGTAGTGTCAGGGGTAGAGTCAGGGGTAGTGTCAGGGGTAGAGACAGGGGTAGTGTCAGGGGTAGTGTCAGGGGTAGTGTCAGGGGTAGAGTCGGGGATAATGTGGGGGTTGGTGTCAGGGGTAGAATCAGGGGTAGTG
Organism: Carcharodon carcharias; assembly: GCF_017639515.1. Taxonomy (NCBI): domain Eukaryota; kingdom Metazoa; phylum Chordata; class Chondrichthyes; order Lamniformes; family Lamnidae; genus Carcharodon; species Carcharodon carcharias. Next base: position 3,462,013 of record NC_054480.1, on the reverse strand, counting down.
TCAGGGGTAGTGTCAGGGGTAGAGTCAGGGGTAGTGTCAGGGGTAGAGTCAGGGGTAGTGTCAGGGGTAGTGTCAGGGGTAGAGTCAGGGGTAGAGTCAGGGGTAGTGTCAGGGGTAGAGTCAGGGGTAGAGTCAGGGGTAGTGTCAGGGTTAGTGTCAGGGGTAGAGTCAGGGGTAGTGTCAGGGGTTGTGTCAGGGGTAGAGTCAGGGGTAGTGTCGGGGGTAGAGTCAGGGGTAGTGTCAGGGGTAGAGTCAGGGGTAGTGTCAGGGGTAGTGTCAGGGGTAGAGTCAGGGCTAGTGTCAGGGGTAGAGTCAGGGGTAGTGTCAGGGGTAGAGTCAGGGGTAGTGTCAGGGGTAGTGTCAGGGGTAGAGTCAGGGGTAGTGTCAGGGGTAGTGTCAGGGGTAGAGTCAGGGGTAGTGTCAGGGGTAGTGTCAGGGGTAGAGTCAGGGGTAGTGTCAGGGGTAGAGTCGGGGATAATGTGGGGGTTGGTGTCAGGGGTAGAGTCAGGGGTAGTGTCAGGGGTAGTGTCAGGGGTAGAGTCAGGGGTAGTGTCAGGGGTAGAGTCAGGGGTAGTGTCAGGGGTAGTGTCAGGGGTAGAGTCAGGGGTAGTGTCAGGGGTAGTGTCAGGGGTAGAGTCAGGGGTAGAGTCAGGGGTAGTGTCAGGGGTAGAGTCAGGGGTAGTGTCAGGGTTAGTGTCAGGGGTAGTGTCAGGGGTAGAGTCAGGGGTAGTGTCAGGGGTAGTGTCAGGGGTAGAGTCAGGGGTAGTGTCGGGGGTAGTGTCAGGGGTAGTGTCGGGGGTAGAGTCAGGGGTAGTGTCAGGGGTAGTGTCAGGGGTAGAGTCAGGGGTAGAGTCAGGGGTAGTGTCAGGGGTAGTGTCAGGGGTAGTGTCAGGGGTAGAGTCAGGGGTAGTGTCAGGGGTAGAGTCAGGGGTAGAGTCAGGGGTAGTGTCAGGGGTAGAGTCAGGGGTAGTGTCAGGGGTAGTGTCAGGGGTAGAGTCAGGGGTAGAGTCAGGGCTAGTGTCAGGGGTAGTGTCAGGGGTAGTGTCAGGGGTAGAGTCAGGGGTAGTGTCAGGGGTAGAGTCAGGGGTAGTGTCAGGGGTAGTGTCAGGGGTAGTGTCAGGGGTAGAGTCAGAGGTAGTGTCAGGGGTAGTGTCAGGGGTAGAGTCAGGGGTAGAGTCAGGGGTAGTGTCAGGGGTAGAGTCAGGGGCAGTGTCAGGGGTAGAGTCAGGGGTAGAGTCAGGGGTAGTGTCAGGGGTAGTGTCAGGGGTAGAGTCAGGGGTAGTTTCAGGGGTAGTGTCAGGGGTAGAGTCAGGGGTAGTGTCAGGGGTCTAGTCAGGGGTAGTGTCAGGGGTAGAGTCAGGGGTAGAGTCAGGGGTAGTGTCAGGGGTAGAGTCAGGGGTAGTGTCAGGGGTCTAGTCAGGGGTAGTGTCAGGGGTAGAGTCAGTAATAGAGTCAGGGGTAGTGTCAGGGGTAGTGTCAGGGGTAGTGTCAGGGGTAGAGTCAGGGGTAGTGTCAGGGGTAGTGTCGGGGTAGAGTCAGGGGTAGTGTCAGGGGTAGTGTCAGGGGTAGTGTAATGGGTAGAGTCAGGGGTAGAGTCAGGGGTAGTGTCAGGGGTAGTGTCAGGGGTAGAGTCAGGGGTAGTGTCAGGGGTAGAGTCGGGGATAATGTGGGGGTTGGTGTCAGGGGTAGAGTCAGGGGTAGTGTCAGGGGTAGTGTCAGGGGTAGAGTCAGGGGTAGTGTCAGGGGTAGTGTCAGGGGTAGAGTCAGGGGTAGAGTCAGGGGTAGTGTCAGGGGTAGAGTCAGGGGTAGTGTCAGGGGTAGTGTCGGGGTAGAGTCAGGGGTAGTGTCAGGGGTAGAGTCAGGGGTAGTGTCAGGGGTAGTGTCGGGGGTAGTGTCAGGGGTAGTGTCAGGGGTAGTGTCAGGGGTAGAGTCAGGGGTAGTGTCAGGGGTAGTGTCAGGGGTAGAGTCAGGGGTAGTGTCAGGGGTAGTGTCAGGGGTAGAGTCAGGGGTAGTGTCAGGGGTAGTGTCAGGGGTAGTGTCAGGGGTAGAGTCAGGGGTAGAGTCAGGGGTAGTGTCAGGGGTAGTGTCAGGGGTAGAGTCAGGGGTAGTGTCAGGGGTAGAGTCAGGGGTAGCGTCAGGGGTAGTGTCGGGGGTAGAGTCAGGGATAGTGTCAGGGGTAGTGTCAGGGGTAGAGTCAGGGGTAGAGTCAGGGGTAGTGTCAGGGGTAGTGTCAGGGGTAGAGTCAGGGGTAGTGTCAGGGGTAGAGTCAGGGGTAGCGTCAGGGGTAGTGTCAGGGGTAGAGTCAGGGGTAGTGTCAGGGGTAGTGTCAGGGTTAGAGTCAGGGGTAGAGTCAGGGGTAGTGTCAGGGGTAGTGTCAGGGGTAGAGTCGGGGTAGAGTCAGGGGTAGTGTCAGGGGTAGAGTCAGGGGTAGTGTCAGGGGTAGAGTCAGGGGTAGTGTCAGGGGTAGTGTCAGGGGTAGAGTCAGGGGTAGTGTCAGGAGTAGTGTCAGGGGTAGAGTCAAGGGTAGTGTCAGGGGTAGAGACAGGGGTAGTGTCAGGGGTAGTGTCAGGGGTAGTGTCAGGGGTAGAGTCGGGGATAATGTGGGGGTTGGTGTCAGGGGTAGAATCAGGGGTAGTGTCAGGGGTAGTGTCAGGGGTAGAGTCAGGGGTAGTGTCAGGGGTAGAGTCAGGGGTAGTGTCAGGGGTAGTGTCAGGGGTAGAGTCAGGGGTAGAGTCAGGGGTAGTGTCAGGGGTAGAGTCAGGGGTAGAGTCAGGGGTAGTGTCAGGGGTAGTGTCAGGGGTAGAGTCAGGGGTAGTGTCAGGGGTTGTGTCAGGGGTAGAGTCAGGGGTAGTGTCGGGGGTAGTGTCAGGGGTAGAGTCAGGGGTAGTGTCAGGGGTAGTGTCAGGGGTAGAGTCAGGGCTAGTGTCAGGGGTAGAGTCAGGGGTAGTGTCAGGGGTATTGTCAGGGGTAGTGTCAGGGGTAGAGTCAGGGGTAGTGTCAGGGGTAGAGTCAGGGGTAGAGTCAGGGGTAGTGTCAGGGGTAGAGTCAGGGGTAGTGTCAGGGGTAGTGTCAGGGGTAGATTCAGGGCTAGTGTCAGGGGTAGTGTCAGGGGTAGTGTCAGGGGTAGTGTCGGGGGTAGTGTCAGGGGTAGTGTCAGGGGTAGAGTCAGGGGTAGTGTCAGGGGTAGTGTCAGGGGTAGATTCAGGGTAGAGTCAGGGGTAGTGTCGGGGTAGTGTCAGGGGTAGAGTCAGGGGTAGTGTCAGGGGTAGTGTCAGGGGTAGAGTCAGGGGTAGTGTCAGGGGTCTAGTCAGGGGTAGTGTCAGGGGTAGAGTCAGGGGTAGAGTCAGGGGTAGTGTCAGGGGTAGTGTCAGGCGTAGAGTCAGGGGTAGTGTCAGGGGTCTAGTCAGGGGTAGTGTCAGGGGTAGAGTCAGTGGTAGTGTCAGGGGTAGTGTCACGGGTAGTGTCAGGGATAGAGTCAGGGGTAGTGTCAGGGGTAGTGTCAGGGGTAGAGTCAGGGGTAGTGTCAGGGGTAGTGTCAGGGGTAGAGTCAGGGGTAGTGTCAGGGGTAGTGTCAGGGGTAGTGTCATGGGTAGAGTCAGGGGTAGAGTCAGGGGTAGTGTCAGGGGTAGTGTCAGGGGTAGAGTCAGGGGTAGTGTCAGGGGTAGAGTCGGGGATAATGTGTGGGTTGGTGTCAGGGGTAGAGTCAGGGGTAGTGTCAGGGGTAGTGTCAGTGGTAGTGTCAGGGGTAGTGTCAGGGGTAGTGTCAGGGGTAGAGTCAGGGGTAGTGTCAGGGTTAGTGTTAGGGGTAGTGTCAGGGGTAGAGTCAGGGGTAGAGTCAGGGGTAGTGTCAGGGGTAGTGTCAGGGGTAGAGTCAGGGGTAGTGTCAGGGGTAGATTCCGGGATAATGTGGGGGTTGGTGTCAGGGGTAGAGTCAGGGGTAGTGTCAGGGGTAGTGTCAGGGGTAGAGTCGGGGATAATGTGGGGGTTGGTGTCAGGGGTAGAGTCGGGGATAATGTGGGGGTTGGTGTCAGGGGTAGTGTCAGGGGTAGAGTCAGGGGTAGAGTCGGGGATAATGTGGGGGTTGGTGTCAGGGGTAGTTTTGGGGGTGATGTCGGGGTGGTGTCGGGGGCGGTGTCGGGGGCGGTGTCAGGGTTAGTGTTAGGGGAGGTGTCAGGGTTAGTGTTAGGGGTGGTGTTGGGGTTAGTGTTAGGGGTGGTGTCGGGGTTAGTCTTGGGGTGGTGTCGGGGTTAGTGTTAGGTGTGGTGTCAGGGTTAATGTTGGGTTGGTGTCGGGGTTAGTGTTAGGGGAGGTGTCAGGGTTAGTGTTAGGGATGGTGTCAGGGTTAGTGTTAGGGGTGGTGTCGGGGTTAGTATTGGGGTGGTGTCGGGGTTAGTGTTAGGGGTGGTATCTGGGTTAGTGTTGGGGAGGTGTCAGGGTTAGTGTTAGGGGTGGTGTCGGGGTTAGTGTTAGGGGTGGTGTCGGGGTTAGTCTTGGGGTGGTGTCGGGGTTAGTGTTAGGTGTGGTGTCAGGGTTAATGTTGGGTTGGTGTCGGGGTTAGTGTTAGGGGAGGTGTCAGGGTTAGTGTTAGGGATGGTGTCAGGGTTAGTGTTAGGGGTGGTGTCGGGGTTAGTATTGGGGTGGTGTCGGGGTTAGTGTTAGGGGTGGTATCTGGGTTAGTGTTGGGGAGGTGTCAGGGTTAGTGTTAGGGGTGGTGTCGGGGTTAGTGTTAGGGGTGGTGTCGGGGTTAGTGATAGGGGTGGTGTGGGGTTGGCGTTAGGTGTGGTGTCGGGGTTAGTGTTAGGGGTGGTATCTGGGTTAGTGTTAGGGGAGGTGTCAGGGTTAGTGTTAGGGGTGGTGTCGGGGTTAGTGTTAGGGGTGGTGTCGGGGTTAGTGTTAGGGGAGGTGTCAGGGTTAGTGTTAGGGGTGGTGTCGGGGTTAGTGTTAGGGATGGTGTCAGGGTTAGTGTTAGGGGTGGTGTCGCGGTTAGTGTTAGGGTTGGTGTCGGGGTTAGTGTTGGGGTGGTGTCGGGGTTAGTGTTAGGGGTGGTGTCGGGGTTAGTGTTAGGGATGGTGTCAGGGTTAGTGTTAGGGGTGGTATCTGGGTTAGTGTTAGGGGTGGAGGCAGGTTATTGTTGGGGGTGGTGTTGGGGTTAGTGTTAGGGGAGATGTTGGGATTAGCGTTAGGGGTGGTTTTGGGGTTAGTGTTAGGGGAGATGTTGGGATTAGCGTTAGGGGTGGTGTTGGGGTTAGTGTTAGGGGTGGTGTCAGGGTTAGTGTTATGGGTGGTGTTGGGGTTAGTGTTAGAGGTGGAGGCGGGTTAGTGTTAGGGGTGGTGTCGGGGTTAGTGTTAGGAGTGGTGTGGGCGTTAGTGTTAGGGGTGGTGTGGGGGTTGGTGTTGGGGGTGGTTTCGGGATTAGTGTTAGGCGAGATGATGGGATTAGCGTTAGGGGTGGTGTTGGGGTTAGTGTTAGGGGTGGTGTCGGGGTTAGTGTTAGGGGTGGTGTCGGGGTTAGTGTTAGGGGTGGTGTTAGGGGTGATGTCAGGGTTAGTGTTAGGGGTGGTGTCAGGGTTAGTGTTAGGGGTGGTGTCGGGGTTAGTGTTAGGTTTGGTGTCAGGGTTAGTGTTAGGGATGGTGTTAGGGGTGATGTCAGGGTTATTGTTAGGGTTGGTGTCATGGTTAGTGTTAGGGGTGGTGTCGGGGTTAGTGTTAGGGGTGGTGTCTGGGTTAGTGTTAGGGGTGGTGTTGGGGTTAATGTTAGATATGGTGTCGGGGTTAGTGTTAGTGGTGGTGTCGAGGTTAGTGTTAGGGATGGTGTTAGGATTGGTGTCAGGGTTAGTGTTAGGGGTGGTGTCGGGGTTAGTGTTAGGGGTGGTGTCGGGGTTAGTGTTAGGGGTGGTGTCGAGGTTAGTGTTAGGGATGGTGTTAGGATTGGTGTCAGGGTTAGTGTTAGGGGTGGTGTCGGGGTAAGTGTTGGGGGGGTGTCAGGGTTAGTGTTAGGGGTGGTGTCGGGGTTAGTGTTGGGGGGGTGTCAGGGTTAGTGTTAGGAATGGTGTTAGGGGTGGTGTCAGGGTTAGCGTTAGGGGTGGTGACGGGGTTAGTGTTAGGCATGGTGTCGGGGTTAGTGTTAGGGGTGGTGTCGGGGTTAGTGTTAGGAATGGTGTTAGGGTTGGTGTCAGGGTTAGTGTTAGGGGTGGTGTCGGGGTTAGTGTTAGGCATGGTGTCGGGGTTAGCGTTAGGAATGGTGTTAGGTGTGGTGTCAGGTTTAGTGTTAGGGGTGGTGTCGGGGTTAGTGTTAGGGGTGGTGTCGGGGTTAGCGTTAGGAATGGTGTTAGGTGTGGTGTCAGGGTTAGTGTTAGGGGTGTTGTAAGGATTAGCGTTAGGGGTGGTGTTGGGGTTAGTGTTAGGGGTGGTGTCAGGGTTAGTGTTAGGGGTGGTGTCGGGGTTAGTGTTAGGGGTGGTGTCGGGGTTAGTGTTAGGGGTGGTGTTGGGGTTAGTGTTAGGGATGGTGTTAGGTGTGGTGTCAGGGTTAGTGTTAGGGGTGGTGTCGGGGTTAGTGCTGGGGGTGGTGTCGGAATTAGTGGCGGGGTGGTGTCGGGGTTAGTGTTAGGGGTTAGTGTTAGGGGTGGTGTCAGGGTTAGTTTTAGGGCTGGTGTCGGGGTTAGTGTTAGGGTGGTGTCGAGATTGGTGTTCGATTTGGTGTCGAGGTTAGTGTTAGGGGTGGAGTCGGGGTTAGTGTTAGGTGTGGTGTCAGGGTTAGTGTTAGGGATGGTGTTAGGGATGGTGTTAAGGGTGATGTCAGGGTTAGTGCTAGGGTTGGTGTCGTGGTTAGTGTTGGTGTGGTGTCGGGGTTAGTGTTAGGGGTGGTGTCGGGGTCAATGTTAGATATGGTTTCGGGGTTAGTGTTAGGGGTGGTGTCGAGGTTAGTGTTAGGGATGGTGTTAGGATTGGTGTCAGGGTTAGTGTTAGGCGTGGTTTCAGGGTTAGTGTTAGGGGTGATGTCAGGGTTAGTGCTAGGGTTGGTGTCGTGGTTAGTGTTAGGGGTGGTGTCGGGGTTAGTGTTAGGGGTGGTGTCGGGGTTAGTCTTAGTGGTGGTGTCTGGGTTAGTGTTAGGGGTGGTGTATGGGTTAGTGTTAGGGGTGGTGTCGGGGTTAGTGTTAGGAATGGTGTTAGGGTTAATGTTAGGAATGGTGTTAGGTGTGGTGTCAGGGTAAGTGTTAGGTGTGGTGTCAGGGTTAGTGTTAGGGGTGGTGTTAGGGATGGTGTCGGGGTTAGTGTTAGGGGTGGTGTCTGGGTTAGTGTTAGGGGTGGTGTTGGTGTTAGTGTTAGGTATGGTGTCGGGGTTAGTGTTAGGAATGGTGTTAGGGGTGGTATCAGGGTTAGTGTTAGGGGTGGTGTCGAGGTTAGTGTTAGGGGTGGTGTCTGGGTTAGTGTTAGGGGTGGTTTCAGGGTTACTGTTAGGGATGGTGTTAGGGTGATGTCAGGGTTGGTGTTGGGGTTAGTGTTATGGGTGGTGTCGGGGTTAGTGTTAGGTGTGGTGTCTGGGTTAGCGTTAGGGGTGGTGTCGGGGTTAATGTTAGATATCGTGTCGGGATTAGTGTTAGGGGTGGTGTCGAGGTTAGTGTTAGGGATGGTGTTAGGATTGGTGTCAGGTTTAGTGTTAGGGGTGGTGTCTGGGTTAGTGTTAGGGGTGGTTTCAGGGTTAGTGTTAGGGATGGTGTTAGGGTGATGTCAGGGTTGGTGTTGGGGTTAGTGTTATGGGTGGTGTCGGGGTTAGTGTTTGGTGTGGTGTCTGGGTTAGCGTTAGGGGTGGTGTCGGGGTTAATGTTAGATATCGTGTCGGGATTAGTGTTAGGGGTGGTGTCGAGGTTAGTGTTAGGGATGGTGTTAGGATTGATGTCAGGGTTAGTGTTAGGGGTGGTGTCGGAGTTAGTGTTAGGGGTGGTGTCGGAGTTAGTGTTAGGGGTGGTGTCAGGGTTAGTGTTGGGGTGGTGTCGGGGTTAGTGTGAGCGGTGGTGTCGGGGTTAGTGTTGGGGGGGTGTCAGGGTTAGTGTTAGGAATGGTGTTAGGGTTGATGTCAGGGTTAGTGTTAGGGATGGTGTCTGGGTTAGTGTGAGGGGTGGTGTCGGGATTAGTGTTAGGGTTGGTGTCGGGGTTAGTGTTAGGTGTGGTGTCAGGGTTAGTGTTAGGTGTGGTGACGGGGTTAGTGTTAGGAATGGTGTCTGGGTTAGTGTTAGGGGTGGTGTCGGGGTTAATGTTAGGGGTGGTGTCAGGGTTAGTGTTAAGGGTGGTGTCGGGATTAGTATTAGGTATGGTGTCAGGGTTAGTGTTAGGTGTGGTGTCAGGGTTAGTGTTAGGGGTGGTGTCGGGGTTAGTGTTAGGCGTGGTGTCGGGGTTAGTATTAGGTATGGTGTCGGGCTTAGTGTTATGGATGGTGTTAGGGGTGGTGTCAGGGTTAGTCTTAGGGATGGAGGCGGGGTTAGTGTTAGGGGTGGTGTTAGGGATGGTGTCGGGGTTAGTGTTGGGGTTGGTGTCAGGGTTAGTGTTAGGTGTGGTGTCGGGGTTAGTGTTAGGGGTGGTGTCGGGGTTAGTGTTAGGGGTGGTGTTGGGGTTAGTGTTAGGGGTGGTGTTAGGGTTAGTGTTAGGGGTGGTGTCTGAGTTAGTGTGAGGGGTGGTGTCGGGGTTAGTGTTAGGAATGGTGTTAGGGTTGGTGTCGGGGTTAGTGTTAGGGGTGGTGTCGTGGTTAGTGTTAGGAATGGTGTTAGGGTTGGTGTCGGGGTTAGTGTTAGGGGTGGTGTCAGGGTTAGTGTTAGGTATGGTGTCGGGGTTAGTGTTAGGAGTGGTATCGGGGTTAGTGTTAGGGGTGGTGTCGGGGTTAGTGTTAGGCGTGGTGTCAGGGTTATTATTAGGTATGGTGTCGGGGTTAGTGTTATGGATGGTGTTAGGGGTGGTGTCAGGGTTAGTCTTAGGATGGAGGCGGGGTTAGTGTTGGGGTGGTGTCGGGGTTAGTGTTAGGGGTGGTGTCGGGGTTAGTGTTGGGGTGGTGTCGGGTTTAGTGTTAGGGGAGGTGTCGGGGTTAGTGTTAGGGGTGGTGTTGGGGTTAGTGTTAGGGGTGGTGTCAGGGTTAGTGTTGGGGTGGTGTCGGGGTTAGTGTTAGGGGAGGTGTCAGGGTTAGTGTTAGGGGTGGTGTTGGGGTTAGTGTTAGGGGTGGTGTCGGGGTTAGTGTTAGGGGTGGTGTCAGGGTTAGTGTTAGGGGAGGTGTCGGGGTTAGTGTTAGGGGAGAAGTCGGGGTTAGTGTTAGGGGTGGTGTCGGGGTTAGTGTTGGGGAGGTGTCGGGGTTAGTGTTAGGAGTGGTGTCGGGGTTAGTGTTAGGGGTGGTGTGGGGTTGGTGTTAGGTGTGGTGTCTGGGTTAGTGTTAGGGGAGGTGTCGGGGTTAGTCTTGGGGTGGTGTCGGGGTTAGTGTTAGGGGTGGTGTCGGGGTTAGTATTGGGGTGGTGTCGGGGTTAGTGTTAGGGGTGGTGTGGGGTTGGTGTTAGGTGTGGTGTCTGGGTTAGTGTTAGGGGAGGTGTCAGGGTGAGTGTTAGGGGTGGTGTCGGGGTTAGTGTTAGGGGAGGTGTCGGGGTTAGTATTGGGGTGGTGTCGGGGTTAGTGTTAGGGGTGGTGTGGGGTTGGTGTTAGGTGTGGTGTCTGGGTTAGTGTTAGGGGAGGTGTCAGGGTTAGTGTTAGGGGTGGTGTCGGGGTTAGTATGGGGGTGGTGTCGGGGTTAGTGTTAGGGGTGGTGTCAGGGTTAGTGTTGGGTTGGTGTCGGGGTTAGTGTTAGGGGAGGTGTCAGGGTTAGTGTTAGGGATGGTGTCAGGGTTAGTGTTAGGGGTGGTGTCGGAGTTAGTATTGGGGTGGTGTCGGGGTTAGTGTTGGGGTGGTATCTGGGTTAGTGTTAGGGGAGGTGTCAGGGTTAGTGTTAGGGGTGGTGTCGGGGTTAGTGTTAGGGGTGCTGTCGGGTTTAGTGATAGGGGTGGTGTGGGCTTAGTGTTAGGGGTGGTGTCGGGGTTAGTGTTAGGGGAGGTGTCAGGGTTAGTGTTAGGGGTGGTGTCGGGGTTAGTGTTAGGGATGGTGTCAGGGTTAGTGTTAGGGGTGGTGTCGCGGTTAGTGTTAGGGTTGGTGTCGGGGTTAGTGTTGGGGTGGTGTCGGGGTTAGTTTTAGGGTTGGTGTCGGGGTTAGTGTTGGGGTGGTGTCTGGGTTAGTGTTAGGGGAGGTGTCAGGGTTAGTGTTAGGGGTGGTGTCGGGGTTAGTGTTAGGGAAGGTGTCGGGTTTAGTCTTGGGGTGGTGTCGGGGTTAGTGTTAGGGGTGGTGTGGGGTTGGTGTTAGGTGTGGTGTCTGGGTTAGTGTTAGGGGAGGTGTCAGGGTTAGTGTTAGGGGTGGTGTCGGGGTTAGTGTTAGGGGAGGAGTCGGGGTTAGTATTGGGGTGGTGTCGGGGTTAGTGTTAGGGGTGGTGTGGGGTTGGTGTTAGGTGTGGTGTCTGGGTTAGTGTTAGGGGAGGTGTCAGGGTTAGTGTTAGGGGTGGTGTCGGGCTTAGTATTGGGGTGGTGTCGGGGTTAGTGTTAGGGGTGGTGTCAGGGTTAGTGTTGGGTTGGTGTCGGGGTTAGTGTTAGGGGAGGTGTCAGGGTTAGTGTTAGGGATGGTGTCAGGGTTAGTGTTGGGGTGGTGTCAGGGTTAGTATTGGGGTGGTGTCGGGGTTAGTGTTAGGGGTGGTGTGGGGTTGGTGTTAGGTGTGGTGTCGGGGTTAGTGTTAGGGGTGGTATCTGGGTTAGTGTTAGGGGAGGTGTCAGGGAAAGTGTTAGGGGTGGTGTCGGGGTTAGTGTTAGGGGTGGTGTCGGGGTTAGTGTTAGGGGATGTGTCAGGGTTAGTGTTAGGGGTGGTGTCGGGGTTAGTGTTAGGGATGGTGTCAGGGTTAGTGTTAGGGGTGGTGTCGCGGTTAGTGTTAGGGTTGGTGTCGGGGTTAGTGTTGGGGTGGTGTCGGGGTTAGTGTTAGGGGTGGTGTCGGGGTTAGTGTTAGGGATGGTGTCAGGGTTAGTGTTAGGGGTGGTATCTGGGTAAGTGTTAGGGGTGGAGGCAGGTTTTTGTTGGGGGTGGTGTTGGGGTTAGTGTTTGGGGAGATGTTGGGATTAGCGTTAGGGGTGTTGTTGGGGTTAGTGTTAGGGGAGATGTTGGGATTAGCGTTAGGGGTGGTGTTGGGGTTAGTGTTAGGGGTGGTGTCAGGGTTAGTGTTAGGGGTGGTGTTGGGGTTAGTGTTAGAGGTGGAGGCGGGTTAGTGTTAGGGGTGGTGTCGGGCTTAGTGTTAGGAGTAGTGTGGGGGTTAGTGTTAGGGGTGGTGTGGGGGTTGGTGTTGGGGTGGTTTCGGGATTAGTGTTAGGGGAGATGATGGGATTAGCGTTAGGGTTGGTGTTGGGGTTAGTGTTAGGGGTGGTGTCGGGGTTAGTGTTAGGGGTGGTGTTGGGGTTAGTGTTAGGGGTGGTGTTAGGGGTGATGTCAGGGTTAGTGTTAGGGGTGGTGTCAGGGTTAGTGTTAGGGGTGGTGTCGGGGTTAGCGTTAGGTTTGGTGTCAGGGTTAGTGTTAGGGATGGTGTTAGGGGTGATGTCAGGGTTAGTGTTAGGGTTGGTGTCATGGTTAGTGTTAGGGGTGGTGTCAATGTTAGTGTTAGGGGTGGTGTCAGGGTTAGTGTTAGGGGTGGTGTCTGGGTTAGTGTTAGGGGTGCTGTCGTGGTTAGTGTTAGGGGTGGTGTCTGGGTTAGTGTTAGGGGTGCTGTCGTGGTTAGTGTTAGGGGTGGTGTCGGGGTTAGTGTTAGGAGTGGTGTCGGGGTTAGTGTTAGGGGTGGTGTGGGGTTGGTGTTAGGTGTGCTGGCTGGGTTAGTGTTAGGGGAGGTGTCGGGGTTAGTCTTGGGGTGGTGTCGGGGTTAGTGTTAGGGGTGGTGTCGGGGTTAGTATTGGGGTGGTGTCGGGGTTAGTGTTAGGGGTGGTGTGGGGTTGGTGTTAGGTGTGGTGTCTGGGTTAGTGTTAGGGGAGGTGTCAGGGTTAGTGTTAGGGGTGGTGTCGGGGTTAGTGTTAGGGGAGGTGTCGGGGTTAGTATTGGGGTGGTGTCGGGGTTAGTGTTAGGGGTGGTGTGGGGTTGGTGTTAGGTGTGGTGTCTGGGTTAGTGTTAGGGGAGGTGTCAGGGTTAGTGTTAGGGGTGGTGTCGGGGTTAGTATTGGGGTGGTGTCGGGGTTAGTGTTAGGGGTGGTGTCAGGGTTAGTGTTGGGTTGGTGTCGGGGTTAGTGTTAGGGGAGGTGTCAGGGTTAGTGTTAGGGATGGTGTCAGGGTTAGTGTTAGGGGTGGTGTCGGAGTTAGTATTGGGGTGGTGTCGGGGTTAGTGTTAGGGGTGGTATCTGGGTTAGTGTTAGGGGAGGTGTCAGGGTTAGTGTTAGGGGTGGTGTCGGGGTTAGTGTTAGGGGTGGTGTCGGGTTTAGTGATAGGGGTGGTGTGGGGTTGGTGTTAGATGTGGTGTCGGGGTTAGTGTTAGGGGTGGTATCTGGGTTAGTGTTAGGGGTGGTGTCGGGGTTAGTGTTAGGGGTGGTGTTGGGGTTAGTGTTAGGGGAGGTGTCAGGGTTAGTGTTAGGGGTGGTGTCGGGGTTAGTGTTAGGGTTGGTGTCGGGGTTAGTGTTGGGGTGGTGTCGGGGTTAGTGTTAGGGGTGGTGTCGGGGTTAGTGTTAGGGGTGGTGTCGGGGTTAGTATTGGGGTGGTGTCGGGGTTAGTGTTAGGGGTGGTGTGGGGTTGGTGTTAGGTGTGGTGTCTGGGTTAGTGTTAGGGGAGGTGTCAGGGTTAGTGTTAGGGGTGGTGTCGGGGTTAGTGTTAGGGGAGGTGTCGGGGTTAGTATTGGGGTGGTGTCGGGGTTAGTGTTAGGGGTGGTGTGGGGTTGGTGTTAGGTGTGGTGTCTGGGTTAGTGTTAGGGGAGGTGTCAGGGTTAGTGTTAGGGGTGGTGTCGGGGTTATTATTGGGGTGGTGTCGGCGTTAGTGTTAGGGGTGGTGTCAGGGTTAGTGTTGGGTTGGTGTCGGGGTTAGTGTTAGGGGAGGTGTCAGGGTTAGTGTTAGGGATGGTGTCAGGGTTAGTGTTAGGGGTGGTGTCAGGGTTAGTATTGGGGTGGTGTCGGGGTTAGTGTTAGGGGTGGTGTGGGGTTGGTGTTAGGTGTGGTGTCGGGGTTAGTGTTAGGGATGGTATCTGGGTTAGTGTTAGGGGAGGTGTCAGGGTTAGTGTTAGGGGTGGTGTCGGGGTTAGTGTTAGGGGTGGTGTCGGGGTTAGTGTTAGGGGAGGTGTCAGGGTTAGTGTTAGGGGTGGTGTCGGGGTTAGTGTTAGGGATGGTGTCAGGGTTAGTGTTAGGGGTGGTGTCGCGGTTAGTGTTAGGGTTGGTGTCGGGGTTAGTGTTGGGGTGGTGTCGGGGTTAGTGTTAGGGGTGGTGTCGGGGTTAGTGTTAGGGATGGTGTCAGGGTTAGTGTTAGGGGTGGTATCTGGGTTAGTGTTAGGGGTGGAGGCAGGTTATTGTTGGGAGTGGTGTTGGGGTTAGTGTTTGGGGAGATGTTGGGATTAGCGTTAGGGGTGTTGTTGGGGTTAGTGTTAGGGGAGATGTTGGGATTAGCGTTAGGGGTGGTGTTGGGGTTAGTGTTAGGGGTGGTGTCAGGGTTAGTGTTAGGGGTGGTGTTGGGGTTAGTGTTAGAGGTGGAGGCGGGTTAGTGTTAGGGGTGGTGTCGGGCTTAGTGTTAGGAGTGGTGTGGGGGTTAGTGTTAGGGGTGGTGTGGGGGTTGGTGTTAGGGGTGGTTTCGGGATTAGTGTTAGGGGAGATGATGGGATTAGCGTTAGGGTTGGTGTTGGGGTTAGTGTTAGGGGTGGTGTCGGGGTTAGTGTTAGGGGTGGTGTTAGGGGTGATGTCAGGGTTAGTGTTAGGGGTGGTGTCAGGGTTAGTGTTAGGGGTGGTGTCGGGGTTAGCGTTAGGTTTGGTGTCAGGGTTAGTGTTAGGGATGGTGTTAGGGGTGATGTCAGGGTTAGTGTTAGGGTTGGTGTCATGGTTAGTGTTAGGGGTGGTGTCGGTGTTAGTGTTAGGGGTGGTGTCAGGGTTAGTGTTAGGGGAGGTGTCGGGGTTAGTCTTGGGGTGGTGTCGGGGTTAGTGTTAGGAGTGGTGTCGGGGTTAGTATTGGGGTGGTGTCGGGGTTAGTGTTAGGGGTGGTGTGGGGTTGGTGTTAGGTGTGGTGTCTGGGTTAGTGTTAGGGGAGGTGTCAGGGTTAGTGTTAGGGGTGGTGTCGGGGTTAGTGTTAGGGGAGGTGTCGGGGTTAGTATTGGGGTGGTGTCGGGGTTAGTGTTAGGGGTGGTGTGGGGTTGGTGTTAGGTGTGGTGTCTGGGTTAGTGTTAGGGGAGGTGTCAGGGTTAGTGTTAGGGGTGGTGTCGGGGTTAGTATTGGGGTGGTGTCGGGGTTAGTGTTAGGGGTGGTGTCAGGGTTAGTGTTGGGTTGGTGTCGGGGTTAGTGTTAGGGGAGGTGTCAGGGTTAGTGTTAGGGATGGTGTCAGGGTTAGTGTTAGGGGTGGTGTCAGGGTTAGTGTTAGGGGTGGTGTTGGAGTTAGTATTGGGGTGGTGTCGGGGTTAGTGTTAGGGGTGGTATCTGGGTTAGTGTTAGGGATGGTGTCAGGGTTAGTGTTAGGGGTGGTGTCAGGGTTAGTATTGGGGTGGTGTCGGGGTTAGTGTTAGGGGTGGTGTGGGGTTGGTGTTAGGTGTGGTGTCGGGGTTAGTGTTAGGGGTGGTATCTGGGTTAGTGTTAGGGGAGGTGTCAGGGTTAGTGTTAGGGGTGGTGTCGGGGTTAGTGTTAGGGGTGGTGTCGGGGTTAGTGTTAGGGGAGGTGTCAGGGTTAGTGTTAGGGGTGGTGTCGGGGTTAGTGTTAGGGATGGTGTCGGGGTTAGTGTTAGGGATGGTGTCAGGGTTAGTATTGGGGTGGTGTCGGGGTTAGTGTTAGGGGTGGTGTGGGGTTGGTGTTAGATGTGGTGTCGGGGTTAGTGTTAGGGGTGGTGTCGGGGTTAGTGTTAGGGATGGTGTCAGGGTTAGTGTTAGGGGTGGTGTCGGGGTTAGTGTTAGGGATGGTGTCAGGGTTAGTGTTAGGGGTGGTGTCGCGGTTAGTGTTAGGGTTGGTGTCGGGGTTGGTGTTGGGGTGGTGTCGGGGTTAGTGTTAGGGGTGGTGTCGGGGTTAGTGTTAGGGATGGTGTCTGGGTTAGTGTTAGGGGTGGTATCTGGGTTAGTGTTAGGGGTGGAGGCAGGTTATTGTTGGGGGTGGTGTTGGGGTTAGTGTTTGGGGAGCTGTTGGGATTAGCGTTAGGGGTGTTGTTGGGGTTAGTGTTAGGGGAGATGTTGGGATTAGCGTTAGGGGTGGTGTTGGGGTTAGTGTTAGGGGTGGTGTCAGGGTTAGTGTTAGGGGTGGTGTTGGGGTTAGTGTTAGAGGTGGAGGCGGGTTAGTGTTAGGGGTGGTGTCGGGATTAGTGTTAGGAGTGGTGTGGGGGTTAGTGTTAGGGGTGGTGTGGGGGTTGGTGTTAGGGGTGGTTTCGGGATTAGTGTTAGGGGAGATGATGGGATTAGCGTTAGGGTTGGTGTTGGGGTTAGTGTTAGGGGTGGTGTCGGGGTTAGTGTTAGGGGTGGTGTTAGGGGTGATGTCAGGGTTAGTGTTAGGGGTGGTGTCAGGGTTAGTGTTAGGGGTGGTGTCGGGGTTAGCGTTAGGTTTGGTGTCAGGGTTAGTGTTAGGGATGGTGTTAGGGGTGATGTCAGGGTTAGTGTTAGGGTTGGTGTCATGGTTAGTGTTAGGGGTGGTGTCGGTGTTAGTGTTAGGGGTGGTGTCAGGGTTAGTGTTAGGGGAGGTGTCGGGGTTAGTCTTGGGGTGGTGTCGGGGTTAGTGTTAGGAGTGGTGTCGGGGTTAGTATTGGGGTGGTGTCGGGGTTAGTGTTAGGGGTGGTGTGGGGTTGGTGTTAGGTGTGGTGTCTGGGTTAGTGTTAGGGGAGGTGTCAGGGTTAGTGTTAGGGGTGGTGTCGGGGTTAGTGTTAGGGGAGGTGTCGGGGTTAGTATTGGGGTGGTGTCGGGGTTAGTGTTAGGGGTGGTGTGGGGTTGGTGTTAGGTGTGGTGTCTGGGTTAGTGTTAGGGGAGGTGTCAGGGTTAGTGTTAGGGGTGGTGTCGGGGTTAGTATTGGGGTGGTGTCGGGGTTAGTGTTAGGGGTGGTGTCAGGGTTAGTGTTGGGTTGGTGTCGGGGTTAGTGTTAGGGGAGGTGTCAGGGTTAGTGTTAGGGATGGTGTCAGGGTTAGTGTTAGGGGTGGTGTCGGGGTTAGTGTTAGGGGTGGTGTCGGGTTTAGTGATAGGGGTGGTGTGGGGTTGGTGTTAGATGTGGTGTCGGTGTTAGTGTTAGGGGTGGTATCTGGGTTAGTGTTAGGGGTGGTGTCGGGGTTAGTGTTAGGGGTGGTGTCGGGGTTAGTGTTAGGGGAGGTGTCAGGGTTAGTGTTAGGGGTGGTGTCGGGGTTAGTGTTAGGGTTGGTGTCGTGGTTAGTGTTGGGGTGGTGTCGGGGTTAGTGTTAGGAGTGGTGTCGGGGTTAGTGTTAGGGGTGGTGTCGGGGTTAGTATTGGGGTGGTGTCGGGGTTAGTGTTAGGGGTGGTGTCGGGGTTAGTGTTAGGGATGGTGTCAGGGTTAGTGTTAGGGGTGGTATCTGGGTAAGTGTTAGGGGTGGAGGCAGGTTTTTGTTGGGGGTGGTGTTGGGGTTAGTGTTTGGGGAGATGTTGGGATTAGCGTTAGGGGTGTTGTTGGGGTTAGTGTTAGGGGAGATGTTGGGATTAGCGTTAGGGGTGGTGTTGGGGTTAGTGTTAGGGGTGGTGTCAGGGTTAGTGTTAGGGGTGGTGTTGGGGTTAGTGTTAGAGGTGGAGGCGGGTTAGTGTTAGGGGTGGTGTCGGGCTTAGTGTTAGGAGTAGTGTGGGGGTTAGTGTTAGGGGTGGTGTGGGGGTTGGTGTTGGGGTGGTTTCGGGATTAGTGTTAGGGGAGATGATGGGATTAGCGTTAGGGTTGGTGTTGGGGTTAGTGTTAGGGGTGGTGTCGGGGTTAGTGTTAGGGGTGGTGTTGGGGTTAGTGTTAGGGGTGGTGTTAGGGGTGATGTCAGGGTTAGTGTTAGGGGTGGTGTCGGGGTTAGTGTTAGGGGTGGTGTCGGGGTTAGCGTTAGGTTTGGTGTCAGGGTTAGTGTTAGGGATGGTGTTAGGGGTGATGTCAGGGTTAGTGTTAGGGTTGGTGTCATGGTTAGTGTTAGGGGTGGTGTCAATGTTAGTGTTAGGGGTGGTGTCAGGGTTAGTGTTAGGGGTGGTGTCTGGGTTAGTGTTAGGGGTGCTGTCGTGGTTAGTGTTAGGGGTGGTGTCTGGGTTAGTGTTAGGGGTGCTGTCGTGGTTAGTGTTAGGGGTGGTGTCGGGGTTAGTGTTAGGAGTGGTGTCGGGGTTAGTGTTAGGGGTGGTGTGGGGTTGGTGTTAGGTGTGCTGGCTGGGTTAGTGTTAGGGGAGGTGTCGGGGTTAGTCTTGGGGTGGTGTCGGGGTTAGTGTTAGGGGTGGTGTCGGGGTTAGTATTGGGGTGGTGTCGGGGTTAGTGTTAGGGGTGGTGTGGGGTTGGTGTTAGGTGTGGTGTCTGGGTTAGTGTTAGGGGAGGTGTCAGGGTTAGTGTTAGGGGTGGTGTCGGGGTTAGTGTTAGGGGAGGTGTCGGGGTTAGTATTGGGGTGGTGTCGGGGTTAGTGTTAGGGGTGGTGTGGGGTTGGTGTTAGGTGTGGTGTCTGGGTTAGTGTTAGGGGAGGTGTCAGGGTTAGTGTTAGGGGTGGTGTCGGGGTTAGTATTGGGGTGGTGTCGGGGTTAGTGTTAGGGGTGGTGTCAGGGTTAGTGTTGGGTTGGTGTCGGGGTTAGTGTTAGGGGAGGTGTCAGGGTTAGTGTTAGGGATGGTGTCAGGGTTAGTGTTAGGGGTGGTGTCGGAGTTAGTATTGGGGTGGTGTCGGGGTTAGTGTTAGGGGTGGTATCTGGGTTAGTGTTAGGGGAGGTGTCAGGGTTAGTGTTAGGGGTGGTGTCGGGGTTAGTGTTAGGGGTGGTGTCGGGTTTAGTGATAGGGGTGGTGTGGGGTTGGTGTTAGATGTGGTGTCGGGGTTAGTGTTAGGGGTGGTATCTGGGTTAGTGTTAGGGGTGGTGTCGGGGTTAGTGTTAGGGGTGGTGTTGGGGTTAGTGTTAGGGGAGGTGTCAGGGTTAGTGTTAGGGGTGGTGTCGGGGTTAGTGTTAGGGTTGGTGTCGGGGTTAGTGTTGGGGTGGTGTCGGGGTTAGTGTTAGGGGTGGTGTCGGGGTTAGTGTTAGGGGTGGTGTCGGGGTTAGTATTGGGGTGGTGTCGGGGTTAGTGTTAGGGGTGGTGTGGGGTTGGTGTTAGGTGTGGTGTCTGGGTTAGTGTTAGGGGAGGTGTCAGGGTTAGTGTTAGGGGTGGTGTCGGGGTTAGTGTTAGGGGAGGTGTCGGGGTTAGTATTGGGGTGGTGTCGGGGTTAGTGTTAGGGGTGGTGTGGGGTTGGTGTTAGGTGTGGTGTCTGGGTTAGTGTTAGGGGAGGTGTCAGGGTTAGTGTTAGGGGTGGTGTCGGGGTTATTATTGGGGTGGTGTCGGCGTTAGTGTTAGGGGTGGTGTCAGGGTTAGTGTTGGGTTGGTGTCGGGGTTAGTGTTAGGGGAGGTGTCAGGGTTAGTGTTAGGGATGGTGTCAGGGTTAGTGTTAGGGGTGGTGTCAGGGTTAGTATTGGGGTGGTGTCGGGGTTAGTGTTAGGGGTGGTGTGGGGTTGGTGTTAGGTGTGGTGTCGGGGTTAGTGTTAGGGATGGTATCTGGGTTAGTGTTAGGGGAGGTGTCAGGGTTAGTGTTAGGGGTGGTGTCGGGGTTAGTGTTAGGGGTGGTGTCGGGGTTAGTGTTAGGGGAGGTGTCAGGGTTAGTGTTAGGGGTGGTGTCGGGGTTAGTGTTAGGGATGGTGTCAGGGTTAGTGTTAGGGGTGGTGTCGCGGTTAGTGTTAGGGTTGGTGTCGGGGTTAGTGTTGGGGTGGTGTCGGGGTTAGTGTTAGGGGTGGTGTCGGGGTTAGTGTTAGGGATGGTGTCAGGGTTAGTGTTAGGGGTGGTATCTGGGTTAGTGTTAGGGGTGGAGGCAGGTTATTGTTGGGAGTGGTGTTGGGGTTAGTGTTTGGGGAGATGTTGGGATTAGCGTTAGGGGTGTTGTTGGGGTTAGTGTTAGGGGAGATGTTGGGATTAGCGTTAGGGGTGGTGTTGGGGTTAGTGTTAGGGGTGGTGTCAGGGTTAGTGTTAGGGGTGGTGTTGGGGTTAGTGTTAGAGGTGGAGGCGGGTTAGTGTTAGGGGTGGTGTCGGGCTTAGTGTTAGGAGTGGTGTGGGGGTTAGTGTTAGGGGTGGTGTGGGGGTTGGTGTTAGGGGTGGTTTCGGGATTAGTGTTAGGGGAGATGATGGGATTAGCGTTAGGGTTGGTGTTGGGGTTAGTGTTAGGGGTGGTGTCGGGGTTAGTGTTAGGGGTGGTGTTAGGGGTGATGTCAGGGTTAGTGTTAGGGGTGGTGTCAGGGTTAGTGTTAGGGGTGGTGTCGGGGTTAGCGTTAGGTTTGGTGTCAGGGTTAGTGTTAGGGATGGTGTTAGGGGTGATGTCAGGGTTAGTGTTAGGGTTGGTGTCATGGTTAGTGTTAGGGGTGGTGTCGGTGTTAGTGTTAGGGGTGGTGTCAGGGTTAGTGTTAGGGGAGGTGTCGGGGTTAGTCTTGGGGTGGTGTCGGGGTTAGTGTTAGGAGTGGTGTCGGGGTTAGTATTGGGGTGGTGTCGGGGTTAGTGTTAGGGGTGGTGTGGGGTTGGTGTTAGGTGTGGTGTCTGGGTTAGTGTTAGGGGAGGTGTCAGGGTTAGTGTTAGGGGTGGTGTCGGGGTTAGTGTTAGGGGAGGTGTCGGGGTTAGTATTGGGGTGGTGTCGGGGTTAGTGTTAGGGGTGGTGTGGGGTTGGTGTTAGGTGTGGTGTCTGGGTTAGTGTTAGGGGAGGTGTCAGGGTTAGTGTTAGGGGTGGTGTCGGGGTTAGTATTGGGGTGGTGTCGGGGTTAGTGTTAGGGGTGGTGTCAGGGTTAGTGTTGGGTTGGTGTCGGGGTTAGTGTTAGGGGAGGTGTCAGGGTTAGTGTTAGGGATGGTGTCAGGGTTAGTGTTAGGGGTGGTGTCAGGGTTAGTGTTAGGGGTGGTGTTGGAGTTAGTATTGGGGTGGTGTCGGGGTTAGTGTTAGGGGTGGTATCTGGGTTAGTGTTAGGGATGGTGTCAGGGTTAGTGTTAGGGGTGGTGTCAGGGTTAGTATTGGGGTGGTGTCGGGGTTAGTGTTAGGGGTGGTGTGGGGTTGGTGTTAGGTGTGGTGTCGGGGTTAGTGTTAGGGGTGGTATCTGGGTTAGTGTTAGGGGAGGTGTCAGGGTTAGTGTTAGGGGTGGTGTCGGGGTTAGTGTTAGGGGTGGTGTCGGGGTTAGTGTTAGGGGAGGTGTCAGGGTTAGTGTTAGGGGTGGTGTCGGGGTTAGTGTTAGGGATGGTGTCGGGGTTAGTGTTAGGGATGGTGTCAGGGTTAGTATTGGGGTGGTGTCGGGGTTAGTGTTAGGGGTGGTGTGGGGTTGGTGTTAGATGTGGTGTCGGGGTTAGTGTTAGGGGTGGTGTCGGGGTTAGTGTTAGGGATGGTGTCAGGGTTAGTGTTAGGGGTGGTGTCGGGGTTAGTGTTAGGGATGGTGTCAGGGTTAGTGTTAGGGGTGGTGTCGCGGTTAGTGTTAGGGTTGGTGTCGGGGTTGGTGTTGGGGTGGTGTCGGGGTTAGTGTTAGGGGTGGTGTCGGGGTTAGTGTTAGGGATGGTGTCTGGGTTAGTGTTAGGGGTGGTATCTGGGTTAGTGTTAGGGGTGGAGGCAGGTTATTGTTGGGGGTGGTGTTGGGGTTAGTGTTTGGGGAGCTGTTGGGATTAGCGTTAGGGGTGTTGTTGGGGTTAGTGTTAGGGGAGATGTTGGGATTAGCGTTAGGGGTGGTGTTGGGGTTAGTGTTAGGGGTGGTGTCAGGGTTAGTGTTAGGGGTGGTGTTGGGGTTAGTGTTAGAGGTGGAGGCGGGTTAGTGTTAGGGGTGGTGTCGGGATTAGTGTTAGGAGTGGTGTGGGGGTTAGTGTTAGGGGTGGTGTGGGGGTTGGTGTTAGGGGTGGTTTCGGGATTAGTGTTAGGGGAGATGATGGGATTAGCGTTAGGGTTGGTGTTGGGGTTAGTGTTAGGGGTGGTGTCGGGGTTAGTGTTAGGGGTGGTGTTAGGGGTGATGTCAGGGTTAGTGTTAGGGGTGGTGTCAGGGTTAGTGTTAGGGGTGGTGTCGGGGTTAGCGTTAGGTTTGGTGTCAGGGTTAGTGTTAGGGATGGTGTTAGGGGTGATGTCAGGGTTAGTGTTAGGGTTGGTGTCATGGTTAGTGTTAGGGGTGGTGTCGGTGTTAGTGTTAGGGGTGGTGTCAGGGTTAGTGTTAGGGGAGGTGTCGGGGTTAGTCTTGGGGTGGTGTCGGGGTTAGTGTTAGGAGTGGTGTCGGGGTTAGTATTGGGGTGGTGTCGGGGTTAGTGTTAGGGGTGGTGTGGGGTTGGTGTTAGGTGTGGTGTCTGGGTTAGTGTTAGGGGAGGTGTCAGGGTTAGTGTTAGGGGTGGTGTCGGGGTTAGTGTTAGGGGAGGTGTCGGGGTTAGTATTGGGGTGGTGTCGGGGTTAGTGTTAGGGGTGGTGTGGGGTTGGTGTTAGGTGTGGTGTCTGGGTTAGTGTTAGGGGAGGTGTCAGGGTTAGTGTTAGGGGTGGTGTCGGGGTTAGTATTGGGGTGGTGTCGGGGTTAGTGTTAGGGGTGGTGTCAGGGTTAGTGTTGGGTTGGTGTCGGGGTTAGTGTTAGGGGAGGTGTCAGGGTTAGTGTTAGGGATGGTGTCAGGGTTAGTGTTAGGGGTGGTGTCGGGGTTAGTGTTAGGGGTGGTGTCGGGTTTAGTGATAGGGGTGGTGTGGGGTTGGTGTTAGATGTGGTGTCGGTGTTAGTGTTAGGGGTGGTATCTGGGTTAGTGTTAGGGGTGGTGTCGGGGTTAGTGTTAGGGGTGGTGTCGGGGTTAGTGTTAGGGGAGGTGTCAGGGTTAGTGTTAGGGGTGGTGTCGGGGTTAGTGTTAGGGTTGGTGTCGTGGTTAGTGTTGGGGTGGTGTCGGGGTTAGTGTTAGGAGTGGTGTCGGGGTTAGTGTTAGGGGTGGTGTCGGG
Organism: Carcharodon carcharias; assembly: GCF_017639515.1. Taxonomy (NCBI): domain Eukaryota; kingdom Metazoa; phylum Chordata; class Chondrichthyes; order Lamniformes; family Lamnidae; genus Carcharodon; species Carcharodon carcharias. The sequence goes on along the minus strand of NC_054480.1, from coordinate 3,439,697 downwards.
GTTAGTATTGGGGTGGTGTCGGGGATAGTGTTAGGGGTGGTGTGGGGTTGGTGTTAGGTGTGGTGTCTGGGTTAGTGTTAGGGGAGGTGTCAGGGTTAGTGTTAGGGGTGGTGTCGGGGTTAGTGTTAGGGGAGGTGTCGGGGTTAGTCTTGGGGTGGTGTCGGGGTTAGTGTTAGGGGTGGTGTCGGGGTTAGTATTGGGGTGGTGTCGGGGTTAGTGTTAGGGGTGGTGTGGGGTTGGTGTTAGGTGTGGTGTCTGGGTTAGTGTTAGGGGAGGTGTCAGGGTTAGTGTTAGGGGTGGTGTCGGGGTTAGTGTTAGGGGAGGTGTCGGGGTTAGTATTGGGGTGGTGTCGGGGTTAGTGTTAGGGGTGGTGTGGGGTTGGTGTTAGGTGTGGTGTCTGGGTTAGTGTTAGGGGAGGTGTCAGGGTTAGTGTTAGGGGTGGTGTCGGGGTTAGTATTGGGGTGGTGTCGGGGTTAGTGTTAGGGGTGGTGTCAGGGTTAGTGTTGGGTTGGTGTCGGGGTTAGTGTTAGGGGAGGTGTCAGGGTTAGTGTTAGGGATGGTGTCAGGGTTAGTGTTGGGGTGGTGTCAGGGTTAGTATTGGGGTGGTGTCGGGGTTAGTGTTAGGGGTGGTGTGGGGTTGGTGTTAGGTGTGGTGTCGGGGTTAGTGTTAGGGGTGGTATCTGGGTTAGTGTTAGGGGAGGTGTCAGGGTTAGTGTTAGGGGTGGTGTCGGGGTTAGTGTTAGGGGTGGTGTCGGGGTTAGTGTTAGGGGATGTGTCAGGGTTAGTGTTAGGGGTGGTGTCGGGGTTAGTGTTAGGGATGGTGTCAGGGTTAGTGTTAGGGGTGGTGTCGCGGTTAGTGTTAGGGTTGGTGTCGGGGTTAGTGTTGGGGTGGTGTCGGGGTTAGTGTTAGGGGTGGTGTCGGGGTTAGTGTTAGGGATGGTGTCAGGGTTAGTGTTAGGGGTGGTATCTGGGTTAGTGTTAGGGGTGGAGGCAGGTTATTGTTGGGGGTGGTGTTGGGGTTAGTGTTTGGGGAGATGTTGGGATTAGCGTTAGGGGTGGTGTTGGGGTTAGTGTTAGGGGTGGTGTCAGGGTTAGTGTTAGGGGTGGTGTTGGGGTTAGTGTTAGAGGTGGAGGCGGGTTAGTGTTAGGGGTGGTGTCGGGCTTAGTGTTAGGAGTGGTGTGGGGGTTAGTGTTAGGGGTGGTGTGGGGGTTGGTGTTAGGGGTGGTTTCGGGATTAGTGTTAGGGGAGATGATGGGATTAGCGTTAGGGTTGGTGTTGGGGTTAGTGTTAGGGGTGGTGTCGGGGTTAGTGTTAGGGGTGGTGTTGGGGTTAGTGTTAGGGGTGGTGTTAGGGGTGATGTCAGGGTTAGTGTTAGGGGTGGTGTCAGGGTTAGTGTTAGGGGTGGTGTCGGGGTTAGCGTTAGGTTTGGTGTCAGGGTTAGTGTTAGGGATGGTGTTAGGGGTGATGTCAGGGTTAGTGTTAGGGTTGGTGTCATGGTTAGTGTTAGGGGTGGTGTCGGTGTTAGTGTTAGGGGTGGTGTCAGGGTTAGTGTTAGGGGTGGTGTCTGGGTTAGTGTTAGGGGTGCTGTCGTGGTTAGTGTTAGGGGTGGTGTCTGGGTTAGTGTTAGGGGTTAGTGTTAGGGGTGGTGTCGGGGTTAGTTTTAGGGCTGGTGTCGGGGTTAGTGTTAGGGTGGTGTCGAGATTGGTGTTCGATTTGGTGTCGAGGTTAGTGTTAGGGGTGGAGTCGGGGTTACTGTTAGGTGTGGTGTCAGGGTTAGTGTTAGGGATGGTGTTAGGGATGGTGTTAAGGGTGATGTCAGGGTTAGTGCTAGGGTTGGTGTCGTGGTTAGTGTTGGGGTGGTGTCGGGGTTAGTGTTAGGGGTGGTGTCGGGGTTAATGTTAGATATGGTGTCGGGGTTAGTGTTAGGGGTGGTGTCGAGGTTAGTGTTAGGGATGGTGTTAGGATTGGTGTCAGGGTTAGTGTTAGGTGTGGTTTCGGGGTTAGTGTTAGGGGTGATGTCAGGGTTAGTGCTAGGGTTGGTGTCGTGGTTAGTGTTAGGGGTGGTGTCGGGGTTAGTGTTAGGGGTGTTGTCGGGGTTAGTGTTAGGGGTGGTGTCGGGGTTAGTGTTGGTGGGGTGTCTGGGTTAGTGTTAGGAATGGTGTTAGGGTGGTGTCAGGGTTAGCGTTAGGGGTGGTGTCGGGGTTAGTCTTAGGGGTGGTGTCTGGGTTAGTGTTAGGGGTGGTGTATGGGTTAGTGTTAGGGTTGGTGTCGGGGTTACTGTTAGGAATGGTGTTAGGGTTAATGTTAGGAATGGTGTTAGGTGTGGTGTCAGGGTTAGTGTTAGGTGTGGTGTCAGGGTTAGTGTTAGGGGTGGTGTTGGGGTTAGTGTTAGGGGTGGTGTTAGGGATGGTGTCGGGGTTAGTGTTAGGGGTGGTGTCTGGGTTAGTGTTAGGGGTGGTGTCGGGGTTAGTGTTAGGTATGGTGTCGGGGTTAGTGTTAGGAATGGTGTTAGGGGTGGTATCAGGGTTAGTGTTAGGGGTGGTGTCGGGGTTAGTGTTAGGGGTGGTGTCTGGGTTAGTGTTGGGGTGGTTTCAGGGTTAGTGTTAGGGATGGTGTTAGGGTGATGTCAGGGTTGGTGTCGGGGTTAGTGTTACGGGTGGTGTCGGGGTTAGTGTTAGGTGTGGTGTCTGGGTTAGTGTTAGGGGTGGTGTCGGGGTTAATGTTAGATATCGTGTCGGGATTAGTGTTAGGGGTGGTGTCGAGGTTAGTGTTAGGGATGGTGTTAGGATTGGTGTCAGGGTTAGTGTTAGGGGTGGTGTCGCGGTTAGTGTTAGGGTTGGTGTCGGGGTTAGTGTTGGGGTGGTGTCGGGGTTAGTTTTAGGGTTGGTGTCGGGGTTAGTGTTGGGGTGGTGTCGGGGTTAGTGTTAGGGGTGGTGTCGGGGTTAGTGTTAGGGGTGGTGTCGGGGTTAGTATTGGGGTGGTGTCGGGGTTAGTGTTAGGGGTGGTGTGGGGTTGGTGTTAGGTGTGGTGTCTGGGTTAGTGTTAGGGGAGGTGTCAGGGTTAGTGTTAGGGGTGGTGTCGGGGTTAGTGTTAGGGAAGGTGTCGGGTTTAGTCTTGGGGTGGTGTCGGGGTTAGTGTTAGGGGTGGTGTCGGGGTTAGTATTGGGGTGGTGTCGGGGTTAGTGTTAGGGGTGGTGTGGGGTTGGTGTTAGGTGTGGTGTCTGGGTTAGTGTTAGGGCAGGTGTCAGGGTTAGTGTTAGGGGTGGTGTCGGGGTTAGTGTTAGGGGAGGTGTCGGGGTTAGTATTGGGGTGGTGTCGGGGTTAGTGTTAGGGGTGGTGTGGGGTTGGTGTTAGGTGTGGTGTCTGGGTTAGTGTTAGGGGAGGTGTCAGGGTTAGTGTTAGGGGTGGTGTCGGGCTTAGTATTGGGGTGGTGTCGGGGTTAGTGTTAGGGGTGGTGTCAGGGTTAGTGTTGGGTTGGTGTCGGGGTTAGTGTTAGGGGAGGTGTCAGGGTTAGTGTTAGGGATGGTGTCAGGGTTAGTGTTAGGGGTGGTGTCAGGGTTAGTATTGGGGTGGTGTCGGGGTTAGTGTTAGGGGTGGTGTGGGGTTGGTGTTAGGTGTGGTGTCGGGGTTAGTGTTAGGGGTGGTATCTGGGTTAGTGTTAGGGGAGGTGTCAGGGTTAGTGTTAGGGGTGGTGTCGGGGTTAGTGTTAGGGGTGGTGTCGGGGTTAGTGTTAGGGGATGTGTCAGGGTTAGTGTTAGGGGTGGTGTCGGGGTTAGTGTTAGGGATGGTGTCAGGGTTAGTGTTAGGGGTGGTGTCGCGGTTAGTGTTAGGATTGGTGTCGGGGTTAGTGTTGGGGTGGTGTCGGGGTTAGTGTTAGGGGTGGTGTCGGGGTTAGTGTTAGGGGTGGAGGCAGGTTATTGTTGGGGGTGGTGTTGGGGTTAGTGTTTGGGGAGATGTTGGGATTAGCGTTAGGGGTGTTGTTGGGGTTAGTGTTAGGGGAGATGTTGGGATTAGCGTTAGGGGTGGTGTTGGGGTTAGTGTTAGGGGTGGTGTCAGGGTTAGTGTTAGGGGTGGTGTTGGGGTTAGTGTTAGAGGTGGAGGCGGGTTAGTGTTAGGGGTGGTGTCGGGCTTAGTGTTAGGAGTAGTGTGGGGGTTAGTGTTAGGGGTGGTGTGGGGTTGGTGTTAGGGGTGGTTTCGGGATTAGTGTTAGGGGAGATGATGGGATTAGCGTTAGGGTTGGTGTTGGGGTTAGTGTTAGGGGTGGTGTCGGGGTTAGTGTTAGGGGTGGTGTTGGGGTTAGTGTTAGGGGTGGTGTTAGGGGTGATGTCAGGGTTAGTGTTAGGGGTGGTGTCAGGGTTAGTGTTAGGGGTGGTGTCGGGGTTAGCGTTAGGTTTGGTGTCAGGGTTAGTGTTAGGGATGGTGTTAGGGGTGATGTCAGGGTTAGTGTTAGGGTTGGTGTCATGGTTAGTGTTAGGGGTGGTGTCGGTGTTAGTGTTAGGGGTGGTGTCAGGGTTAGTGTTAGGGGTGGTGTCTGGGTTAGTGTTAGGGGTGCTGTCGTGGTTAGTGTTAGGGGTGGTGTCTGGGTTAGTGTTAGGGGTGCTGTCGTGGTTAGTGTTAGGGGTAGTGTCGGGGTTAGTGTTAGGAGTGGTGTCGGGGTTAGTGTTAGGGGTGGTGTGGGGTTGGTGTTAGGTGTGCTCTCTGGGTTAGTGTTAGGGGAGGTGTCGGGGTTAGTCTTGGGGTGGTGTCGGGGTTAGTGTTCGGGGTGGTGTCGGGGTTAGTATTGGGGTGGTGTCGGGGTTAGTGTTAGGGGTGGTGTGGGGTTGGTGTTAGGTGTGGTGTCTGGGTTAGTGTTAGGGGAGGTGTCAGGGTTAGTGTTAGGGGTGGTGTCGGGGTTAGTGTTAGGGGAGGAGTCGGGGTTAGTATTGGGGTGGTGTCGGGGTTAGTGTTAGGGGTGGTGTGGGGTTGGTGTTAGGTGTGGTGTCTGGGTTAGTGTTAGGGGAGGTGTCAGGGTTAGTGTTAGGGGTGGTGTCGGGGTAAGTATTGGGGTGGTGTCGGGGTTAGTGTTAGGGGTGGTGTCAGGGTTAGTGTTGGGTTGGTGTCGGGGTTAGTGTTAGGGGAGGTGTCAGGGTTAGTGTTAGGGATGGTGTCAGGGTTAGTGTTAGGGGTGGTGTCGGAGTTAGTATTGGGGTGGTGTCGGGGTTAGTGTTAGGGGTGGTATCTGGGTTAGTGTTAGGGGAGGTGTCAGGGTTAGTGTTAGGGGTGGTGTCGGGGTTAGTGTTAGGGGTGGTGTCGGGTTTAGTGATAGGGGTGGTGTGGGGTTGGTGTTAGATGTGGTGTCGGGGTTAGTGTTAGGGGTGGTATCTGGGTTAGTGTTAGGGGTGGTGTCGGGGTTAGTGTTAGGGGTGGTGTCGGGGTTAGTGTTAGGGGAGGTGTCAGGGTTGGTGTTAGGGGTGGTGTCGGGGTTAGTGTTAGGGTTGGTGTCGGGGTTAGTGTTGGGGTGGTGTCGGGGTTAGTGTTAGGGGTGGTGTCGGGGTTAGTGTTAGGGGTGGTGTTGGGGTTAGTATTGGGGTGGTGTCGGGGTTAGTGTTAGGGGTGGTGTGGGGTTGGTGTTAGGTGTGGTGTCTGGGTTAGTGTTAGGGGAGGTGTCAGGGTTAGTGTTAGGGGTGGTGTCGGGGTTAGTGTTAGGGGAGGTGTCGGGGTTAGTCTTGGGGTGGTGTCGGGGTTAGTGTTAGGGGTGGTGTCGGGGTTAGTATTGGGGTGGTGTCGGGGTTAGTGTTAGGGGTGGTGTGGGGTTGGTGTTAGGTGTGGTGTCTGGGTTAGTGTTAGGGGAGGTGTCAGGGTTAGTGTTAGGGGTGGTGTCGGGGTTAGTGTTAGGGGAGGTGTCGGGGTTAGTATTGGGGTGGTGTCGGGGTTAGTGTTAGGGGTGGTGTGGGGTTGGTGTTAGGTGTGGTGTCTGGGTTAGTGTTAGGGGAGGTGTCAGGGTTAGTGTTAGGGGTGGTGTCGGGGTTAGTATTGGGGTGGTGTCGGCGTTAGTGTTAGGGGTGGTGTCAGGGTTAGTGTTGGGTTGGTGTCGGGGTTAGTGTTAGGGGAGGTGTCAGGGTTAGTGTTAGGGGTGGTGTCGGGGTTAGTATTGGGGTGGTGTCGGCGTTAGTGTTAGGGGTGGTGTCAGGATTAGTATTGGGGTGGTGTCGGGGTTAGTGTTAGGGGTGGTGTGGGGTTGGTGTTAGGTGTGGTGTCGGGGTTAGTGTTAGGGGTGGTATCTGGGTTAGTGTTAGGGGAGGTGTCAGGGTTAGTGTTAGGGGTGGTGTCGGGGTTAGTGTTAGGGGTGGTGTCGGGGTTAGTGTTAGGGGAGGTGTCAGGGTTAGTGTTAGGGGTGGTGTCGGGGTTAGTGTTAGGGATGGTGTCAGGGTTAGTGTTAGGGGTGGTGTCGCGGTTAGTGTTAGGGTTGGTGTCGGGGTTAGTGTTGGGGTGGTGTCGGGGTTAGTGTTAGGGGTGGTGTCGGGGTTAGTGTTAGGGATGGTGTCAGGGTTAGTGTTAGGGGTGGTATCTGGGTTAGTGTTAGGGGTGGAGGCAGGTTATTGTTGGGGGTGGTGTTGGGGTTAGTGTTTGGGGAGATGTTGGGATTAGCGTTAGGGGTGTTGTTGGGGTTAGTGTTAGGGGAGATGTTGGGATTAGCGTTAGGGGTGGTGTTGGGGTTAGTGTTAGGGGTGGTGTCAGGGTTAGTGTTAGGGGTGGTGTTGGGGTTAGTGTTAGAGGTGGAGGCGGGTTAGTGTTAGGGGTGGTGTCGGGCTTAGTGTTAGGAGTGGTGTGGGGGTTAGTGTTAGGGGTGGTGTGGGGGTTGGTGTTAGGGGTGGTTTCGGGATTAGTGTTAGGGGAGATGATGGGATTAGCGTTAGGGTTGGTGTTGGGGTTAGTGTTAGGGGTGGTGTCGGGGTTAGTGTTAGGGGTGGTGTTAGGGGTGATGTCAGGGTTAGTGTTAGGGGTGGTGTCAGGGTTAGTGTTAGGGGTGGTGTCGGGGTTAGCGTTAGGTTTGGTGTCAGGGTTAGTGTTAGGGATGGTGTTAGGGGTGATGTCAGGGTTAGTGTTAGGTTTGGTGTCATGGTTAGTGTTAGGGGTGGTGTCGGTGTTAGTGTTAGGGGTGGTGTCAGGGTTAGTGTTAGGGGAGGTGTCGGGGTTAGTCTTGGGGTGGTGTCGGGGTTAGTGTTAGGGGTGGTGTGGGGTTGGTGTTAGGTGTGGTGTCTGGGTTAGTGTTAGGGGAGGTGTCAGGGTTAGTGTTAGGGGTGGTGTCGAGGTTAGTGTTAGGGGAGGTGTCGGGGTTAGTATTGGGGTGGTGTCGGGGTTAGTGTTAGGGGTGGTGTGGGGTTGGTGTTAGGTGTGGTGTCTGGGTTAGTGTTAGGGGAGGTGTCAGGGTTAGTGTTAGGGGTGGTGTCGGGGTTAGTATTGGGGTGGTGTCGGGGTTAGTGTTAGGGGTGGTGTCAGGGTTAGTGTTGGGTTGGTGTCGGGGTTAGTGTTAGGGGAGGTGTCAGGGTTAGTGTTAGGGATGGTGTCAGGGTTAGTGTTAGGGGTGGTGTCAGGGTTAGTGTTAGGGGTGGTGTCGGAGTTAGTATTGGGGTGGTGTCGGGGTTAGTGTTAGGGGTGGTATCTGGGTTAGTGTTAGGGATGGTGTCAGGGTTAGTGTTAGGGGTGGTGTCAGGGTTAGTATTGGGGTGGTGTCGGGGTTAGTGTTAGGGGTGGTGTGGTGTTGGTGTTACGTGTGGTGTCGGGGTTAGTGTTAGGGGTGGTATCTGGGTTAGTGTTAGGGGAGGTGTCAGGGTTAGTGTTAGGGGTGGTGTCGGGGTTAGTGTTAGGGGTGGTGTCGGGGTTAGTGTTAGGGGAGGTGTCAGGGTTAGTGTTAGGGGTGGTGTCGGGGTTAGTGTTAGGGATGGTGTCAGGGTTAGTGTTAGGGGTGGTGTCGCGTTTAGTGTTAGGGTTGGTGTCGGGGTTAGTGTTGGGGTGGTGTCGGGGTTAGTGTTAGGGGTGGTGTCGGGGTTAGTGTTAGGGATGGTGTCAGGGTTAGTGTTAGGGGTGGTATCTGGGTTAGTGTTAGGGGTGGAGGCAGGTTATTGTTGGGAGTGGTGTTGGGGTTAGTGTTTGGGGAGATGTTGGGATTAGCGTTAGGGGTGGTGTTGGGGTTAGTGTTAGGGGAGATGTTGGGATTAGCGTTAGGGGTGGTGTTGGGGTTAGTGTTAGGGGTGGTGTCAGGGTTAGTGTTAGGGGTGGTGTTGGGGTTAGTGTTAGAGGTGGAGGCGGGTTAGTGTTAGGGGTGGTGTCGGGCTTAGTGTTAGGAGTGGTGTGGGGGTTAGTGTTAGGGGTGGTGTGGGGGTTGGTGTTAGGGGTGGTTTCGGGATTAGTGTTAGGGGAGATGATGGGATTAGCGTTAGGGTTGGTGTTGGGGTTAGTGTTAGGGGTGGTGTCGGGGTTAGTGTTAGGGGTGGTGTTAGGGGTGATGTCAGGGTTAGTGTTAGGGTTGGTGTCATGGTTAGTGTTAGGGGTGGTGTCGGTGTTAGTGTTAGGGGTGGTGTCAGGGTTAGTGTTAGGGGAGGTGTCGGGGTTAGTCTTGGGGTGGTGTCGGGGTTAGTGTTAGGAGTGGTGTCGGGGTTAGTATTGGGGTGGTGTCGGGGTTAGTGTTAGGGGTGGTGTGGGGTTGGTGTTAGGTGTGGTGTCTGGGTTAGTGTTAGGGGAGGTGTCAGGGTTAGTGTTAGGGGTGGTTTCGGGGTTAGTGTTAGGGGAGGTGTCGGGGTTAGTATTGGGGTGGTGTCGGGGTTAGTGTTAGGGGTGGTGTGGGGTTGGTGTTAGGTGTGGTGTCTGGGTTAGTGTTAGGGGAGGTGTCAGGGTTAGTGTTAGGGGTGGTGTCGGGGTTAGTATTGGGGTGGTGTCGGTGTTAGTGTTAGGGGTGGTGTCAGGGTTAGTGTTGGGTTGGTGTCGGGGTTAGTGTTAGGGGAGGTGTCAGGGTTAGTGTTAGGGATGGTGTCAGGGTTAGTGTTAGGGGTGGTGTCGGAGTTAGTATTGGGGTGGTGTCGGGGTTAGTGTTAGGGGTGGTATCTGGGTTAGTGTTAGAGGAGGTGTCAGGGTTAGTGTTAGGGGTGGTGTCGGGGTTAGTGTTAGGGGTGGTGTCGGGTTTAGTGATAGGGGTGGTGTGGGGTTGGTGTTAGATGTGGTGTCGGGGTTAGTGTTAGGGGTGGTATCTGGGTTAGTGTTAGGGGTGGTGTCGGGGTTAGTGTTAGGGGTGGTGTCGGGGTTAGTGTTAGGGGAGGTGTCAGGGTTAGTGTTAGGGGTGGTGTCGGGGTTAGTGTTAGGGTTGGTGTCGTGGTTAGTGTTGGGGTGGTGTCGGGGTTAGTGTTAGGGGTGGTGTCGGGGTTAGTGTTAGGGGTGGTGTCGGGGTTAGTATTGGGGTGGTGTCGGGGTTAGTGTTAGGGGTGGTGTGGGGTTGGTGTTAGGTGTGGTGTCTGGGTTAGTGTTAGGGGAGGTGTCAGGGTTAGTGTTAGGGGTGGTGTCGGGGTTAGTGTTAGGGGAGGTGTCGGGGTTAGTCTTGGGGTGGTGTCGGGGTTAGTGTTAGGGGTGGTGTCGGGGTTAGTATTGGGGTGGTGTCGGGGTTAGTGTTAGGGGTGGTGTGGGGTTGGTGTTAGGTGTGGTGTCTGGGTTAGTGTTAGGGGAGGTGTCAGGGTTAGTGTTAGGGGTGGTGTCGGGGTTAGTGTTAGGGGAGGTGTCGGGGTTACTATTGGGGTGGTGTCGGGGTTAGTGTTAGGGGTGGTGTGGGGTTGGTGTTAGGTGTGGTGTCTGGGTTAGTGTTAGGGGAGGTGTCAGGGTTAGTGTTAGGGGTGGTGTCGGGGTTAGTATTGGGGTGGTGTCGGGGTTAGTGTTAGGGGTGGTGTCAGGGTTAGTGTTGGGTTGGTGTCGGGGTTAGTGTTAGGGGAGGTGTCAGGGTTAGTGTTAGGGATGGTGTCAGGGTTAGTGTTAGGGGTGGTGTCAGGGTTAGTTTTGGGGTGGTGTCGGGGTTAGTGTTAGGGGTGGTGTGGGGTTGGTGTTAGGTGTGGTGTCGGGGTTAGTGTTAGGGGTGGTATCTGGGTTAGTGTTAGGGGAGGTGTCAGGGTTAGTGTTAGGGGTGGTGTCGGGGTTAGTGTTAGGGGTGGTGTCGGGGTTAGTGTTAGGGGAGGTGTCAGGGTTAGTGTTAGGGGTGGTGTCGGGGTTAGTGTTAGGGATGGTGTCAGGGTTAGTGTTAGGGGTGGTGTCGCGGTTAGTGTTAGGGTTGGTGTCGGGGTTAGTGTTGGGGTGGTGTCGGGGTTAGTGTTAGGGGTGGTGTCGGGGTTAGTGTTAGGGATGGTGTCTGGGTTAGTGTTAGGGGTGGTATCTGGGTTAGTGTTAGGGGTGGAGGCAGGTTATTGTTGGGGGTGGTGTTGGGGTTAGTGTTTGGGGAGCTGTTGGGATTAGCATTAGGGGTGTTGTTGGGGTTAGTGTTAGGGGAGATGTTGGGATTAGCGTTAGGGGTAGTGTTGGGGTTAGTGTTAGGGGTGGTGTCAGGGTTAGTGTTAGGGGTGGTGTTGGCGTTAGTGTTAGAGGTGGAGGCGGGTTAGTGTTAGGGGTGGTGTCGGGCTTAGTGTTAGGAGTGGTGTGGGGGTTAGTGTTAGGGGTGGTGTGGGGGTTGGTGTTAGGGGTGGTTTCGGGATTAGTGTTAGGGGAGATGATGGGATAAGCGTTAGGGTTGGTGTTGGGGTTAGTGTTAGGGCTGGTGTCGGGGTTAGTGTTAGGGGTGGTGTCGGGGTTAGTGTTAGGGGTGGTGTTAGGGGTGATGTCAGGGTTAGTGTTAGGGGTGGTGTCAGGGTTATTGTTAGGGGTGGTGTCGGGGTTAGCGTTAGGTTTGGTGTCAGGGTTAGTGTTAGGGATGGTGTTAGGGGTGATGTCAGGGTTAGTGTTAGGGTTGGTGTCATGGTTAGTGTTAGGGGTGGTGTCGGTGTTAGTGTTAGGGGTGGTGTCGGGGTTAGTGTTAGGGGTGGTGTCTGGGTTAGTGTTAGGGGTGGTGTTGGGGTTAATGTTAGATATGGTGTCGGGGTTAGTGTTAGTGGTGGTGTCGAGGTTAGTGTTAGGGATGGTGTTAGGATTGGTGTCAGGTTTAGTGTTAGGGGTGGTGTTGGGGTTAGTGTTAGGGGTGGTGTCGGGGTTAGTGTTAGGGGTGGTGTCGAGGTTAGTGTTAGGGATGGTGTTAGGATTGGTGTCAGGGTTAGTGTTAGGGGTGGTGTCGGGGTTAGTGTTGGGGGGGTGTCAGGGTTAGTGTTAGGGGTGGTCTCGGGGTTATTGTTGGGGGGGTGTCAGGGTTAGTGTTAGGAATGGTGTTAGGGGTGGTGTCAGGGATAGCGTTAGGGGTGGTGTCGGGGTTAGTGTTAGGCATGGTGTCGGGGTTAGTGTTAGGGGTGGTGTCGGGGTTAGTGTTAGGAATGGTGTTAGGGTTGGTGTCAGGGTTAGTGTTAGGGGTGATGTCGGGGTTAGTGTTAGTCATGGTGTCGGGGTTAGCGTTAGGAATGGTGTTAGGTGTGGTGTCAGGGTTAGTGTTAGGTGTGGTGTCAGGGTTAGTGTTAGGGGTGGTGTCGGGGTTAGTGTTAGGGGAGGTGTCAGTGTTAGTGTTAGGGGTGCTGTCGGGGTTAGTGTTAGGGCTGGTGTCAGGGTTAGTGTTAGGGGTGGTGTAAGGATTAGTGTTAGGGGCGGTGTTGGGGTTAGTGTTAGGGGTGGTGTCAGGGTTAGTGTTAGGGGTGGTGTCGGGGTTAGTGTTAGGGGTGGTGTCGGGGTTAGTGTTAGGGGTGGTGTTGGGGTTAGTGTTAGGGATGGTGTTAGGTGTGGTGTCAGGGTTAGTGTTAGGGGTGGTGTCGGGGTTAGTGCTGGGGGTGGTGTCGGGATTAGTGGCGGGGTGGTGTCTGGGTTAGTGTTAGGGGTTAGTGTTAGGGGTGGTGTCAGGGTTAGTTTTAGGGCTGGTGTCGGGGTTAGTGTTAGGGTGGTGCCGAGATTGGTGTTCGATTTGGTGTCGAGGTTAGTGTTAGGGGTGGAGTCGGGGTTACTGTTAGGTGTGGTGTCAGGGTTAGTGTTAGGGATGGTGTTAGGGATGGTGTTAAGGGTGATGTCAGGGTTAGTGCTAGGGTTGGTGTCGTGGTTAGTGTTGGGGTGGTGTCGGGGTTAGTGTTAGGGGTGGTGTCGGGGTTAATGTTAGATATGGTGTCGGGGTTAGTGTTAGGGGTGGTGTCGAGGTTAGTGTTAGGGATGGTGTTAGGATTGGTGTCAGGGTTAGTGTTAGGTGTGGTTTCGGGGTTAGTGTTAGGGGTGATGTCAGGGTTAGTGCTAGGGTTGGTGTCGTGGTTAGTGTTAGGGGTGGTGTCGGGGTTAGTGTTAGGGGTGCTGTCGGGGTTAGTGTTAGGGGTGGTGTCGGGGTTAGTGTTGGTGGTGTGTCTGGGTTAGTGTTAGGAATGGTGTTAGGGTGGTGTCAGGGTTAGCGTTAGGGGTGGTGTCGGGGTTAGTCTTAGGGGTGGTGTCTGGGTTAGTGTTAGGGGTGGTGTATGGGTTAGTGTTAGGGTTGGTGTCGGGGTTACTGTTAGGAATGGTGTTAGGGTTAATGTTAGGAATGGTGTTAGGTGTGGTGTCAGGGTTAGTGTTAGGTGTGGTGTCAGGGTTAGTGTTAGGGGTGGTGTCGGGGTTAGTGTTAGGGGTGGTGTTAGGGATGGTGTCGGGGTTAGTGTTAGGGGTGGTGTCGGGGTTAGTGTTAGGTATGGTGTCGGGGTTAGTGTTAGGAATGGTGTTAGGGGTGGTATCAGGGTTAGTGTTAGGGGTGGTGTCGGGGTTAGTGTTAGGGGTGGTGTCTGGGTTAGTGTTAGGGGTGGTTTCAGGGTTAGTGTTAGGGATGGTGTTAGGGTGATGTCAGGGTTGGTGTCGGGGTTAGTGTTACGGGTGGTGTCGGGGTTAGTGTTAGGTGTGGTGTCTGGGTTAGTGTTAGGGGTGGTGTCGGGGTTAATGTTAGATATCGTGTCGGGATTAGTGTTAGGGGTGGTGTCGAGGTTAGTGTTAGGGATGGTGTTAGGATTGGTGTCAGGGTTAGTGTTAGGGGTGGTGTCGGAGTTAGTGTTAGGGGTGGTGTCAGAGTTAGTGTTGGGGTGGTGTCAGGGTTAGTGTTGGGGTGGTGTCGGGGTTAGTGTGAGCGGTGGTGTCGGGGTTAGTGTTGGGGGGGTGTCAGGGTTAGTGTTAGGAATGGTGTTAGGGTTGATGTCAGGGTTAGTGTTAGGGATGGTGTCTGGGTTAGTGTGAGGGGTGGTGTCGGGGTTAGTGTTAGGGTTGGTGTCGGGGTTAGTGTTAGGTATGGTGTCAGGGTTAGTGTTAGGTGTGGTGTCGGGGTTAGTGTTAGGGGTGGTGTTAGGGATGGTGTCGGGGTTAGTGTTAGGGGTGGTGTCTGGGTTAGTCTTAGGGGTGGTGTCGGGGTTAGTGTTAGGTATGGTGTCGGGGTTAGTGTTAGGAATGGTGTTAGGGGTGGTATCAGGGTTAGTGTTAGGGGTGGTGTCGGGGTTAGTGTTAGGGGTGGTGTCTGGGTTAGTGTTAGGGGTGGTTTCAGGGTTAGTGTTAGGGATGGTGTTAGGGTGATGTCAGGGTTGGTGTCGGGGTTAGTGTTACGGGTGGTGTCGGGGTTAGTGTTAGGTGTGGTGTCTGGGTTAGTGTTAGGGGTGGTGTCGGGGTTAATGTTAGATATCGTGTCGGGATTAGTGTTAGGGGTGGTGTCGAGGTTAGTGTTAGGGATGGTGTTAGGATTGGTGTCAGGGTTAGTGTTAGGGGTGGTGTCGGAGTTAGTGTTAGGGGTGGTGTCAGAGTTAGTGTTGGGGTGGTGTCAGGGTTAGTGTTGGGGTGGTGTCGGGGTTAGTGTGAGCGGTGGTGTCGGGGTTAGTGTTGGGGGGGTGTCAGGGTTAGTGTTAGGAATGGTGTTAGGGTTGATGTCAGGGTTAGTGTTAGGGATGGTGTCTGGGTTAGTGTGAGGGGTGGTGTCAGGGTTAGTGTTAGGTGTGGTGTCGGGGTTAGTGTTAGGAGTGGTGTCTGGGTTAGTGTTAGGGATGGTGTCGGGGTTAATGTTAGGGGTGGTGTCAGGGTTAGTGTTAAGGGTGGTGTCGGGATTAGTATTAGGTATGGTGTCAGGGTTAGTGTTAGGTGTGGTGTCAGGGTTAGTGTTAGGGGTGGTGTCGGGGTTAGTGTTAGGCGTGGTGTCGGGGTTAGTATTAGGTATGGTGTCGGGCTTAGTGTTATGGATGGTGTTAGGGGTGGTGTCAGGGTTAGTCTTAGGGATGGAGGCGGGGTTAGTGTTAGGTGTGGTGTCGGGGTTAGTGTTAGGGGTGGTGTCGGGGTTAGTGTTAGGGATGGTGTCGGGGTTAGTGTTAGGCGTGGTGTCGGGGTTAGTATTAGGTATGGTGTCGGGCTTAGTGTTATGGATGGTGTTAGGGGTGGTGTCAGGGTTAGTCTTAGGGATGGAGGCGGGGTTAGTGTTAGGTGTGGTGTCGGGGTTAGTGTTAGGGGTGGTGTCGGGGTTAGTGTTGGTGTGGTGTCGGGTTTAGTCTTAGGGGAGGTGTCGGGGTTAGTGTTAGGGGTGGTGTTGGGGTTAGTGTTAGGGGTGGTGTCAGGGTTAGTGTTGGGGTGGTGTCGGGGTTAGTGTTAGGGGAGGTGTCAGGGTTAGTGTTAGGGGTGGTGTCGGGGTTAGTGTTAGGGGTGGTGTCAGGGTTAGTGTTAGGGGTGGTGTCAGGGTTAGTGTTAGGGGTGGTGTCGGGGTTAGTGTTAGGGGTGGTGTCGGGGTTAGTGTTGGGGTGGTTTCGGGTTTAGTGTTAGGGGAGGTGTCGGGGTTAGTGTTAGGGGTGGTGTTGGGGTTAGTGTTAGGGGTGGTGTTAGGGTTAGTGTTGGGGTGGTGTCGGGGTTAGTGTTAGGGGAGGTGTCAGTGTTAGTGTTAGGGGTGGTGTTGGGGTTAGTGTTAGGTGTGGTGTCAGGGTTAGTATTAGGGGTGGTGTTGGGGTTAGTGTTTGGGGTGGTGTCAGGGTTAGTGTTAGGTGTGGTGTTGGGTTTAGTGTTAGGATTGGTGTCGGGCTTAGTTTTAGGTGTGGTGTCGGGGTTAGTGTTAGGGTTGGTGTCGGGGTTAGTGTTAGGGGTGGTGGCGGGGTTAGTGATAGGGATGGTGTCAGGGTTAGTGTTAGGGGTGGTGTCGGGATTAGTTTTAGGGGTGGTTTCGGGGTTAGTGTTACGGGTGGTGTCGGGGTTAGTGTTACGTGTGGTGTCTGGGTTAGTGTTGGGGTGGTGTCGGGGTTAATGTTAGATATGGTGTCGGGATTAGTGTTAGGGGTGGTGTCGAGGTTAGTGTTAGGGATGGTGTTAGGATTGGTGTCAGGGTTAGTGTTAGGGGTGGTGTCGGAGTTAGTGTTAGGGGTGGTGTCTGGGTTAGTATTAGGGGTTGTGTCGGAGTTAGTGTTAGGGGTGGTGTCTGGGTTAGTGTTAGGGGTGGTGTCGGGGTTAGTGTACATCCATTTATGCCCCGTAAGGAAGGTCTTTATCCTGGATGGTGCTAAGGCAGCCAGTGCTGCTCTAGTTGGCCTCAGCACCCTTGGAGGTGGGTGGTCAGCTGGCCCTCCCCCTCCTGATTCCTACCCAGTGACTCCGGGTGGAACCTGAGGTCAAATAGTCTGTGGGTACTTACTGAGCAGACAGCTAACAGTGTAGGACATTCAGCCGCTCTGACAGAGACACACACAATGCGTCAATCTCCATGTGTCTGGCTGTCCCCACACAGATTCAGGAAGTACAGCTTGTGGCAGTCCCTGGCATCATAGGCATCTCAGTCACAGCGACACAATCTCTAGAAACCTGCCCCCAGATCCACTCCAGACAAGGGGTAGCAGCCTATAAAGGCTCTCAGTTTAGAAGCACTGTTAGAATCTCTGTGAGGTTCACAAAGGTGCAGCTCAGGATGCTTTTGCCAATTGCATGGATGTTTCTGAATAAAATGGGTCATTTTTTGACCCTGGCATTTATCACTTTGCTTTTACTGGGACCTAATCAGACCCAAGCCACTTGTTACTACCTACTGTTAATGTGATTGTAGATTTTGGGGTTCCCTTTAATGCTGACCACCAATCTGTTCTCATATCCTCCAGTCCCCTTTTTTCTTTTATAATGTCTATAAGACATGAAGGAGAATCTAAACCGTGTAGAGCAAACCTTACATTCTGCTTATTTAAAAATGGATTTGTTGGATCAAAAGCATGGCTGCTACAGGTCATTTGATTTGCAAGTTGGCTACAGTTCTGGAAGCTTCCAACAGGAATTACAGGACAAAACTCAATTGTCATCCTTGTGGAATCTCACGCCTATCATTGTGTGGATTCATTACAATCAACGAGACAAGGGAGCAGCAGACAGTCTGTCTCTCCTTACTGGACTTATAACAAAGGGAGAGCCATTCCTGCAGAGGCGCTAATATCCACCATCTATCAACAGGTGAACAATGCATTTTGACCAGAGACATAGAGCAGAATTTTCAATGCCCGCTGGTGTCAGACATGTTTGGCGACATGAGCTGACAATATGGCGGGAAGGTCAAAAATCGGTTTCATGATGTGGAGAAACCAGTTTGCAATTGTCCGATCTACCCATCAATGGTGGGTCACGTTTCCTGCTGCCACACATCAGGAACTTCATTGTAATACATCTGGAGATCATTACAAACCCAGCTCACCGGAATCATTCCCCACACATACCCCCTAACCCCCCCGCTGGATCATCTGAGCACATTGGTGTGTTTCACAATGGTACATGAGCGACATGCACCTGGGGATAAGAAAGGGAGGATTAAAAACAGATAAAACAATAAATGAGTGAATGAAAATAAGTACATTTTTTTTAAATTATTTTTAAATGGGGTGGGGATGGAGGACAGAGTTCAAGATCTGAAGCTGTTGAATTCAATATTCAGTCCGGAAGGCTGTAAAGTGCCTAGTCGGAAGATGAGGTGCTGATCCTCCAGTTTGCATTGGGCTTCACTGGAACATTGCAGCAAGCCAAGGATGGACATGTGGGCAAGAGAGCAGGGTGGAGTGTTAAAATGGTAAGCGACAGGAACGTCTGGGTCATGCTTGCGGACAGACTGAAGGTGTTCTACAAAGCGGTCACCCAGTCTGCGTTTGGTCTCTCCAATGTAGAGAAAACCACATTGGGAGCAGCGAATGCTGTAGACTAAATTGAGGGAAATGCAAGTGAAATGCTGCTTCACCTGAAAGGAGTGTTTGGGCCCTTGGACGGTGAGGAGTGGGGAAGTAAAGGGGCAGGTGTTGCACCTTCTGCGGTTGCATGGGAAGGTGCCGTGGGAGAGGGTTGAGGTGCAGGGGGTGATGGAGGAGTGGACCAGCGTGTCCCGGAGGGAACGATCCCTACGGAATGCCGCGTGAAGGGAAGATGTGTTTGGTGGTGGCATCATGCTGGAGTTGGCAGAAATGGCAGAGGATGATCCTTTGAATGCGGAGGCTGGTGGGGTGATAAGTGAAGACGAGGGGGACCCTATCATGGTTCTGGGAGGGAGAGGAAGGTGTGAGGGCGGATGCGCGGGAGATGGGCCGGACACGGTTGAGAAGGTGCAACACCTGCCCCTTTACCTCCTGCCTCCTCACTGTCCAAGGGCCCAGGTGAAGCAACACTTCACTTGTACCTCCTTCAACTTAGTCTACTGCATTCACTGCTCCTAATGTGGTTTCCTCTACATTGGAGAGACCAAACGCAGACTGGGTGACCGCTTTGTAGAACACCTTCGGTCTGTCCACAAGCATGACCCAGACCTCCCTGTCGCTTGCCATTTCAATACTCCACCCTGCTCTCATGCCCACATGTCTGTCCTTGGCTTACTGCATTGTTCCAGTGAAGCTCAACGCAAACTGGAGGAACAGCACCTCATCTTCTAACTAGGCACCTTACAGCCTTCCGGACTGAATATTGAATTCAACAGCTTCAGATCTTGAACTCCCTCCTCCATCCCCACCCCCTTTTTTATCCCTCTTTTCAATATTCATTTTTAATTTTTCTCTATATCTACTTATTTTTATTTATTTTCATTTTTATTCATTGTTTTATCCCCATCTTTTATCCTATTATCGATCTTTTTCCCTCCCCTACCCCACCCCACCCCACCCCCACCCCCACCCCCACCCCCACCCCCATCCCACCCCCACAAGGACCATCTGTCACTTGTTCATGTTGTTCTTTCCAGAGTGTTTACCCTTGTTTTGCTATTACCACATTCTGCTTCCTGACCTTAATGTCACCATCAGCACCTCCTTTCACCAGCACCACCACCATTAACGCCCCCTTTGTCCTTCTGTTTCTGACATCTTTTACAATCTCTCCTTTGCCTCCACCTATCGCTGGCCCTCTATCCAGCTTCACCTACTCCATCTCCCTTAAACGGTATAAATTCCATCACATTTTACTCCTCATTAGCTCTAAAGAAGTGTCATATGGAATCAAAACGTTAACTCTTTTTTTTCTGTCCACAGATGCTGTCAGACCTGCTGAGCTTTTCCAGCATGTTCTGTTTTTGTGCCAAATAAGAACTATGACCTCATGCCAGGGCTGCTACCTCCATCCCGGGTGTCTGAAAGGACCCTTTAATTTGAACTCAAAGAACACTCAGCGCCTGCGCAATAACCTTCAGAGCCACCTATGTCCAGCATTACAGACTGGCGTACCCCTCACCAATGAAATATAACTGTGAAGCACACACAGGTCATGAAGACAAAAACAAAATGTATGTCATTCAGCCAATTCAATAATGTTAACAGAAATGTTTCTGGTATTCAACATCAGTATACATAAAGTAAACATAAATGAACATAAAGTCACCCGTGACCTGTCCCTCTTGTGCTCATGGGGCCTCTAACTTACATCTGCGGGTGCTACATGTCGGTGCTCCCCCCTCGCCGGCACTGGAATTGGGGACAGCTGCTCACTCTGCTGTCCTGTCGGCCTTGATGACCTCGGTGGTCGTCCTCTGGCCAGTAGAGCCTGTGCTGGCCCTGCCTGGGAGGGAGTGGCCAGTGCCATGGTTGGCATCTCCCCAATCACCACAGCCCCATCAGATGCCACGGTCACTGGCAGAGGGACAGAAGAGCTGCTGCCGTCATCCAGAGCGCCCTGAGAGGTGCCCGCGGAGACAACAAGCAGCTCGTGCGCCAACATAATGCCACTCTGGACCTCCCTGCTCACCATTGATGGACGGGCACCTCGCTGGGATACTGGGTGCCCAACCCATCTCCCACACGGACACTGACCACCTGAGCTCAGTGTCTGTGTGGGGGCTGCAGGTCCGAGCGCAGCCCCAGGAAGCCCTGATTCTGTCCCTGGAGCTGTCTCTCCATGAGAGTCACCTCTGTCCCAATGGAGGAGGCAGTGCGCTCGGCCATGAGGGTCAACACAGTGCTCACACTCCACATGGGATCCTCCACACCGAGACCCTCATGGATCTCCACCAGACCCTCCCACACATCCCACTGGACATCCAGCATCTGCTGCCTAATGGACGACTCCAGAGGCTCAACATCAGCCTTCGACTCAGTATCGTCCTGGTCTCCAGCATTCCCCCGACTGCCGGTGCCATGGGCACTCTCTGCCTCCTCCTCCTGCACCTCAAGCGAGTGTGAGATGCCCTCACCAATATGCACTGAGATACTAGCCGTCACTCTAATGCCCACCGAGATGCTGGTATCTGTGCTGGTGCCTGGTTCAGAGAGCGGGTGTGACACAGGGAGCATGTGAAGCCTGGTGGTCCTCCGGTGTCAGGGGGGCCTTTGGAGTCTGGAGATTGAACACTTTCTGATGAGTCTAAAAGGGAGAAGAAGGAAATGTCATTAGTTAAAGTCCTCACACTGTCACTGTGCATGCCCGGCACCCTGGTGAGACCATGGAGATCTGCATCGTGCCAATATTCCAGCACTCTATGCACAGTGTCTAATGCCCAGTGCCTAGTGTTCCAGTGTCCAATGTTCCAGTGTCCAATGCCCAGTGCCAATAATCCACTGTTCAATGTTCCAGTGTCCAATGCCCAGTGCCAATGATCCACTGTTCAATGTCCCAGTGCCCAATGCCCAGTGCTCAATGTTTCCATGCTCAATGCCCAGTGCTTCATGATCCAGTGCCCAAAGACCATTGCCAATGCTTCCGTGGGCATTGTTCCAGTGTCCAATGTCCTGGTGCTCAATGTTCTTTTTCCCACGCCCGGTGTTCAATATTCCAGTGCTCAGTGTTCCATTGCTCAATATTTCAGTGCCCAGTGCTCCAGTGCTCGGTGTTCTAGTGCCCGATGATCCGGTGCTCAGAGTTATGGTGCCCAATGTCCCTGTGCCCTATGTTCCTGTGCCCAAGGATCCAGTGCCCAACATTCCGGTGCTCAATGCCCAGCACCCAATGTCTCAATGTTTGATGTTCCAGTATCCAATGTTCCCATGCGCAATGTTTCATTAGCCAACGTTCCAGTATCCAAAATTGCAGTGCACAACGTTCAAGTGCCCAATGCCCCAGTGCCAATGTTCCATTGGGCAGTGTTCCAGAGCCCAGTGTTCCAGTGTTCAATGTTTCTGTACCCAATGTTGCCGTGCTTGATGTTCCAATGCTCACATCCAGTGTACAATGTTCCGGTGCTCAGATCCCCAATGTTCAATGTTTCAGTGCCCAATGTTCCAGTGCACAGTGTTCAAATGCTGAATATTTCAGTGCCCAGTTCTCCAGTGCCAATGTTCCAGTGCTCAATTTTCCCGTGCTTTATGTTCCAGTGTCCAATGTTCCAGTGCTCAATGTTCCAGTGCCCAATGTCCGGTGCTCAATGTTCCAGTTTTCAATGTTCTGGTGCTCAACATTTCAGTGCTCAATGTTCCGGTGCTCAATGCCCAGCACCTAATGTTTCAGTGCTCAATGATCCAGTGTTCTGAGGTCCAGTGCCAATGATCCAATGTTCAATGTTCAAGTGCCCAATG
Organism: Carcharodon carcharias; assembly: GCF_017639515.1. Lineage (NCBI taxonomy): Eukaryota > Metazoa > Chordata > Chondrichthyes > Lamniformes > Lamnidae > Carcharodon > Carcharodon carcharias. The sequence continues at coordinate 3,418,653 of NC_054480.1, read as the reverse complement.
TTCTAGTGGTTAGTGTTTCAGTGTCCAGTGTTCTGGGGCTCATTGTTCCAGCGCCAATGTCCCATTGCTCCATGTTCCAGTGCTCAATTATTCAGTACCCCAATGCTCCAGTGCTCAATGTCCTGATGCTCGCATCCAATGTGCGATATTCCGGTGTTCAATTTCAACTAATGTCTTGTTATCTTGACTCCCTTCTCTCTCCCCTTGTACAGTCCCTCCCCACCTACATCCATGATTCCTCTGACACCTTACATCACATCAACAATTTCCAGTTCCCTGGCCCCAACCGCTTCCTCTTCACCATGGACGTCCAATCCCTCTACACCTCCATGCCCCACCAGGATGGTCTGATGGCTCTATATTGCTTCCTCGAACAGAGGCCCGAACAATCCCCATCCACCACTACTCTCCTCCGTCTGGCTGAACTTGTTCTCACGCTGAACAATTTCTCCTTAAACTCCTCTCACTTCCTCCAAATGAAAGGTGTGGCTATGGGTACCCGCATGGGCCCCAGCTATGCCTGTCTCTTTATGGGGTATGTGGAACATTCCTTGTTCCAGTCCTACTCCAGCCCCCTTCCACAACTCTTTCTCCAGTACATCGATGATTACTTCAGTGCCGCTTCATGCTCTCGTCGGGACATGGAAAAATTTATTAATTTTGCTTCCGATCTCCACCCCTCCATCATTTTCACGTGGTCCATCTCTGACACTTCCCTTCCCTTCCTTGACCTCTCTGTCTCAATCTCTGGTGATAGACTATCCACCAATATCCATTACAAGCCACAGCTCCTCACACCCCGCTTCCTGTAAGGACTCCATCTCATTCTCTCAGTTCCTTCGCCTCCGTCGCATCTGTTCCGATGATGCTACCTTCAAAAACAGTTCCTCTGACATGTCCTCCTTCTTCCTTAACTGAGGTTTTCCACCCACGGTTGTTGACAGGGCCCTCAACCGTGTCCGGCCCATCTCCCGCACATCCGCCCTCACACCTTCTCCTCCCTCCCAGAAACATGATAGGGTCCCCCTTGTCCTCACTTATCACCCCACCAGCCTCCGCATTCAAAGGATCATCCTCCGCCATTTCCGCCAACTCCAGCATGATGCCACCACCAAACACATCTTCCCTTCACCCCCTCTATCGGCATTCCATAGGGATCGTTCACTCTGGGATACCCTGGTCCACTCCTCCATCACCCCCTACTCCTCAACCCCCTCCTATGGCACCACCCCATGCCCACGCAAAAGATGCAACAACTGCCCCTTCACTTCCTCTCTCCTCACCGTCCAAGGGCCCAAACACTCCTTTCAAGTGAAGCAGCATTTCACTTGCATTTCCCCCAACTTAGTCTACTGCATTCGTTGCTCCCAATGTGGTCTCCTCTACATTGGAGAGACCAAACGTAAACTGGGCGACCGCTTTGCAGAACACCTGCGGTCTGTCCGCAAGAATGACCCAAACCTCCCTGTCGCTTGCCATTTTAACACTCCACCCTGCTCTCTTGCCCACATGTCTGTCCTTGGCCTGCTGCATTGTTCCAGTGAAGCCCAACATAAACTGGAGGAACAGCACCTCATCTTCCGACTAGGCACTTTACAGCCTTCCAGACTGAATATTGAATTCAACAACTTTAGGTCTTGAGCTCCCTCCCCCATCCCCACCCCCTTTCTGTTTCTTCCCCCTTCCTTTTGTTTTTTCCAATAATTTATATAGATTTTTCTTTTCACACCTATTTCCATTATTTTTAAATCTTTTATGCCCCCCACCCCCCACTAGATCTATACCTTGAGTGCCCTACCATCCATTCTTAATTAGCACATTCATTTAGATAATATCGCTAACTTCAACACCTCTTTGTTCTTTTATCTGTGACATCTTTTGATGATCTGCTCCTATCACTGCTTGCTTGTCCCTACAACCACACTACCCCCCAGCACTTCTCTCCCCCCACCCAAACCGCACCCCCCCTCACCCACCACCCCCCGCCCCCCCCTCCCCGCCTCCACCTTAATCCAGCTTATATTTCACCCCTCTCCTTGGATTCACCTAGTTCTGTTGAAGGGTCATGAGGACTCGAAACGTCAACTCATTTCTTCTCCGCTGATGCTGCCAGACCTGCTGAGTGTTTCCAGGTAATTCTGTTCTTGCCCAGTGTCAATGTTCCACTGTTCAATATTCCAGTGCCCAATGTTCCAGTGAACAATGTTCACTGTCTGGTGTTCCAGGGCTCGGTGCTCCAATGCCCATTGCCTAGTGCTCTGTTATGCAGTGCCCAATGTCGAGTGCCAATGTTCCAGCGAGTAGTGTTCCACTCTCCAATGTTCTGGTACTCAATGCTCCAATGCTCACGCCCAGTGTCAATGTTCCACTGTTCAAATATTCCAGTGCCCAGTGTTCCAGTGCCCAATGCCCAGTGCCGATGTTCCAGTCGGCAGTGTTGCAGTGTCCAATGTCCCAGTACTCAATATGCTGATCCTCACACCCAGTGTGCAATGTTCCAGTCTTCAGCACCCCTGTGTTTAATGTTCCAGTATCCAATGTTCTGGTGCTCAGTGTTCCATTGTTAAATATCTCAGTGCCCAGTGCTCCAGTGCCAATGTTCCAGTGCTCAATGATCCAGTGTTCAGTGTTCTGATGCCTAATCTCTAGTGCTCAAAGTTCCAGTATCCAATGTTCCCTTGCTCGACATTTCATTAGCCAATGTCCCGGCACCCAATGTTCCAGTGCACACTTTTTCAGTGCCCAGTGCTCCGCTGGCAATGTTACCGTGCTCAAAGTTCCAGTGTTCTGGTGCCCAATGTTCCTGTACTTAATGTACCAGTGCTTAACATCCCAGTGTTAAACATTCCAGTGCTCAGTGACTGGCACAGAATGTTCCAGTACTCAATGTTCCAGTGTCCAATGCCAGGTGTCAAAGTTCCAGTGCTCAAACCCAGTGTGCAATGTTCCAGTGCACAGTCTTCCAGTGCTCCATGTTCCAGTGCCCCATTGTTCAATGTTCCAGTTCTGAATGTTCTGGTGCCCAATGCTCCGGTGCTCAATGCCCAGTGCCCACCGTTCCAGTGTTCAATGTTACATTACTCAATATTCCAGTGTAAAATGTTCTGATACTCACTGTCCCAGTGTCAAATTCCCCGATGGTCAGTGTTCCAGTTCCCAATGTTCTAGTGTTCAATGTTCCACTGCCCAATGTTCCAGTGCACAATGCCCAGCACCCAATGTTTCAGTGCTGAATGATCCAGTGTTCCGGTGCCCAGTACCAATGATCCAATGTTCAATGTTCCAGTGCCCACTGCTCTGGGGCTCAATATTCCCATGCGCAATTCCCAGCACCCAATGTTCCAGTGCCAATGTCCCATTCCTCAATGTGCTCAATGATTCAGTACCCAATGTTCCAAGATCAATGTTCCAATGCTCACATCCAGTGTGCAATGTTCCAGTGTCCAGTGTTCCAGTGCCCAATGTCCTGTGCTCAATGTTCCAGTTTCCAATGTTCTGGTGCTCAACATTCCAGTGCTCAATGCCCAGCCCCTAATTTTTCAGTGCTCAATGATCCAGTGTTCTGAGGTCCAGTGCCAATGATCCAATGTTCAATGTTCCAGTGCTCCATTGCTCAATGTTCCAGTGTTCAATTTTCTGGTGCCCAATGTTCAATCTTCCATTACTGAATATTCCAGAGTTCAATGTTCTGATACTCAGTGTTCCTGTGCCCAATGCCCCGAAGCTCAGTGTTCTAGTTCACAATGTTCCAGTGCTCAATGCCCAGCACCCAATATTTCTGTGCTGAATGATCCAGTGTTCTGGTGCCCAGTACCAATGATCCAATGTTCAATGTTCCAGTGCCCACTGTTCTGGGGCTCAATATTCCCATGCTCAATGCCCAGCACCCAATGTTTCAGTGCTGAATGATCCAGTGTTCACATGCCCAGTGCCAATGATCCAATCTTCAATGCTCCAGTGTCCAATGTTCCAGTGGTCAATGATTGAGTGCCCAAAGTTCTGGGTCTCAATATTCCAGTGCAAAATTCCCAGTACCCAATGGTCCAGTGCCCAGTGCTAATGCCCTGTTCCTCCATGTTCCAGTGCTCCATGAAGCGGTACCCAATATTCCAGTGGGCAGTGTTGCAGTGTCCAATGCCCAAGTACTAATTATCCTGATGATCATGACATGTGTGCAATGTTCTGGTCTTCAGCGACCCTGTGTTTAATGTTCCAGTATCCAATGTTCTGGTGCTCAGTGTTCCGTTGTTAAATATTTCAGTGCCCAGTGCTCCAGTGCCAATGTTCCAGTGCCCCGTTGCTCAATATTCCAGTGCTCAATGTTCCATGCCAAATGCTCCAGTGTTCAATGCCCAGTGCCCACCGTTCCAGTGCTCGATGTTACATTACTCAATATTCCAGTGTAAAATGTTCTGATACTCAGTTTCCCAGTGTTAAATGCCCCGATGGTCAGTGTTCCAGTTCCCAATGTTCTAGTGTTCAATGTTCCAGTGCCCAATGTTCCAGTGCACAATGCCCAGGACCTAATGTTTCAGGGCTGAATGATCCAGTATTCTGGTGCCCAGTACCAATGATCCAATGTTCAACGTTCCAGTGCCCACAGTTATGGTGCCCAATATTCCCATGCACAATTCCCAGCACCCAATGTTCCAGTGCCAACGTCCCATTCCTCAATGTTCCGGTACTCAATGATTCAGTACCCAATGTTCCAATGCTCACATCCAGTGTGCTCCGTGCTCCCCGAGTTCAATGTTCCAGTGTCCAGTGTTCCATTGCTCAATATTTCAGTGACCAGTGTTCCTGTGCCTAATTTTCCAATGCTCGGTGTTCCAGTGCCCAATGTTCCAGTGCCCATTGTTCCCAAGCCCAATGTACCAATGCACAATGTTCCAGTGCTCAATGCCCAGCACCCAATGTTTTAGTGATGAATAATCCCGTGTTCCGGTGCCCAGCAACAATGAAAAAATGTTTGATGTTCCAGTGGTAGGTGTTCCAGTGTCCAATGCCCTGGGGGCCCAATATTCCAGTGCACAATCACCAGTGCCCAATGTCCAATTGTTCCATGCTCCTGTGCTCAGTGATTCAGTACCCAATGTTCCAGTGCTCAATGTTCCAATGCTCATGTCCAGTATGCAATGTTCCAGTGCTCCGTGCTCCCTGTGTCCAATGTTCCAGTGTCCAGTGTTCCATTGCGCAATATTTCAGTGACCAGTGTTCCTGTGCCTAATTTTCCAATGCTCTGTGTTCCAGTGTTCAATGTTCCAGTGCCCATTGTTCCAATGCTCAATGTTCTGATGCCCTGTGTTGTAGTGCTCAATGCTCAGTACCCCATTGTTCAACATTCTGGTGCCCAATGTTCCAGTGCCCGATGGCCAGTGCCAATGTTCCACTCTTCAACATTCCAGTGCCCAATGTTCCAGTGTTCAGTGTTCCCATGCCCAATGTTCCAATGCACAATGTTCCAGTGCTCAATGCCCAGCACCCAATGATTTAGTGCTGAATAATCCAGTGTTCCGGTGCCCAGCAACAATGAAAAAGTGTTTAATGTTCCAGTGGTCAGTGTTCCCGTGTCCAATGCCCTGGAGGCCCAATATTCCAGTGCACAATCATCAGTGCCCAATGTTCCAGTGCCAATGTCTCATTGCTCCATGCTCCTGTGCTCAATGATTTATTACCCAATGTTCCAGTGCTCAATGTTCCAATGCTCATGTCCAGTGTGCAATGTTCCAGTACTCAGTGCCTCCCGTACCAATGTTATACTGCTCAATATTCCAGTGCCCAATGTTCCAGTGCACAGTGTTCCATTGCTGAATATGTCAGTGCCCAGTTCTCCAGTGCCAATGTTCCAGTGCTCAATTTCCCGATGCTTTATGTTCCAGTGTCCAATGTTCCAGTGCCTAATAACCTGCGCTCAATGTTCCACTTTCCAATGTTCTGGTGCTCAAAATTCCAGTGCACAATGTTCCAGTGCTCAGTGTTCTGGTGCCCAATGTTCCTGTACTTAATGTACCAGTGCTAAACATCCCGGTGTTAAACGTGCCAGTGCTCAGTGATCAGCACAGAATGTTCCAGCACTCAATGTTCCAGTGTCCAATGCCAGGTGTCAATGTTCCAGTGCTCACATCCAGTGTGCAATGTTCCAGTGCTCCATGCTCCCCGTGTTCAATGTTCCAGTGTCCAGTGTTCCGGTGCTCAATGTTCCAGTGCCCCGTTGCTCAACGTTCCAGTGCTCAATGTTCTGGTGCCCAATGCTCCGGTGCTCAATGCCCGGTGCCCACCGTTCCAGTGTTCAATGTTACATTACTCAATGTTCCAGTGTAAAATGTTCTGATACTCAGTCTCCCAGTGTCAAATGCCCCAATGGTCAGTGTTCCAGTTCCCAATGTTCTAGTGTTCAATATTCCAGTACCCAATGTTCCAGTGCTCAATGCCCAGCACCAAATGTTTCAGTGCTGAATGATCCAGTGTTCCGGTGCCGAGTACCAATGATCCAATGTTCAATGTTCCAGTGCCCACAGTTCTGGTGCCCAATGCTCTGGTGCTCAATGCCCACTGCCCACCGTTCCAGTGCTCAATGTTACATTACTCATTGTTCCAGTGTAAAATGTTCTGATACTCAGTGTCCCAGTATCAAATGCCCCGATGGTCAGTGTTCCAGTGCTCAATATTCCAGTGGTCAATGATCCAGTGTTCTGAGGTCCAGTGCCAATGATCCAATGTTCAATGTTCAAGTGCCCAATGTTCTAGTGGTCAGTGTTTCAGTGTCCAATGTTCTGGGGCTCAATGTTCCAGTGCACAATGCCCAGTGCACAATGTTACCATGCGCAGTGCCAATATCCCATTGCTCCATGTTCCAGTGCTCAATTATTCAGTACCCCAATGTTCCAGTGCTCAATGTCCCGATGCTCGCATCCAGTGTGCAATATTCCAGAGTTCCATGTTCCAGTGCCCAGTGTTCTGTTGTTCAATATTTCAGTGACCAGTGCTCCAGTGCCAATGTTCCCATGTTCAGTGATCCAGTGTCCAATGTTCCAGTGCTCGATGATATGGTGCTCAGTGTAACATTGCCCAATGGCCAGTGCTCAATGTTCCAGTACCCAATACTCCAGTGTTCAATGCCCCAGTGCTCAATGCCCAGCACCTGATATTTCTGTGCCCAGTGATCCAGTCCCCAATTCCCCGTGCCAATGTCCCTATGTTTGATGTTCCAGTGTCCAATATTCCAGTGCTCAGTGTTCCAGTGTTCAACGTTTCAGTTCCCTAGGCCCAGTGCCAATGTTCCCGTGCTCAAACTTCCAGTGCCCAATGTTCCAATGCTCAGTGTTCCAGTGTCCAATGCCCAGTTCTCAGTGCTTCAGTATCCAAAGTTCCGGTGCACAATTTTACAGTGCACAATGTTTCAATGCTCAATCCCAGTGTGCAATGCTCCAACACTCACTGTTCCAGTGACCAAACCAAAATTCCAATGCTCAGTGTTCCAGTGCTTAATGTCCAGTTCTGAATGTTCCAGTGCTCAATGTTCCATTGTCAATGTTCCAGCTGTCAATGTTCCAGTGCTCAATACCCAATGCCCATTGTTCCAGTGCTTCATGTTCAATGCTCCAATGCTCAACATTCTGGCACTCAATGTTCCAGTGCCCACTGTTCTGGTGCTCAATGCCCAGCACCCACATTTCCAGTGCCCAATGCTCAATGTTCTTGTGCCCAATGTTCCAGTACCCCATTGCTCAATGTTCCAGTGTTCAATTTTCCATCACCCAATGTTCAATGTTCCATTACTCAATATTCCAGTGTTCAATGTTCTGATACTTAGTGTTCCAGTGCCCAATGCCCCAATGCTCAGTGTTCTAGTTCCCAATGTTCCAGTGTTCAATGCCCAGCACCCAAAGTTTCAGTGCTGTATGATCCAGTGTTCCGGTGCCCAGTGCCAATGATCCAATCTTCAATGTTCCAATGCCCAATGTTCCAATGGTCAGTAATTGAGTGTCCAATGTTCTGGGGCTCAATATTCCAGTGCACAATTCCCTCTGCGCTATGGTCCAGTGCACAGTGCTAATGCCCCGTTGTTCCAAGTTCCAGTGCTCAATGATTGGGTACCCAATGTTCCAGTGCTCAATGTCCAAACGTGCATGTCCGGTGTGCAATGATCCAGTGCCCAGTATTCTGTTGCTTGATATTTCAGTGACCAGTGTTCCGGTGCCTAATGTTCCAATGCTTAGTATTCCAGAGTCCAATGTTCAAGTGCTCATTGTTCCAATGCTCAATGTGTTGATGCCCAGTGTTCCAGTGCAAAATGTCCAGTGCCCCATCACTCAATGTACAGGTGTCCAATGTTCCCATGCCCAATGCCCAGTGTCAATGTTCCACTGATCAATATTCCAGTGCCCAATGTTCCAGTACCCAATGTCCAGTGCTGATGTTCCAGTGGGCAGTGTTGCAGTGTCCAGTGTCCCAGTACTCAATATTCTGATCTTCACACCCAGTGTGTAATGTTCCAGTCTTCAGCACCCCTGTGTTTAATGTTCCAGTATCCAATGTTCTGGTGCTCAGTGTTCCATTGTTAAATATTTCAGTGCCCAGTGCTCCAGTGCCAATGACCCAGTGCTCAATGATCCAGTGCTCAGTGTTCCGGTGCTCAATCTTCAGTGCTCAATGTTCCAGTATCCAATGGTCCCTTGCTCAATGTTTCGTTAGCCAATGTTCTGCCATGCAATGTTTCAGTGCTCACTATTTCAGTGCCCAGTGCTCCGGTGGCAATGTTACAGTGCTCAATGTTCCAGTGCTCACATCCAGTGTGCAATGTTCCAGTGCTCAATGTTCCAGTTTCCAATGTTCTGGTGCTCAACATTCCAGTGCTCTATGTTCCAGTGCTCAATGCCCAGCACCTGATGTTTCAGTGCTCAATGTTACATTACTCAATATTCCATTGTAAACTGTTCTGATATTCAGTGTCCCAGTGTTAAATGCCCCGATGGTCAGTGTTCCAGTTCCCAATGTTCTAGTGTTCAATGTTTCACTGCCCAATGTTCCAGTGCACAATGCCCAGGACCTAATGTTTCAGGGCTGAATGATCCAGTATTCCAGTGCCCAGTACCAATGATCCAATGTTCAGCGTTCCAGTGCCCACAGTTCTGGGGCTCAATATTCCCATGCACAATTCCCAGCACCCAATGTTCCGGTGCCAATGTCCCATTCCTCCATGTTCCGGTGCTCAATGATTCAGTACCCAATGTTCCGTGCTCAATGTTCCAATGCTCACATCCAGTGTGCAATGTTCCAGTGCTCCATGCTCCCCGAGTTCAATGTTCCAGTGTCCAGTGTTCCATTGCTCAATATTTCAGTGACCAGTGTTCCTGTGCCTAATTTCCCAATGCTCGGTGTTCCAGTGTTCAATGTTCCAGTGCCCATTGTTCCAATGCTCAATGTTCTGATGCCCTGTGTTCCAGTGCTCAATGTTACATTACTCAATGTTCCAGTGTAAAATGTTCTGATACTCAGTGTCCCAGTGTCAGTGTTCCAGTTTCCAATGTTCTAGTGTTCAATGTTCCAGTGCCCAATGTTCCAGTGCTCAATGTCCAGCACTCAATGTTTCAGTGCTGAATGATCCAGTGTTCTGGTGCCCAGTACCAATGACCCAATGTTCAATGTTCCAGTGCCCACAGTTCTGGTACCCAATGCTCCGGTGCTCAATGCCCAGTGCTCACAGTTCCAGTGTTCAATGTTACATTACTCAATATTCCAGTGTAAAATGTTCTGATACTCAGTGTCCCAGTGTAAAATGCCTCAATGGTCAGTGTTCCAGTTCCCAATATTCTAGTGTTCAATGTTCCGCTGCCCAATGTTCCAGTGCTCAATGCCCAGCACCCATTCTTTCAGTGCTGAATGATCCAGTGTTCCGGTGCCCAGTACTAATGACCCATTGTTCAATGTTCCAGTGCCCACAGTTCTGCGGCTCAATATTCCCATGCGGAATTCCCAGCACCCAATGTTCCAGTGCCAATGTCCCATTCCTCAATGTTCCGGTGCTCAATGATTCAGTACCCAATGTTCCAATGCTCACATCCAGTGTGCAATGTTCCAGTGCTCAATGTTCCAGTTTCCAAAGTTCTGGTGCTCAACGTTCCAGTGCTCTATGTTCCAGTGCTCAATGCCCAGCACCTAATGTTTCAGTACTCAATGTTACATTACTCAATGTTCCAGTGTAAAATGTTCTGATACTCAGTCTCCCAGTGTCAAATGCCCCAATGGTCAGTGTTCCAGTTCCCAATGTTCTAGTGTTCAATGTCCCAGTGCCCAATGTTCCAGTGCTCAATGTCCAGCACTCAATGTTTCAGTGCTGAATGATCCAGTGTTCTGGTGCCCAGTACCAATGATCCAATGTTCAATGTTCCAGTACCCACAGTTCTGGTGCCCAATGCTCCAGTGCTCAATGCCCACTGCCCACCGTTCCAGTGCTCAATGTTACATTACTCATTGTTCCAGTGTAAAATGTTCTGATACTCAGTGTCCCAGTATCAAATGCCCCGATGGTCAGTGTTCCAGTGTCCAATATTCCAGTGGTCAATGATCCAGTGTTCTGAAGTCCAGTGCCAATGATCCTATGTTCAATGTTCAAGTGCCCAATGTTCTAGTGGTCAGTGTTTCAGTGTCCAATGTTCTGGGGCTCAATGTTCCAGTGCACAATGCCCAGTGAACAATGTTCCCATGCTCAATGCCAATGTCCCATTGCTCCATGTTCCAGTGCTCAATTATTCAGTACCCCAATGTTCCAGTGCTCAATGTCCCGATGCTCGCATCCAGTGTGCAATGTTCCAGTGTTCCATGTTCCAGTGCCCAGTGTTCTGTTGCTCAATATTTCAGTGACCAGTGCTCCAGTGCCAGTGTTCCCATGTTCAGTGATTCAGTGTCCAATGTTCCAGTGCTCAATGTTATGGTGCCCAGTGTGACATTGCCCAATGGCCAGTGCTCAATGTTCCAGTACCCAATACTCCAGTGTTCAATGCCCCAGTGCTCAATGCCCAGCACCTGATGTTTCTGTGCCCAGTGATCCAGTGCCTAATTTCCCGTGCCAATGTCCTTATGTTTGATGTTCCAGTGTCCAATATTCCAGTGCTCAGTGTTCCAGTGTTCAACGTTTCAGTTCCCTAGGCCCAGTGCCAATGTTCCCGCGCTCAATCTTCCAGTGCCCAATGTTCCAATGCTCAGTGTTCCAGTGTCCAATGCCCAGTTCTCAGTGCTTCAGTATCCAATGTTCCGGTGCACAATGTTACAGTGCACAATATTTCAATGCTCAATCCCAGTGTGCAATGTTCCAACACTCACTGTTCCAGTGACCACAATTCCAATGCTCAGTGTTCCAGTGCTCAATGCCCATTTCTGAATGTTCCAGTGTCAAATGTTCCATTGTCAATGTTCCAGCTTTCAATATTTCAGTGCTCAATACCCAATGCCCATTGTTCCAGTGCTTAATGTTCAATGCTCCAATGCTCAATATTCTGGCACTCAATGTTCCAGTGCCCACTGTTCTGGTGCTCAATGCCCAGCACCCACTGTTCCAGTGCCCAATGCTCAATGTTCTAGTACCCAATGTTCCAGTGCCCCATTGCTCAATGTTCCAGTGTTCAAGTTTCCGATGCCAAACATTCAATGTTCCATTACTCAATATTCCAGTGTTCAATGTTCTGATACTCAGTGTTCCAGTGCCCAATGCCCCAATGCTCAGTGTTCTAGTTCCCAATGTTCCAGTGTTCAATGCCCAGCACCCAAAGTTTCAGTGCTGTATGTTCCAGTGTTCCGGTGCCCAGTGCCAATGATCCAATCTTCAATGTTCCAATGCCCAATGTTCCAATGGTCAGTAATTGAGTGTCCAATGTTCTGGGGCTCAATATTCCAGTGCACAATTCCCTCTGCGCTATGGTCCAGTGCACAGTGCTAATGCCCCGTTGTTCCAAGTTCCAGTGCTCAATGATTGGGTACCCAATGTTCCAGTGCTCAATGTCCAAACGTGCATGTCCGGTGTGCAATGATCTAGTGTCCAGTATTCTGTTGCTTGATATTTCAGTGACCAGTGTTCCGGTGCCTAATGTTCCAATGCTTAGTATTCCAGAGTTCAATGTTCAAGTGCTCATTGTTCCAATGCTCAATGTGTTGATGCCCAGTGTTCCAGTGCTCAATGTCCAGTGCCCCATCACTCAATGTACAGGTGTCCAATGTTCCCATGCCCAATGCCCAGTGTCAATGTTCCACTGTTCAAATATTCCAGTGCCCAATGTTCCAGTGCCCAATGTCCAGTGCTGATGTTCCAGTGGGCAGTGTTGCAGTGTCCAGTGTCCCAGTACTCAATATTCTGATCTTCACACCCAGTGTGTAATGTTCCAGTCTTCAGTACCCCCGTGTTTAATGTTCCAGTATCCAATGTTCTGGTGCTCAGTGTTCCATTGTTAAATATTTCAGTGCCCAGTGCTCCAGTGCCAATGACCCAGTGCTCAATGACCCAGTGCTCAGTGTTCCGGTGCTCAATCTTCAGTGCTCAATGTTCCAGTATCCAATGTTCCCTTGCTCAATGTTTCATTAGCCAATGTTCTGCCATGCAATGTTCCAGTGCTCACTATTTCAGTGCCCAGTGCTCCGGTGGCAATGTTACAGTGCTCAATGTTCCAGTGCTCAGTGTTCTGGTGCCCAATGTTCCTGTACTTAATGTACTAGTGATTAGCATCCCGGTGTTTAACATTTCAGTGCTCAGTGACCAGCACAGAATGTTCCAGTACTAAATGATCCAGTGTCCAATGCCAGGTGTCAATGTTCCAGTGCTCACGTCCAGTGTGCGATGTTCTGGTGCCCAATGCTCCGGTGCTCAATGCCCAGTGCCCACCGTTCCAGTGCTCAATGTTACATTACTCAATATTCCAGTGTAAAATGTTCTGATACTCAGTGTCCCAGTGTCAAATGCCTCGATGGTCAGTGTTCCAGTTCCCAATGTTCTAGTGTTCAATGTTCCAGTGCCCAATGTTCCAGTGCTCAATGCCCAGCACCCAATGTTTCAGTGCTGAATGATCCAGTGTTCCGGTGCCCAGTACTAATGACCCAATGTTCAATGTTCCAGTGCCCACAGTTCTGGGACTCAATATTCCCATGCACAATTCCCAGCACCCAATGTTCCAGTGCCAATGTCCCATTCCTCAATGTTCCGGTGCTCAATGATTCTGTACCCAATGTTCCGTGCTCAATGTTCCAATGCTCACATCCAGTGTGCAATGTTCCAGTGCTCAATGTTCCAGTGTCCAGTGTTCCAGTGCTCAATGTTCCAGTTTCCAATGTTCTGGTGCTCAATATTCCAGTGCTCAGTGTTCCAGTGCTCAATGCCCAGCACCTAATGTTTCAGTGCTCAATGATCCAGTGTTCTGAGGCCCAATGCCAATGATCCAATGTTCAATGTTCAAGTGCCCAATGTTCCAGTGCCCCATTGCTCAATTTTCCAGTGTTCAATGTTCTGATACTCAGTGTTCCTGTGCCCAATGCCCCGATGCTCAGTGATTAAGTGCCCAATGTTCCAGTGCTCAATGTTCCAATGCTCATGTCCAGTGTACAATGTCCCAGTGCTCCATGCTCCCCGTGTTCAATTTTCCCGTGTCCAGTGTTCCATTGCTCAATATTTCAGTGACCAGTGTTCCTGTGCCTAATTTTCCAATGCTCGGTGTTCCAGTGTCCGATGTTCCAGTGCCCATTGTTCCAATGCTCAATGTTCTGATGCCCTGTGTTCTAGTGCTCAATGCTCAGTACCCCATTGTTCAATGTTCTGGTGCCCAACACTGAATGATCCACTGTTCAGTGTTCCCATGCCCAATGTTCCAATGCGCAATGTTCCAGTATTCAATGTTCCAGTGTCCAATGCCAGGTCTCAATGTTCCAGTGCTCAGACCCAGTGTGCAATGTTCCAGTGCCCAGTGTTCCGGTGCTCAATGATTCAGTACCCAACGTTCCAGTGACAATGTCCCATTCTTCTGTGTTCCGGTGCTCAATGATTCAGTACCCAACGTTCTGTGCTCAATGTTCCAATGCTCACATCCAGTGTACAATGTTCCAGTGCTCAGTGTTCCAATGTCCAGTGTTCCAGTACTCAATGCTCCAGTGCCCTATTGCTCAATATTCCAGTGCTCAATGTCTTGGTTCCCAATGCTCCGGTGCTCAATGCCCAGTGCCCACCGTTCCAGTGTTCAATGTTACATTACTCAATATTCCAGTGTAAAATGTTCTGATACTCCGTGTCCCTGTGTTAAATGCCCCGATGCTCAGTATTCCAGTTCCCAATGTTCTAGTGTTCAATGTTCCGCTGCCCAATGTTCCAGTGCTCAATGCCCAGCACCCAATGTTTCAGGGCTGAATGATCCAGTGTTCCGGTGCCCAGTACCAATAATCCAATGTTCAATGTTCCAGTGACCACAGTTCTGGGGCTCAATATTCCCATGCGCAATTCCCATCACCCAATGTTCCAGTGCCAATGTCCCATTCCTCCATGTTCCAGTGCTCAATGATTCAGTACCCAATGTTCCAATGCTCACATCCAATGTACATTCCAGTGCTCCGTGCTCCCCGAGTTCAATGTTCCAGTGTCCAGTGTTCCATTGCTCAATATTTCAGTGACCAGTATTCCTGTGTCTAATTTTCCAATGCTCGGTGTTCCAGTGTCCAATGTTCCAGTGCCCATAGGTCCAATGCTCAATGTTCTGATGCCCTGTGTTCCAGTGCACAATGCCCAGTGCCCCAATGTTCAATGTTCTGGTGCCCAATGTTCTAGTGCCCCATGACCAGTGCCAATGTTCCACTCTTCAATGTTCCAGTGCCCAATGTTCCAGTGCTCAGTACTCCCATACCCAATGTTCCAATGCACAATGTTCCAGTGCTCAATGCCCAGCACCCAATATTTTAGTGCTGAATAATCCAGTGTTCCAGTGCCCAGCACCAATGAAAAAAATGTGCAATGTTTCAGTGGTCAGTTTTCCAGTGTCCAATGCCCTGGGGGCCCAATATTCTAGTGCACAATCACCAGTGCCCAATGTTCCAGTGCCAATGTCCAATTGCTCCGTGCTCCTGTGCTCAGTGATTCAGTACCCAATGTTCCAGTGTGCAATGTTCCAGTGCTCCATGCTCCCCGTGTTCAATGTTCCAGTGTCCAAAGTTCCATTGCTCAATATTTCAGTGACCAGTGTTCCTGTGCCTAATTTTCCAATGCTCGGTGTTCCAGCGTCCAATGTTCCAGTGCCCATTGTTTCAATTCTCAATGTTCTGATGCCTAGTGTTCCGGTGCTCAATGCCCAGTGCCCCATTGTTCAATGTTCTTGTTCCCAATGTTTCAATGCCCAATGCCCAGTGCCAATGTTTCACTGTTAAATATTTCAGTGCCCAATGTTCCAGTGCTCAGTGTTCCCATGCCCAATGTTCCAATGCGCATTGTTCCAGTGCTCAATACTCAGCACCCAATGTTTTAGTGATGAATAATCCAGGTTTCCGGTGCCCAGCAACAATGAAAAAATGTTCAATGTTCCAGTGGTCTGGGTTCCAGTATCCAATGCCCTCGGGGGCCCAATATTCCAGTGCACAATCACCAGTGCCCAATGTTCCAGTGCCAATGTCCCATTGTTCCATGCTTCTGTGCTCAATGATTTATTACCCAATGTTCCAGTGCTCAATGTTCCAATGCTCATGTCCAGAGTGCAATGATCCAGTACTCAGTGCCTCCCGTGCCAATGTTATACTGTTCAATATTCCAGTGCCCAATGTTCCAGTGTTCAATTTTCCAGTGCCCAATGTTCCAGTGCACAGTGTTCCATTGCTGAATATTTCAGTGCCCAGTTCTCCTGTGCCAATGTTCCAGTGTTCAATTTTCCAGTGACCAATGCCCAGTGCTCAATGTTTCAGTGCTCAATGCCCAGTGCTCGATGTTCCGGTGCTCAATACCTAGTGCTCCATGATCCAGTGCCCAATGTCCAGTGCCAATGTTCCAGTGGGCAGTGTTCCACTGTCCAATGTTCCAATGCTCATTGTTTCAGTACCCAACGTTCTGGTGCTCAATGTTCTGATGTTCACACCCAGTCTGCAATGTTACAGTGCTCAGCGCCTCTGTGTTCAATATTCCAGTACCCAATGTTCCAGTGCTCAGTGTTCCATTGTTCAATATATCAGTGCCCAAAGCTCCAGTGTCAATGTTCCAGTGCTCAATGATCCAGTGCCCAGCATTCCTGTGCTCAGTGTTCCGGTGTCCAATCTCCAGTGCTCAATGTTCCAGTGTCCAATGTGTCCAATGTTCCCAGTGCTCAATGTTTCATTAGCCAATGTTCCAGCACCCAATGTTCCAGTGCTCAATATTCCTGTGCTCAATGTTTCAGTGCCCAATGTCCAGTGCTCCATGTTCCAGGTCTGAATATTCCAGCACTCAATGTTCCAATGCTCAATGTTCACTGTTTCAGTGCCCAATATTCCGTGTTCCATGTCCATTGCCCAATGTTCCAGTGTTCAGTGTTCAAATGCCCAATGCCCAGCACCAATATTCCAATGCCCAGTGTTCCATTGGGCAGTGTTCCAGTGCTCATTTATTCCGTACACAATGTTCCAGTATTCGGTGTTCGGATGCTCACGGCCAGTGAACAATGTTCCAGTGCTCAGTGCCCCAATGTTCAATGTTCCTACACACAGTGTTCCCATGCACAGTGGTCCATTGCTGAATATTTCAGTGCCCAGTGCTCCAGTGTAAATGTTCCAGTGCTCGATGATCCAGTGCCCAATGTTCCAGTGCTCAGTGTTCAGGTGCCCGATGTTCCCATGCCCAGTGCTCAATATTCAAGTGCACAATATTCCAATGATCAATGTTACAGTGCACAGTGTTTCAATGTTCAATGTTCCAGTGCTACGATGCCCAGTGCCAATGTTCCAGTGTTCAATGTTCCAGAGCCCAAAATTACAGTGCTCAATGTTCCAGTGCTCGGTGTCCCAGTGCTCAATATTCCAGTGCCCAGTGCTCCAGTGGCAATATTACAGTGCTCAATGTTCCAGTACCCAATGTTCCTGTGCTTAATGTGCCAGTGCCCAACATACTGGTGTTCAATGTTTCAGTGCTCATTGTCCAGCACTGAATGTCCCAGTGCTCAGGCCCAGTGTGCAATGTTCCACTGCTCAATTTTCTACTGCCAATGTTCCAGTGCTCGATGTTCTAGAGCACAATACCCAGTGCCCAATGTTCCAGTGTCCAATGTTCTGGTGCTCGGTGTTCCAGTGCTCAATGTTCCAATGCTCAGGCCCAGCATGCAATGTTCCAGTGCTCACTGTTCCAGTGCACAGTGACCAGTGCCAATGTTCCAGTGCTCGATGTTTCAATGCCCAATGTTCCAGTGCTCAATGTTCTAGTGCTCAATGCCCAATGCCAATATTCCAGTGCTCGGTTCCAGTGCCCAATGCCCAGTGTAAATGTTTCAGTACTCAATGTTCCAGTGTCCAATGGTCCCGTGCTAAATGTTTCATTAGCCAATGTATTAATGCCCAATGTTCCAGTGCTCAATGTTCCTGTGCTCAATGTTTCAGTGCCAAATGTTCCAGTGTTCAATGGTCCAGTGCCCAATGTCCAGTGCTCAATATTCCAGTGCATAATGACCAGTGCCAATGTTCCAGTGCTCAATGATCCTGTGCCTGATATTCCAGTGCTCAATGTTTCAGTGCCCTATATTCCAGTGCTAGGTGTTACAGTGTTCAATGTCCAGTGCTCAATGTTCCCGTGCTCAATATTCCAGCACCCAATGTTCCAGTGCCCAATGTTCCCATGCCCAATGTTTCATTAGCCAACATTCCAGTGTTAGATGTCCCAGTGTGCAATGTCCATGGTCAATGTTCCAGTGCTCAATATTCCAGTGCACAATGTTCCACTGTTCAATGCCTAGCACCCAATGTTTCAGTGCTCAATGTTCCTGTGTCCAATGACCAGTGCCAATGTCCAGTGCTCGCTTATCCAGTGTCCAGTGTTCCATTGCTTGGTGTTCTGGTGCCCAATGTGCTTATACCCAATGCCCAGTGTCCAATGCTCCAGTGCCCAATGACCAGTGCCAATGTTCCAGTGTTCAATGTTCCAGTGCTCAATGTTCCAGTGCACAATGCCAAGTGTTCAATGTTTCAGTTCCCAATGCCCCATTTCAATGCTCCAGTGCTCAGTGTTCCAGTGCTTAATGCTCCAGTGCTCAATGTTTCAGTGCCCAATGTTTTAGTGCCCAATGCCCAGTGCTCAATGTTCCAGTGCTCAATGTTTCAGTGCCATTCTTTCAGTGCACAATGTTACAGTTCCCAATGTGCATTGCTCAATTTTCAAGTGCCCAATGCCCAGTGCTCAATGCTCCAGTGCCCAGTGTTCAATGCCCTCTACATAATGCCTAAAGTCCAATTCCTAGTGTCCAGTGTTTCACCGTTCAATGTTCCAGCGCTCAATGTTTCAGTGCCCATGCCGAGTGCTTAACATTCCAGTGCTCAATGTTCCATTTCCCAATGCTTAATGTTCCAGTGCCCAATGTTCCAGTGAACAATGTCCAGTGCTCAATGCCCAGTGTCTTGTGCCCATTTCTCAAATCCAGCGCTCAGAGTTCCAGTGCCCAATTTTCCAGTTCCCAGTGTCCAAGGCCCAATGCCCGGTGCACAACACCCCAGTGCCCAATGTCCAGTGCCCAGTGGTCCAGTTCTCAGCCTGAGACACCTTGCCCTTGAATCCCAACGCAAAGTCTGAGTTATAGAGGGTGAGCTTTCCTTTAATGCCCCCAGCACCAAACTAGGGATAAGGTTGGCCTGGAGAGATGAATCAATCCCTCACAATGGGGATCAGCGAGAGGACTATTAGGTGTGAAATCTCGATGAATTCCGAGGGGCTGCTGAAGAAGACTTTCTTAGATTTAGACAATAAGATTTTAAATTTACACAATCGACCACAGGATGAGCAATGGAGCAAAGACAATGCCATCAGATTGCAAATTCTTCGTGATGGGAATATTCACAAAATTCCTTCTCAAGCAACTGTTCATTGGATCAACTCAAAATCTACAGAGAGCACCATATTTGGGGAATCAGATAAAAATATAAAGTGTGGAAAATAGGGTTGTGACAGAGTCGGGAGGGGGGGGGGTGGCTGGGGACGGTGACAGGGGGATTGGGGGTGTCAGGGGAACGAGGAAGGAGTAGGGGGGAATGGGGAGAGGGGTGGTTGGGGGGGGTGGGGTCAGGGGGGGCAGAGTGGGGTAGGAGACAGGGTACAGTGTGATGAGGACCACCGCTCACTACCTCAATCCTGTCCTAACGTGGTGTTCGCTCTTCAGTAACAGGTACTGGGTGCGAATGAGCAGAGGTGAACTGCACTATCCTGCCTCCTGGAGTTTATCAGCAGGAGGGAGGGGTTTAGCTGAATGGATCCGAGCAGAACAGGGAAGGCAGGTTTACTGATTGAATGTGAATCGTAGCAGCAGCAGAGAGAGGAAGGGGGTGGGGGGGGGAGGTGGTTAGGTGGTAGAGACAGAGACAGTGAGAGACAGGGACACACCGAGGGACAGGGACACAGGGAGACTCTGGGCGATGTGAGTCCCAGAGGCTGACACAGTCTCGCTTTAAGACGGGAGTTTGCGCAGAGCCCGGAGCGGAGACCACAGACTCTGCGGAGAAATCACAAGCGGAGAAGGAGCGGAGCTGGAAGCGGCAGCAGGAGCTGAGCCGGAGCCCGGGGGCGATGGCGGGAACCGGGGACCCGAGGAGCAGAAGCAGAGCGAGAGGCAGAGGAACGATCCTGCTTTCCTGGAGAACCTGCTACCTGCAGGCGCTGCTCTGGCTGTTGTCAGTCTGCGGAGAAGAAAGAACCTTCATCGTGGAGGTAGGAGGGCGAGGGAGGGAGAGAGGGAGGGAGGGGGCTCCACTCCGTCCCCGTCCCCGTCCCCGTCCGGAACGGGCGATGCTCCGGCGATGGGGCCGCGGGATTTTGATGCGCTGTTTTCGGGCAATCCTGGTCCAGAAGATGTACAGACTCAGCGCTGATTGGGGATTGGGGATTGGGGATTGGGGGGGGGCGGGGGGGGATTGGGTTTTAGGATTGGCATGGGGATTTGGGATTGGGGATTGGGATTGGGGGATTGGGTTTTGGGATGGGGGGTTGGGTTTTGGGATTGGGTTTGGGGTTTTGGGATTGGGGGATTGGGTTTTGGGATGGGGGGGTTGGGTTTTGGGATTGGGTTTGGGGTTTTGGGTTTGGGGTTTTGGGTTTGGGGTTTTGGGATTGGGGTTTTGGGATTGGGGATTGGGTTTTGGGAGGGGGGGTTGGGTTTTGGGATTGGGATTGGGGTTTTGGGATTGGGGATTTGGGATTGGGGTTGGGTTTTGGGATGGGGGGTTGAGTTTTGGGATTGGGGTTTTGGGATTGGGGATTGGGGTTTGGGGATTGGGTTTGGGATGTTGGGATTGGGTTTGGGCTTTTGGGATTGGGTTTGGGCTTTTGGAATTGGGGATTTGGGATTGGGTTTGGGTTTTTGGGATTGGGGATTGGGTTTGGGGTTTTGGGATTGGGTTTGGGTTTTTGGGATTGGGGATTGGGTTTGGGGTTTTGGGATTGGGTTTGGGGTTTTGGGATTGGGTTTGGGGTTAGCCAGGATTATTGGGGGGGTGGGGGCGGGTTGCACTCTGTGTTATGTGACTGAGCTCGGGATGGGAGTGGCAATGTTTGTATTTCAGTGTTTTGCAGATTCTTTGGGATTTTGCGGGCTGTGCTGCAGTTTTAAATCCGGAGAAATTGCAGATGTGTCTTAGCCTCTGGATAAAAGACATTCAGGAAGCGGCTATAAATAGCACAATGAGGGAGACAGTGAACGGGACCTTGTCCTGTCTCGAGATGATTTTGCACATTTTGATGCGTTTCTCATAAGCCGAATTTGTGAGGGAATGTGACGATTCAGTGAATGAAAGGTGCTGGGAGAGAGCGTGTGAACCGGTTTAATCCAGGACAGGAACTGTGTTCAGCTCTGAAAACAAAGCGTTTTCCCAGTCACCGCCTGATTAGATTAAATGTCCTGGTGCTACTCATGGCGATGGATTCCGTCCGTTCAAACAGAAGCTGCTGCATTTTGCAGGTTAATGCTTTGCACTGTCCTCGTTTTGTACAATAGATGGTTCTTAAATGGTTAGCAAACTGATGCATTAGTCACTTCCTGTGCTGTGTGTCGCTTGTTTTACAATGGCTGCGTGTTTGTGTTTATAATGACGAGATGTCCCATCGCTGGGAATGCGAACCCTGGGAATGAATTCACGGTGGAGCTATCCCTGGCTTTGCCTGGAATGATTGTGTATTAATTCTAATTCACGTGTCTGACAGTCTCTGGGCCATGGTAGTGTTATCCCGGTGATCAGTTAATGGGAGTGTCCTTGTGGGAAATGGAACCTAGACCAGGTGACCTCTATAATTGAACCAGGTTTGACCTTGGTGCTTCGACAGCACATACCAAACCCACAACCACAACCATCTAGAAGGACAAGGGCATCAGATAGATGGGGACATCACCACCTGCAAGTTCCCCTCCAAGTCACTCACCATCCTGACTTGGAAATATATCACCGTCCCTTCACTGTCACTGGGTCAAAATCCTGGAACTCCCTCCCTAACAGCACTGTGGGTGTACCTACACCACAGGGACTGCAGCGGTTCAAGAAGGCAGCTCACCACCACCTTCTCAAGGGCAACTAGGGATGGGCAATAAATGCTGGCCTCAGAGATGCTCATAGCTCAAGAACACATGAGCAAAACACTAGCACCAAATGATATTGGAATCAGTTATTATCCCTTCTCATCCTTTGACCTGGGTGACCACACCAGCCTCCCCCAGTGTCTCTGCTGTGGTCCAGCTGGGTGTGACTGCTCTCACCTGCTTCCGTTCTTATCTACCCAACCATTACCAGAGAATCACCTGCAATGGTTTCTCTCCCTGCCCCTGCATCATTACCTCTGCTATCCCCAAGGATCAATCCTTAGCCCCTCCTAGTTCTCATCTACATGCTGCCCCTCGGTAACATCACCCAAAAGCACAGCATTAGTTTTCACGTGTACACTGACAACACCCACCTCTACCTCACCACCACCTCTCTCGACTCCTCCACTGTCTCCAAATTACCAGACTGTTTATCTGATATCCACTTCTGAATGAGCAGAAATTTCCTTCAATTAAATGTTAAGGTGGGTGAAGCTCCACCACAAATTCAGTTCCTGAGCTACTGACTCAATTCCTCTTCCTTAGTCCATTATTAAGGGTGAGATTTCAGAATACTTGGAAGTGCATGGTAAAATAGGGCAAAGTCAGCATGGTTTCATCAAGGGGAGGTCATGCCTGACAAATCTGTTAGAATTCTTTGAGGAGGTAACGACTAGGTTAGACAAAGGAGAGCCAATGGATGTTAGCTACTTGGACTTCCAGAAGGCCTTTGACAAGGTGCCGCATAAGAGGCTGCTCAGTAAGATAAGAGCCCATGGTGTTAGAGGCAAGGTACTAGCATGGATAGAAGATTGGCTGTCTGGCAGGAGGCAGAGAGTGGGGATAAGGGGGTCCTTCTCAGGATGGTGGCCGGTGACTAGTGGAGTTCCGCAGGGGTCAGTGTTGGGACCACAACTTTTCACTTTATACATTAATGATCTAGATGAAGGAATTGAGGGCATTCTGGCTAAGTTTGCAACTGATACAAAGATAGGTGGAGGGACAGGTAGTATTGAGGAGGTGGGGAGGCTGCAGAAGGATTTGGACAGGTTAGGAGAATGGGCAAAGAAGTGGCAGATGGAATACAATGTGGGGAAGTGTGAGGTCATGCACTTTGGTAGGAAGAATAGAGGCATAGACTATTTTCTAAATGGGGAGAGAATTCAGAAATCTGGAGTGCAAAGGGAGTTGGGAGTCCTAGTCCAGGATTCTCTTAAGATTAACTTACTGGTTGAGTCATTAGTTAGGAAGGCAAATGCAATGTTGGCATTTATTTCGAGAGGACTAGAATATAAAAGCAGGGATGTGCTGCTGAGGCTTTATAAGGCTCTGGTCAGACCACATTTAGAATACTGTGAGCAATTTTGGGCCCCGTATCTCAAGAAAGATGTGCTGGCCCTGGAGAGGGTCCAGTGGAGGTTCACGAGAATGATCCCAGGAATGAAAGGCTTAACGTATGAGGAACGTTTGAGGACTCTGGGTCTATACTCGATGGAGTTTAGAAGGATGGGGGGATCTGACTGAAACTTACAGAATACTGAGAGACCTGGATAGAGTGGATGTGGGGAAGATGTTTCCATTAGTAGGAGAGACTAGGACCTGAGGGCACAGCCTCAGAGTAAAGGGAAGACCTTTTAGAACAGAGATGAGGAGAAACTTCTTTAGCCAGAGAGTGGTGAATCTATGGAATTCATTGCCACAGAATGCTGTGGAGGCCAGGTCATTGAGTGTACTTAAGACCGAGATAGATAGGTTCTTGATTGGTAAGGGGATCAAAGGTTATGGGGAGAAGGCGGGAGAATGGGGTTGAGAAACTTATCAGCCATGATTGAATGGCGGAGCAGACTCGATGGGCCAAATGGCCTAATTTCTGCTCCTATGTTTATGGTCTTATGGTCTCCTGGCAACTGTCTGAGGCTGAACCTGATGTTTACAACCTTAGTGTCACATATCACTCTGACATGAGGGTCCAACCTCACATTCACACCATTGCTAAAACTGCCAATTCCCAATTCCATAACATCACCCAAAGTCACCCTGCCTCTCCTCATCTGCTGCTGAAACCCTCACCCAGGCCTTTGTTACTTCTAGACTCAACTATTCAAACACACACAATGGCTGCTCTCCCACATTCTGTTTTTTTTATTCATTCACAGGATGTGGGTGTCACTGGCTGGGTCAGCATTTATGGCCCATTCCCCTAACTGCTCATGTTCAGAGGGCAGTTAAGAGTCAACCCCATCGCTGTGGGTCTGGAGTCACAAGTAGGCCAGACCAGGTGTGAACAGCAGATTTCCTTCCCTAAAGGGCATGAATGAACCTGATGGGTTTTTACAACAATCGACAATAGTTTCATGGTCATCATCAAACTTTTAATTCCAGATTTTTTTTAATTGAATTCTACCCTCTATAAACTTGAGGTTTTCCAAAACTCTGCTGTCTGTGTTCTAACACACAGCAAATTCCATTCCCCTATCACCCCTGTGTTCACCAGCCTACATTGGCTCTGGGTTATGCAATGCCTTGATTAAAACATTCTCATTCTTGTTTTCAAAACGCTCCATGGCCCTTCCCCACTCCCTACCTCTGTGATCTCCTCCAGCCCCCATGACTCTGAGATCTCTCTGTGTTCCTCTACTTCTGGCCTCTCAAACTTCCTCCCTTTTTATTGCAACACCATTGGCTGCTGTTCCCCCAGCTGCCAGGCCCCAAATTCCTGAATCTTTCAGCCTTTCACTCTGCTTCTTCCTCTAAGATAGCCCTAAAAACTTACCTCCTTGACCAAGCTTTTGGTCATTTGGCCTAATGTCATTTAATGTGTCTCGGTGTCATATTTTGTTTTATAATGTTCCTGTGAAGCACCAACATTGCATTCTGTTAAAGATGCTGTATAAATACGAGCTGTCATGACTGAAATTTATTGAAAGTCAACGGTAGCTGGTAGCTCCCTTGATGGTTCAGGTGATCATCACAGTGTCGACTGGGGGCAAGGCCACCTGACTGGCCAGGGTCACAGGTTAAACCCCGGCTGGGGCAATTGCTGATTTCAGTCATGGTAAACCCTGTGAGCTATAATAGTCACTTTCAGTGTTCCCAGTTAGGAAGCAGAAACCATATATTTTTCCTGCTCCTTAATCGGAACAAGTTGTCCATGTCGGATTAGGATAGGAATGAACCACAGGATCCAGCAGTCTACTGGGAATCTAAGTCTAAGCTCAGGTGTGAAGGAATGAGACCCTGCCAGAGATCATGGGAACTGAATCCAGCAGAACCTGTACCAGAACCCCAGCCAACTCCCTATAAACACAGCAAGAGCCAGAACCATCGTCCATCAACCCCCATCGTCCGTGACACACACCCACATAGGCACACATTCACAGGCACAGACACACACACAGACAGACACACACACACACACACAGACAGACACACACACACACAGACACACAGGCACACAGACACACACAGACACACACACACACAGAGACACACACAGACAGACACACACACACACACACACACACAGACACACACACACACACACACACACACAGACACACACAGACAGACAGGCACACAGACACACACAGACAGAGAGAGACACAGACACACATAGATACACACACACACACATACACACACACACAGACAGACAGACAGACACAGACACACACACACACACACACACACAGAGACACCAGAGAGAGAGAGACACACACACACACACACACACACACAGCTCCTTCCAAAGGCTCAGCATACTTTCCTTGCTTTTATACTCTTTGCCTCTGTTTATAAAGTCTGGTTTTATTTGCCTTTTTTTGAAAAACCTTCTGGACTTGTTCTGCTGTCTTCAATGGTTTCTCTCTAAGTGCCCCAGGTCTCTCTCTTCCTGCGCACTCTTTAAAATTACCCCACTGAATTTATGTAGCCTCTCCTCATCCTTCCTCCCAAAATGAATGGCTCAGCACTTCTCTGAATTAAATTTCACTTCCCAGGCAGATGCCCATTCCCCCAGTCTGATTGTATCCACCTGAAGTCTGTTGCTACCCTCCTCGCTGTTTACTGCATTTCAGGGTTTGGTGCCATCTGCAAACTTTGAAGTTATGCCCTGTAAACCCAGGCCATTAATATATAACCAAAAAGAGCAGTGGTCCTAATACCAACCTCGGGGGAACACCCCACTATACCTCCCTCCAGTCCGAGAAACAACCATTCACCATTATTTCCTGGTTTCTGTCCCTTAGCCAATTATGCATCCATGGCCAGGATTTTGTGGCCCCTCCCGTTTGGCCGAATAGTACAGTCCCCGCCGAACTGAATGGAGATTTAGAGGGCTCACCCCATCCGCCGGGGGGAGACACACTGTGGCAGGTGCCATAAAATCCTGGCTCATGTGTCTTTCAATCCCACAGGCTTCAATTTTGCAAACAAAATCCTAAATGCAGATCCTCTGAGGTACCTTTTGGAAGATCCAAGGCAGCACCTGCTCGAGGGCAGTTAGGGATGGGCAATAAATGCCAGCCTAGTCAGTAATGCCCACAACAAAAACAGAATTACCTGGAAAAACTCAGCAGGTCTGGCAGCATCGGCGGAGAAGAAAAGAGTTGACGTTTCGAGTCCTCATGACCCTTCGACAGAACTTTGATGCCCACGTTGCATGAACAATGTCCTCCATTACTTTATCAAAATATTATGATTTAACTTTAACATGCCGGCTTCCATTTATTAATCCATACTTCTCTAAATGTCAGTTAATTTTGTCTTAGATGAATGTCTCTAAAAACTTTCCTCATCATCGATATCAGGCCCAACAACACAAAAGCAAAATACAGGAACTCTGAAATAACCACAGAAACACTGGAAATACTCAGCAGGTCAAGGTCAGCCAGTACCTGTGGAGAGAGAAACCGAGTTAACTTTTCCGCTCAGTGACCCTTCATCAGAATGGACTGATGGGCCAGAGTTACCCTCGGCGGGTGAAATTGGCAGACACTCAGGAGGTTCAGTTTCCTGCTGTGGGACCCAGAAGATTGAGGAAAGGTGATGTTAACTTAAATGGCACAAATTTCGAGAGATGGAAGGACAGAGAGATCAGGGGGTGTATGCAAACAAATATTTGAAGGTGGGAGGACAAGTTAAGAAGGCTGTATTTTTTAAATAAAAAGCCTTTGGAACCCTTAGTTTCTTTACATAGAAGCAACGAGGACAAGAGCAAGAGAGTTAGGCTTAACCTTTCTGAAAACCTAGCTAGGCCTGAGTATAGCACCTTATTTCCGGGCTCCAGACTTTCAGGAGGATGTTGAGGTGTTGGAGAAGAGATTTACTAGACTGGTCCCAGGGTTGGGGAACTTCAGTTAATGTGAAGAAATTGGGATTGCTGTCAGAGCAGCGAATGTTAAAGTGTTGCTTAGTTTTAATACATTAAGTAAAAAGAAACTGTTTCATGGAGAAGAAGCTTCAATGTTCAGGACACACAGATTAAAGGTAATTGGTAAAAAAGAACCAGCAGGATAGGCCAACTGCATTGTTCCAGTGAATCTCAACGCAAACGGGAGGAACAGCACCTCATCTTCCGACTAGGCACTTTACAGCCTTCCGGACTGAATATTGAGTTCAACAACTTCAGATCATGAACTCTCTCCTCCATCCCTACCTCCTTTCCGATCCCCCTTTTTCCAATAATTTATCATTTTGAAAAATATATTTTTCTTTTCCCATATATTTTTAAATTTATTTCAATCTATTGTTTTATCTCCACCCTTTAGCCTATTTCAATCCCTTCCCCCCACCCCACCTCCACTAGGGCCATCTGTACCTTGCTCGTCCTGCTTTCTACCCTTAATGTCCCCCAGTAGCACATCCCTTAGATAATATCACCACCGTCAACACCCCTTTGTCCTTTTGTCTGTGACATCTTTGGCAATCTCTCCTTTGTCTCCATCTATCACTGGCCCTCTATCCAGCTCCACCTGTCCCACCCCCCTCTACCAGCTTATATTTCAACTCTTTTCTATTTTTCCTTAGTTCTGCTGAAGAGTCATGCGGACTCAAAACGTTAACTGTGTTCCTCTCCGCAGATGCTGTCAGACCTCCTGAGTTTTTGCAAGTATTTTTGTTTTTGTTTCAGATTTCCAGCATCTGCAGTATTTTGCTTTTATAACAGTATAGACACAATGGGCCAAATGGCCTCTTCCTGTGATGTGTAATGCTATCACTCTACTACCTTCATATTGACCTGACACTTCACAATTTCCATTCTCGTCAGTAACCAAGGAAGCATCCGACTGGACCGGGTAACTTTTCAACTGACTGCTGCCAACTGTTTCAGTGGTTCCTATTTCTCCATTTTATCCAATATCTCCTGGACAAGTCCTTCATTAACAAACGTCCTCTTCCTTCGTCAGACAAATGCAAAGTTCTCATTTAGTTTTTGAGCCGTGCCCTCAGACTGCATGGGAATGTCACCAGAAAACAGCAGATCACTGGAACATTGGCTGGTGCTGCTCCTGGCATGTCCTCCTGCACTCTTCACTGAACCAGGGTTGATCCCCTGGCTTGATGGTAATGGTAGAGTGGGGGATATGCCGGGCCATGAGGTTACAGATTGTGTTTGAGTGCAATGCTGCTGCTGATGGCCCACAGCACCTCATGGATGCCCAGTCTTGAGTTGCTAGATCTGTTTGAAATCTATCCCATTTAGCATGGTGGTAGAACCACACAACATGATGGAGGGTATCCTCAATGTGAAGGTGGGACTTTGCCACCACAATGACTGTTTGGTGGTCACTCCTACTGATACTGTCATGGACAGATGCATCTGCAGCAGGCAGGTTGGTGAGGATGAGGTCAAGTATGTTTTTCCCTCTTGTTCGTTCCCTCACCACCTGCTGCAGACCCAGTCTGGCCACTTTACACTTCAGGGCTTGGCCAGCAGTGTTGTCACTGAGTCACATGAGGTGAAACCCTGATCAGGGGGCATGAGGAGGTAAGTTGATCTGTCACAACTACCCAGTAAAATCCTGCAAATTTGGCTGGAACTTCCAACAATGCAGCAACATTCATCAATACAGCTGCAGCATTCTCCCTTAGACTATTCTCCCTTAGGCTATTCTCCCTTAGGCTATTCTCCCTTAGACTATTCTCCTTTAGATTATTCTCCTTTAGACTATTCTCCTTTAGACTATTCTCCCTTAGACTATTCTCCTTTAGACTATTCTCCTTTAGACTATTCTCCTTTAGACTATTCTCCCTTAGACTCTTCTCCCTTACACTATTCTCCCTTAGACTATTCTCCCTTAGACTATTCTCCTTTAGACTATTCTCCTTTAGACTATTCTCCTTTAGACTATTCTCCCTTAGACTCTTCTCCCTTACACCATTCTCCCTTAGACTATTCTCCTTTAAACTATTCTCCCTTAGACTATTCTCCTTTAGATTATTCTCCTTTAGACTATTCTCCTATAGACTATTCTCCTTTAGACTATTCTCCTTTAGACTATTCTCCCTTAGACTATTCTCCCTTAGACTATTCTCCTTTAGACTATTCTCCCTTAGACTATTCTCCCTTAGACTATTCTCCCTTAGACTATTCTCCCTTAGACTATTCTCCCTTAGACTATTCTCCTTTAGACTATTCTCCTTTAAACTATTCTCCTTTAGACTATTCTCCCTTAGACTATTCTCCCTTAGACTATTCTCCCTTAGACTATGCTCCCTTAGACTATTCTCCCTTAGACTATTCTCCTTTAGACTATTCTCCTTTAGACTATTCTCCCTTAGACTATTCTCCCTTAGACTATTCTCCTTTAATCTATTCTCCCTTAGACTATTCTCTTTTAAACTATTCTCCCTTAGACTATTCTCCCTTAGACTATTCTCCCTTAGACTATTCTCCCTTAGACTATTCTTCTTTAGACTATTCTCCATTAGACTATTCTCTCTTAGACTATTCTCCTTTAGACTATTCTCCCTTAGACTATTCTCCTTTAAACTATTCTCCTTTAAACTATTCTCCTTTAAACTATTCTCCCTTTGACTATTCTCCCTTAGACTATTCTTTAGATTATTCTCCTTTAGACTATTCTCCCTTAGACTATTCTCCTTTAAACTATTCTCCCTTAGACTATTCTCCTTTAGACTATTCTCCTTTAGACTATTCTCCCTTAGACTATTCTCCCTTAGACTATTCTCCTTTAGACTATTCTCCCTTAGACTATTCTCCCTTAGACTATTCTCCTTTAAACTATTCTCCCTTAGACTATTCTCCCTTAGACTATTCTCCATTAGACTATTCTCCCTTAGACTATTCTCCTTTAGACTATTCTCCCTTAGACTATTCTCCCTTAGACTATTCTCCTTTAAACTATTCTCCCTTAGACTATTCTCCTTTAGACTATTCTCCTTTAGACTATTCTCCCTTAGACTATTCTCCCTGAGACTATTCTCCTTTAGACTATTCTCCTTTAGACTATTCTCCTTTAGACTATTCTCCCTTAGACTATTCTCCTTTAAACTATTCTCCCTTATTCTATTCTCCCTTGGACTATTCTCCTTTAGACTATTCTCCTTTAGACTATTCTCCCTTAGACTATTCTCCTTTAGATTATTCTCCTTTAGACTATTCTCCTTTAGACTATTCTCCTATAGACTATTCTCCTTTAGACTATTCTCTCTTAGACTATTCTCCCTTAGACTATTCTCCCTTAGACTATTCTCCCTTAGACTATTCTCCCTTAGACTATTCTCCTTTAGACTATTCTCCTTTAAACTATTCTCCTTTAGACTATTCTCCCTTAGACTATTCTCCTTTAGACTATTCTCCTTTAGACTATTCTCCCTTAGACTATTCTCCTTTAAAGTATTCTCCCTGAGACTATTCTCCTTTAGACTATTCTCCTTTAGACTATTCTCCTTTAGACTATTCTCCCTTAGACTATTCTCCTTTAGACTATTCTCCCTTAGACTATTCTCCTTTAAACTATTCTCCCTGAGACTATTCTCCTTTAGACTATTCTCCTTTAGACTATTCTCCTTTAGACTATTCTCCTTTAGACTATTCTCCCTTAGACTATTCTCCCTTAGACTATTCTCCCTTAGACTATTCTCCTTTAAACTATTCTCCCTTAGACTATTCTCCCTTAGACTATTCTCCCTTAGACTATGCTCCCTTAGACTATTCTCCCTTAGACTATTCTCCTTTAGACTATTCTCCCTTAGACTATTCTCCCTTAGACTATTCTCCCTTAGACTATTCTCCTTTAATCTATTCTCCCTTAGACTATTCTCCCTTAGACTATTCTCCCTTAGACTATTCTCCCTTAGACTATTCTCCTTTAGATTATTCTCCTTTAGATTATTCTCCTTTAGATTATTCTCCTTTAGATTATTCTCCTTTAGACTATTCCCCCTTAGACTATTCCCCCTTAGACTATTCTCCTTTAAACTATTCTCCCTTAGACTATTCTCCTTTAGACTATTCTCCCTTAGACTATTCTCTTTTAAACTATTCTCCCTTAGACTATTCTCCTTTAGACTATTCTCCCTTAGACTATTCTCTTTTAAACTATTCTCCCTTAGACTATTCTCCCTTAGACTATTCTCCCTTAGACTATTCTCTCTTAGACTATTCTCCTTTAAACTATTCTCCTTTAAACTATTCTCCTTTAAACTATTCTCCCTTAGACTATTCTCCCTTAGACTATTCTTTAGATTATTCTCCTTTAGACTATTCTCCCTTAGACTATTCTCCTTTAAACTATTCTCCCTTAGACTATTCTCCTTTAGACTATTCTCCTTTTGACTATTCTCCCTTAGACTATTCTCCCTTAGACTATTCTCCTTTAGACTATTCTCCCTTAGACTATTCTCCCTTAGACTATTCTCCTTTAAAGTATTCTCCCTTAGACTATTCTCCCTTAGACTATTCTCCATTAGACTATTCTCCCTTAGACTATTCTCCTTTAGACTATTCTCCCTTAGACTATTCTCCCTTAGACTATTCTCCCTGAGACTATTCTCCTTTAGACTATTCTCCTTTAGACTATTCTCCTTTAGACTATTCTCCTTTAAACTATTCTCCCTTAGACTATTCTCCCTTAGACTATTCTCCCTGAGACTATTCTCCTTTAGACTATTCTCCTTTAGACTATTCTCCTTTAGACTATTCTCCTTTAAACTATTCTCCCTTAGACTATTCTCCCTTAGACTATTCTCCTTTAGACTATTCTCCTTTAAACTATTCTCCCTTAGACTATTCTCCCTTAGACTATTCTCCTTTAAACTATTCTCCCTTAGACTATTCTCCTTTAGACTATTCTCCTTTTGACTATTCTCCCTTAGACTATTCTCCCTTAGACTATTCTCCTTTAGACTATTCTCCCTTAGACTATTCTCCCTTAAACTATTCTCCCTTAGACTATTCTCCCTTAGACTATTCTCCCTTAGACTATTCTCCATTAGACTATTCTCCCTTAGACTATTCTCCTTTAGACTATTCTCCCTTAGACTATTCTCCCTTAGACTATTCTCCTTTAAACTATTCTCCCTTAGACTATTCTCCTTTAGACTATTCTCCTTTAGACTATTCTCCCTTAGACTATTCTCCCTGAGACTATTCTCCTTTAGACTATTCTCCTTTAGACTATTCTCCTTTAGACTATTCTCCTTTAAACTATTCTCCCTTAGACTATTCTCCCTTAGACTATTCTCCCTTAGACTATTCTCCTTTAAACTATTCTCCCTTAGACTATTCTCCTTTAGACTATTCTCCTTTAGACTATTCTCCCTTAGACTATTCTCCCTGAGACTATTCTCCTTTAGACTATTCTCCCTTAGACTATTCTCCTTTATACTATTCTCCCTTATTCTATTCTCCCTTGGACTATTCTCCTTTAGACTATTCTCCTTTAGACTATTCTCCCTTAGACTATTCTCCTTTAGATTATTCTCCTTTAGACTATTCTCCTTTAGACTATTCTCCTATAGACTATTCTCCTTTAGACTATTCTCTCTTAGACTATTCTCCCTTAGACTATTCTCCTTTAGACTATTCTCCTTTAGACGATTCTCCCTTAGATGATTCTCCCTTAGACTATTCTCCTTTAGACGATTCTCCCTTAGATGATTCTCCCTTAGACTATTCTCCTTTAGACGATTCTCCCTTAGATGATTCTCCCTTAGACTATTCTCCTTTAGATTTTTCTTATTTAGATTTTAATTTTTTAGATTTTTGTCTCGTAGAAAAAAAAGTATAACATTTTGAGATGTGCTCCTCACCCCTCCCCCCTCTCTCTGTCTGTATAATTCTGTCAGTTAAACGTACGGCTCATCCAGCAAGGTGACTTGCAGACACTGATGCAACCTGTTGGTCAAAGGATTTCCGGGTCACTGTGGCTCTGGTTAGACCCCACCCGGGGTAAAATATAAAGCCTTGTTTCCAGTGAGGGTCCACAAGACTCAGTGCTGGCTCACTAGCTTCTTGTGGTATAAATCAATGATTTGGGCTTGAATGTAGAGGGTATGATTAAGAAGTTTTCAGAAATACAAAAATACAGAAATACAGTAAAACAAAAATTGGCAGTGATGTTGATAATAAAGCAGAAAGCTGTAAACTGCAGGAAGATACCAATGGGCTGGTCAGGTGGACAGAACAGTGGCAAATGGAGTTCAGTCTGGACAAATGTGAGGTACTGCATTTAGGGGAGGTAATGGAACAGGGAGAGGTGGTGATGTAGTGGTATTGTTACTGGACTAGTATTCCAGGATAATATTCTAGAAAACATGGGTTCAAATCCCACCAAAGCAGATAGTAGAATTTGAATTAAAATTCTAATGGTGACCACAAACCCATTGAGCATTGTTGTAAAAACCCACCTGGTTCACTAATGTCCTTTTGGAGAAGGAAATCTGCTGTCCTACATGAAAGCCCTATTTCTATGGTTGAAGGGTCCATAATCAGTTTTAAAAAAGAAACAAGACTTGCCTTTTCACTTTTCGTGGTCGCTGGGACATCCCAAATTGTTGCACTTTGTTGAAGTTACCTGAGGAAACCAGATAGTCAGTTTGTGCTCAGCAAACTGCCACAAGCAGCATTGTGATAAGGAGGAGGGCAATCGAGCACGAGACATACCTTAAAAATGAGGTGTCAGCCTGGTGAAGCTATAACACAGGACTACATGTGTGCCAAACAGCAAAAGCAGCAAGTGATAGACAGAGCTAAGCGATCCCACAACCAACGGATCAGATCTAAGCTCTGCAGTCCTGCCACATCCAGTTGTGAATGGTGGTGGACAATTAAACAACTCACTGGAGGAGGAGGCTCCACAAATATCCCCATCCTCAATGATGGAGGAGCCCAGCACATCAGTGCAAAAGATAAGGCTGAAGCATTTACAACCATCTTCAGCCAGAAGTGCTGAGTGGATGATCCATCTCGGCCTCCTCCGGAGGTCCCCAGCATCACAGATGCCAGTTTTTGGCCAATTCGATTCACTCCACGTGATATCAAGAAACGGTTGAAGACATGCACACTGCAAAGGCTATGGGCCCTGACAACATTCCAGCAACAGTACTGAAGACTTGTGCCCCAGATCTTGCTGTGCCTCTAGCCAAGCTGTTCCAGTACAGCTACAACACTGGCATCTACCCGGCTATGTGGAAAATTGCCCAGTTATGTCCTGTACACAAAAAGCAGGACAAATCCAACCCGGCCAATTACTGCCCCATCTGTCTACTCTCCATCATCAGTAAAGTGATGGAAGGTGTCATCAACAGTGCTATCAAGTGGCACTTGCTTAGCAATAACCTGCTCACTGATGCTCAGCTTGAGTTCCGCCAGGGTCACTCAGCTCCTGACTTCATTACGGACTTGGTTCAAACATGGACAGAAGAGCTGAACTCCCAAGGTGAGGTGAGAGTGACTGCCCTTGACATCAAGGCAGCATTTGACCGAGTGTGGCATCAAGGAGCCCTCGCAAAACTGGAGTCAATGGGAATCAGGGGGAAATTCTCCATTGGTTGGAGTCATACCTAGCCCAAAGGAAGATGGTTGTGGTTGTTGGAGGTCAGTCATCTCAGCTCCAGGACATCACTGCAGGAGTTCCTCAGGGTAGTGTCCTCGGCCCAACCATCTTCAGCTGCTTCATCAATGACCTTCCTTCCATCATAAGGTCAGAAGTGGGGATGTTCACTGATGATTGTAAAATGTTCAGCACCAAAGCAGCCCGCTTGATTGGCACCACATCCACAAACATTCACTCCCTCCACTACTGATGCACAGTAGCAGCAGTGTGTACCGTCTACAAGATGCATTGCAGAAACTCACCAAGGTTCCTTAGACAGCACCTTCCAAACCCACGACCACTACCATCTAGAAGGACAAGGGCAGCAGATAGATGGGAACACCACCACCTGGAAGTTCCCCTCCAAGTCACTCACTATCCTGACTTGGAAATATATTGTCGTTCCTTCACTGTCACTGGGTCAAAATCCTGGAACTCCCTCCCTAACAGCACTGTGGGTGTACCTACACCACAGGGACTGCAGCGGTTCAAGAAGGCAGCTCACCACCACCTTCTCAAGGGCATTTAGAGATGGGCAATAAATGCTGGGCCCAGCCAGTGACACCCACATCCTGTGAATGAATAAAGAAAAATGGCCAGATAATTAATTGTTTTGTAATGTTGATTGTGGGATATTTACTGACCAGGAGATCCCCCTGCTCTTCTTCAAAATAGTGCCATCCATTCGAGCAAGCAAATGGGCCCTCGGTTTGACATCTAACCCAAGAAACGGCACCTCCTACAATACAGCACTCCCTCAGTACCGCACTGGAGTGTCAGCCTCGACTTTGCGCTCAGATCCTGGGGTGGGACTTAAACCAGGAACTTAGTGGTCCAGAGGTGAGTGTCCCATGGCTGAAGTTGGAGGTTTAGAGGGGATTCGAGAGGAAATTTTTTTCATGCAGAGATTGGTGAGGATCCAGAACTCACTCCCTGGAAGGGTGGGAGGGGCAGAAAACCTAATAACATTGAAAAGATTCCTGGATATGCATTTGAACTGCCTGAATCTACAGGGCTACATAGAAGGAGCTGGCACGTGGGAGTAGGCTGGATGACTACTTGTTGGGTAGCATGGACATGATGGACTGAATGGCCTCCTTCTGTGGCTGGGGGGGTCAATTGAAAATTTCAAAACTGAGATTGCCTAACAAAAACCTATCAATGATATGAAGGCTTACAAAACCGAGGAGAATAAATAGAGTTAGATCCAGATCAGCCGATGATGCAGCTGAATTGTGGAATAGGCTGAAGATGTCGAATGGTCTCCATCTGTCCTTATGGTGAATGTGGATTGGGGGTGATTCTGTTCTTTGGGTGCTGAGTGTAAGATATTCCTGAGTCTCTGCTGCCGTTCCAGGGTTTATTTATCTGTTACAAACTTTCAGGGAAAAATTAGTGGCACCTGATGGAAAGTTGGATGGGGGGTTGGGGTGTGGATGGGGCTAATTGGACAGCACTTACAGAGAGTCAGCACAGACAGGATTGACCAAGTGACCTCCTTCTCTGTTGAAAGAGTCGATAATTCCATATTGCCTCCAAGGTAGGTAACTAAATGAAGATCGGTGCCCATGGAATTGACCCCATCCCAATCCTGAAGGAGAAATGTTTTGGGCAGAAATTTGCATAACAAATGGACCTTAAGATGCTGATACACGCACTGACCTCAGCTATCCTCACAAACCTGTAACACGTTAAAAATACAGCATCGTCTCAGCCAGTGGCTGTGACCTCAGGTACAAACACAGCTCATCAGATTTAAAATAATAAATAATAGATAACCAGGGAGTGACTTAGAGTCTGGAAACTCTGTGCTCAGTGAGCTTTCAATTGGTGAGGTAATCACTACCAAAACTGTCAACATCACTAATGTCATTCTTACCATCTCCCTGAACAGCTGATGTCATGGAGCTGAACCTGTTTAACCATAACAAAACACCTATTTTTAACAATGACGTTCACCAAAAATAGTCCAAAAGCAAAATATTGTGGGTGCTGGACATCCAAAATAAAAACAGAGAATGCCGGAAGTACCCAGGAGATCTGACAGCTTCTGTGGAGAGAGAAACAGTTCCCATTTCAATCATGATCTTTCATCTGAACTGGGAAAAGGGGGATGCCTGTGACAGGATAGAAAACAGACAGAATAAATAACAAAAAGGGATGATGGTACAGGCGGACAGGAGTGGGCGGAGGTAAAGAAACAAAAGCTGTATCTAGAGGAGGTTTGAATGGGAAAAACATCACCAACAGCGACTGTCCAAAAAAAATGGGGTCAGAGACTGTGGACCTTGCTATCGAGTCCGGAATTTGTAAAGTTCTGAATCGGAAGAGGAGGTGCTGTTCCCCGAGATTACACTGAACTTTGTTGGGGCAATGGAGCAGGCCAAGGAAAGGAAAGAGAGGGGAGCTGGGGTTGGTTCAGGAATAGATCAGGGTCAGGGAGGGAACAGACCCCGTCAGAAGCTGGAAAGGGAGGGGGGGGTGGGGTGGGGGGGGAAGATGTTGGATGGCTTTACTCCCACCCTTCCCAACAGCAACTTTCCAAACAAATATAGAAAATGCAACATCTGTCCTTTTATCTGTGCCCTTCTCACATCCAAGGCGAAACAGTGATTTCAGTGTATTTCTTTCAATTTATATGCTGTCTGCTCACAATACAGTCTCCTTTACACTGGGGAGAGTGAACGGAGACTGGATAACCACTTTGCAGAACACCTCTGTTTAGTCATGGCAACCCTGAGCTTCTGATCGCCTGCAATTTTAACTCTGCCCCACTCCCACTCTGACCTCAGCCTCCTACACTGATCCAATCAAACTCAACTGAAGCTCGAGAAACGGAAACTCCTCTTTTTGATAAGTTACTTCACCAATTTCAGATCATAACCCCTCGCCCTTTCCTTGTAGGTGATGATTCAGCTTTTCCCATTTACGCCTCCTCAAAATAAATCTTTTCTTTCTTTGCCTGTGCTGTTACCATCTCCTTCCGCCTCACACCATTATCCCTTTCGCCATTTAACCTCTCCCACCTTTCACCCCGTCACACACTTCCCCTTTACCAGTCCTGATAAAAAGGCAGCTCTATTTCTCCCCTGTTACAATCCATATCGAGATGAACCTCTTGTTAAAAACAAAGGAATCCCACAGCACCAACTGAAAGAAAACCTCTGGACAAAATTTCTCTTCTGAAAACTTTTACTTTAACAAACCAACTAAAACCAACACATTCAAACAATAATTCAAGGTCCCGGACTCCACCATCACCATCCCTGGGTATGTCCTGTCTCACCGGCAGAACACACCCAACAGAGGTGGCAGCACAGTGGTGTACAGTTGGGAGGGAGTTGCCCTGGGAGTCCTCAATATCGTCTCTAGCCCCATGAAGTCTCACGGCATCAGGTCAAACATGGGCAAGGAAACCTCCTGCTGATTACCACGTACCACCCTCCCTCAGCTGATGAATCAGTGCTCCTCCACGTTGAACATCACTTGAGGGAAGCATTGAGGGTGGCAAGGGCACAGAATGTACTCTGGGTGGGGGACTTCAATGCCCATCAAGAATGGCTCGGTAGCACCACTACCGACTGAGCTGGCCGAGTCCTAAAGGACATAGCTGCTAGACTGGGTCTGCAGCAGGTGGTGAGGGAACCAACAAGAGGGAAAAACATACTTGACCTCATCCTCACCAACCTGCCTGCCAGAGATGTATCTGTCCATGACAGTATCAGTAGGAGTGACCACCGCACAGTCATTGTGAAGATGAAGTCCCACCTTCACATTGAGGATACCCTCGTGCTGTGTGGCACTACCACCGTGCTAAATGGGATAGATTTCAAACACATCTAGCAACTCAAGACTGGGCATCCATGAGGTGCTGTGGGTCATTAGCAGCAGCAGAATTGTACTCTAACACAATCTGTAACCTCATGGCCCGGCATATCCCCCACTCTACCATTACCATCAAGCCGGGGATCAACCCTGGTTCAATGAAGAGTGCAGGAGGGCATGTCAGGAGCAGCACCAGGCATACCTAAAAATGAGGTGTCAACCTGGTGAAGCTATAACACAGGACTACTTGTGCGCCAAACAGCATAAGCAGCAAGTGATAGACAGAGATAAGCCATCCCACAACCAATGAATCAGATCCAAGCTCTGCAGTCCTGCCACATCCAGTTGTGAATGGTGATGGACAATTAAACAACTCACTGGAGGAGGCGGCTCCTCAAATATCCCCATCCTCAATGATGGAGGAACCCAGCACATCAGTGCAAAAGATAAGGCTGAAGCATTTACAACAATCTTCAGCCAGGAGTGCCAAATGGATGATCCATCTCAGCCTCCTCCAGAAGTCCCCAGCATCACAGATGCAAGTCTTCAGCCAATTTTATTGACTCCATGTGATATCAAGAAACGGTTAAAGGCATTGGATACTGCAAAGACTTTGGTCCCTGACAATATTCCGGCAATAGTACTGAAGACTTGTGCTCCAGAACTTGCCGCGCCCCTAGCCAAGCTGTTCCAGTACAGCTACAACACTGGCATCTACCCAGCTATGTGGAAAATTGCCCAGGTATGTCCTGTACACAAAAAGCAGGATGAATCTAAGGCAACCAATTACCGCCCAAGAGTCCACTCCATCATCAGTGAAGTGATGGAAGGGGTCATCAACAGTTCCATCAAGCAACACTTGCTTAGCAATAACCTGCTCACTGATGCCCAGTTTGGGTTCTGCCAGGGCCACTCAGCTCCTGACCTCATTACAGCCTTGGTTCAAACATGGACAAAAGAGCTGAACTCCTGAGGTGAGGTGAGAGTGACTGTCCTTGACATCATGGTCGCATTTGATCGAGTGTGGCATCAAGAAGCCCTAGCAAAATTGGGAATCGGGGTAAACTCTTCGTTTGTTGGAGTCATACCTAGCACAAAGGAAGATGGTTGTGGTTGTTGACATTACTGCAGGAGTTCCTCAGGGTAGTGTCCTCGGCCCAACCATCTTCAGCTGCTTCATCACTGACCTTCCTTCCATCATAAGGTCAGAAGTGGGGATGTTCGCTGATGATTGCACAATGTTCAGCACCATTCACGACTCCTCAGATACTGAATCAGTCCATGTCTAAATGCAGCAAGACCTGGACAATATCCAGACTTGAGCTGACAAGTGGCAAGTAACATTCATGCCACACAAGTGTCAGGCAATGACCATCTCCAACAAGAGAAAATCTAACTGTTGCCCCTTGACATTTTAGTGGCATTACCATCGCTGAATCCCCCACTATTAACATCGTGGGAGTTACCATTGACCAGAACCTGAATGAACTAGCCATAAAAATACTGTGGCTACAAGAGCAGGTCAGAGGCTGGGAATCCTGTAGTGAGTAACTCATCTCCTGACTCCCCAAAGCCTGTCCACCATCTACAAGGCACAAGTCAGGAGCGTGATGGAATACTCCCCACTTGACTGGATGAGTGCAGTTGCCACAACACTCAAGAAGCTCAACAACATCTAGGACAAAGCAGCCTGCTTGATTGGCTCCCTCTACCATCGAAGCACAGTAGCAGCAGTGTGTAACATCTACAAGATGCACTGCAGAAATTCACCAAACCTCCTTAGACAGCATCTTCCAAACCCACAACCACTACCATCTAGAAGGACAAGGACAGCAGATAGATGGGAACACCACCACCTGGAAGTTCCCCTCCAAGTCGCTCACCATCCTGACTTGAAAATATATCGCCGTTCCTTCACTGTCACTGGGTCAAAATCCTGGAACTCCCTCCCTAACAGCACTGTGGGTGTACCTACACCACATGGACTGCAGCGGCTCAAGGAGGCAGCTCACCACCACCTTCTCAAGGATAACTGGGGATAGGTAATAAATGCTGGGCCCAGCCAGCGACACCCACATCCTGTAAATAAATAAAAAAAGGTGGAGGATTTTTCAAATGAAAAGATAAATTTCACTTAAAATATTCAATACAACAAAGAAACCCCTCACATCGTTACAAATCTGCACCTTATTTTCTGCACAAACATGGGACCACGTGCAACCTCTGTCTTTCCAACTCAGCCTCTGCTCTGTATGACCACTCGCTCCCCGTTTAATCATTTCGGCCTTTGATTCGGCTGGATTCCATCCAAAGCTCGTGGACACGGTTACCCCTGATATGACATGTCTAGGAACCCTCTCTCACTTGGGACATGACAGTCCTGATAGCTCAGAATCCAAATTAAGGGGAAGTGATGGTGTAGTGGCATTGTTGCTAGACCAGAAAGGCAAGGTAATGTTCTGCGAAAACAATAACAAAAATACCTGGAAAAACTCAGCAGGTCTGGCAGCATCTGCAGAGAGGGACACAGTTAACTTTTCAAGTGTGTATGACTCTTCAGCAGAACTAAGGAAATAGAGAAATGAGATGTACTATAAGCTGGTTTAAGGGGGGTTTGGGACAGGTGGAGCTGGATAGAGGGCCAGTGATAGGTGGAGGCAAAGAAGAGATTGCCAAAGATGTCATAGATAAAAGGACAAAGAGGTGTTGACCGTGGTGATATTCTCTAAGGAATGTGCTAATGGTGACATTAAGGGTAGAAAACAGGACGAGCAAGGTACAGATAGCCCTAGTGGGGGTAGGGTGGGGGGAAGGGATCGAAATAGGCTAAAAGGTAGAGATAAAACAATGAATGGAAATAAATTTAAAAATAGATGGGAAAAGAAAAAAATATTTTTTTAAATTATAAATTAATGGGAAAAGGGGAATCAGAAAGGGGGTGGGGTTGGAGGAGAGAGCTCATGATCTAAAATTGTTGAACTCAATATTCAGTCTGGAAGGCTGTAAAGTGCCTAGTCGGAAGATGAGGTGCTGTTCCTCCAGTTTGCGTTGGGCTTCACTGGAACAATGCAGCAAGCCAAGGATGGACATGTGGGCAAGAGAGCAGGGTGGGGTGTTGAAATGGCAAGCAACAGGGAGGTCTGGATCATGCTTACGGACAGACCGAAGGTGTTCCACAAAGCGGTCACCCAGTCTGCATTTGGTCTCTCCAATGTAGAGGAGACCACATTGGGAGCAGCGAATGCAGTAGACTAAATTGAGGGAAGTGCAAGTGAAATGCTGCTTCACTTGAAAGGAGTGTTTGGTCCTTTGGACGGTGAGGAGGGGGGAAGTAAAGGGGCAGGTGTTGCAAGATTCTGTGAACCTGGGTTTGAATCCTACCATGGCAGATGGTGGAATTTGAATTAAATCAAAATCTAATGATAACCATGAAACCATTGTTGATTTTTGTAAGAATCCATCTGTTTCACTAATGTCCTTTCGGGAAGGAAATCTGCAGTTCTTGTGAACATGTGAATCAGCCACAGCAATGTGGTTGACTCTTAAATGGGCTCTGAATAAGGTCAATTAGGGATGGGTAATAAATGCTGGCCCAGCCAGTGATGCCCCACATCCCATGAATGAATTTTTAAAAAATCCCCAGAGACTCCCTTCTTCAACCCTTTTAAATAGCCCACTGGGTTTTGATAATACTGAAACAGCAGCAATGGGTATTACCCAATCCACAATCCATTCCCCTTTATATCATCAGCCCTTTTTTCAAAACCTTCTCAAGGGCAACTAGGGATGGGCAATAAATGCTGGCCCAGCTAGCAAAACCCACATCCCATGAATAAATAAAAAAAACACAGTAGGTAACACAGTCTGTGCTCTATTCTCAGAGACCTGCTTCAACAGTAGGATCTGTTGAAGTCTGCCAAACAGAAAACTTCCAGTCAGAGAGAACCTTGCGTGTTTGCTCTTTACACAAATTCTCAGTGTGGTTTGAACTGCCAAATAGAAAACACAGGCTAACACACCCCTCTGCAATTATCTTTCTATTTGCTCTTTGATTCTTAGCTGTTCATGTGTAACCTCATATCACGTGGGCATTTCTTGGAAACTAACTATGTCATAATCAGGAAATCAATTAGCCCTCTCTCAGAATACTCCCCAGCCCACAT
This sequence comes from Carcharodon carcharias, assembly GCF_017639515.1. Classification (NCBI taxonomy): domain Eukaryota; kingdom Metazoa; phylum Chordata; class Chondrichthyes; order Lamniformes; family Lamnidae; genus Carcharodon; species Carcharodon carcharias. Next base: position 3,375,864 of record NC_054480.1, on the reverse strand, counting down.
TGGTCTTAAAGGGATATCGCACAGAAGAAAATTCAAGCTTTCCTGACATATGGGTCATTACACCTCCCACAGATGCTGCCTGAGCTGCTGAGTATTTTCTGCTTTCATTTCACAATTCTTTTTAACTGAAATGAGTAATAGTCATTCCTCCTGATGCAGCACTTTCAGTCTATGGGAAGTTTCAGCTAGAAGGTCAATCAAATTGGCTGATAGTTTATAGCCATCAAAGCTCACAGGGACAGACCTAGACAATATCCAGGCTTGGACTGGTGTGTGGCGAGTAACATTGCCTGGCACTGGTGTGGCGAGAATGACCATCTCCAACTAGACAGAATCAAACCATTGCCCCTTGACAATCAATGGCATTACCATCACTGAATCCCCACTATCAACATCCTGAGGGTTACCATTGATCAGAAATTGAAGTGCTCCAGACACATGTAGCCACAGTATTTAAGAACAGGCCACAGGCTGGACATTATGCACTGAGTAACTCACCTCCTGACTCCCCAATTCTTTTCCACTATCTACAAGGTACAAGTTCTTTGTGAAGTTTGATGGTAAAAAAACTCTATACATCAGATTTTTACTAAAATATGGGATGGAGGAATAGAGAGTTTCCAAATGGCACTTAGTTAGGAGGCACAATAGCACAATAGATGTGGATGGGACTGGGATATTACAAAGGGACATCTGGAGTTCACTGTGGACATGTGAGAGCTAATCCACTTTAGACATAAGAAAGATATCAGAATCTCTCACATTCCTAATAGTGTGAGACCAGGAACTATAGAGGAACAGAGATGTGGGTGTCCAAATACACATCACTAAAAGTATAAAGAGTAATGGAAAAGGCTAATGGGATGTTGTCTCAAGGGGCTTCAGAGCCTAGATTATATGCCTTTTGGAGTAATTGGGCTCAGTTCTGGACACTGCACATCAGGAATGTGAGATTAGCCTTGAACAGGGGACAACTCAAATTCACCAGAACCAATACCATGTCTTAAATGGTAAAACTATGAAGACTGGCCACATAAACGTGGCTTGTTTTCACTTCAGCTTAAAAGGTTGAGGAGGTTTAATCAATGTATTTAACATAATTTAATGCATTTGATAAAGTAAATACAGAGAAACTAAATTAGGAAGCACGTCTTCATTCAAAGGGCAGTCGGAATCTGTAACTCTCTCCCAGGAGAAGCTGTGAATATTGGGGATCAATTATAAATTTCAAGACTATGATGGACAGATTTGGAGTCACGGTAAATGGAGGTGAAATACCATTGGCCATGGGAACAGCAGCATCTGAAATTTCCCTTTTCTCACCATCCTGACTTGGAAATATATCGCTGTTCCTTCACTGTCACTGGGTCAAAATCCTGGAACTCCCTCCCTAACAGCACTGTCGGTGTACCTACACCACATGGACTGCAGCGGTTCAAGAAGGCAGCTCACCACCACCTTCTCAAGGGCAACTAGGGATGGGCAATAAATCTCGGCAAATGCGCATTAATATGATGCAGAGTTTCATGTCATTTTGAGCCACTTTGTGTAGCAACATAGTGATTGAGATTGGAAAAAGGGCTTAGTTACAGTGATGTAGATATGGAACCTCATTATAATGTAAGTTGTTGTTGTAAACTGGGGCCCCACAGAGAGGCGCTGAGAGTGATTGGTAGGAAAAGTGTAACATTTACTGGGTCGCAGTTAGAAATGTTCCTTTGAGGTTGTTTGCGATCGCAGGGTGTGCAAGTAGTGCAAAGACTGTGGACAGAATTAGCCAGTTAGTTGGGAGCAACAGAACTAAGTCCAGCTTCAGGCAGCTGGGGATGAACATGGAGGCTGGGAGGGGAGGGAGGTGGTGGGTGGGGGGTGGGGATAGAGGCTGGTGGGTGGCTGCAGCAGTAAATGTTGGTCTATTCATTGAGCAGTAATGGAATGCATGTTAAATAACTCCTGACTGTTTATAGTGAGCTGAATGTGGGCATCTCTTGGATATCGTGTAGTAATGAAATTATAAACACAAGTAGCAGAAAAACAGAAGCAGTCAGCCACAAGCTACTCCAAACCTGCTTTGAACCAGTCAAACAAACCAAAATATTATGAAATTGCCACAGATAATGAAACAATCCATGTCTGAGAAACACAAGTTGCTCTTGCATCATGAGCAGAGTTACTAATGAGCAAAGATAAGGAAGGGCTGTCCGGGTCCATCCTCAACCAGCTGGACTTTGCAGAGTGACTCCAGGCTTCTGTGTGGATCCCACCAGGACTGACCCAGGAAATTTTGTCACAGACTCGTCCACTAACCCCATAAATTCAAAGCTGAAGCACAAACCTGGATCAATCCTATTCTCCCCTCACTTTACCTGTCGAGTCCTGAGAAGGGGATTGGTCCAGATCGGTCACATGGGCCTGGAATAACTGACGGAGGCGGAGCCAAGATAATGGCCAACAGAGGCAGTGTGAAAAAGTGACAGGGTAAAACAGGAATGTGAGGGAAATAGCGAGTCAGTAATATCGTGGTAATGCTACTGGGCTAGAAATCCAGATTAAAGCTCAGGCAACTTGTGTCCAAAGCTCACAACGGCAGCTGGGGGGATTTTAACTCAATTTAGCAATAAATCTACAATAGAATGTTAGCCCAATAATAATGATCAAGAAACTACTGGATTGTCATTTCTTTGAAGATGTGACAAGCAAAGTGGATAATGGGGATCCTGTAGATGTAGTATATCTGGACTTCCAGGAGGCCTTTGATAAGGTGCCGCAGAAAAGATTAATACACAATATAAGATCACGCGGAGTTAGGGGTAATATATTAGCTTTGATAGAGGATTGGCTAACCAACAGAAAGCAGAGAGTCGGGATAAATGGGTCTTTTTCTGGATGGCAAGCTGTAACTAGTGGGGTGCCACAGGGTTCGGTCCTTGGGCCCCAACTATTTACAATTTATATTAATGACTTGGATTCAGGGATAGAAGGTACTATAGCTATCGCCGTCCCCCAGGAGGAGGCGGCTGTCAGGAGGGACACCCTTGTCCCCAGGGATAGGAGGAGGAGGCCACCACACCTCACCAATAGGGCACGGGAGGAGGTGGCAGCACTGGTGAGCAGCCTGTGGTGCGTCGCAGTGACCTGTTGTGCCCAGGAAGGGTGAGTACCATGTTGGCATGGGTCAGTGTGCAGAAGTGTTAGGGTGTGCCCCTCCTCGCCAGTCCCTGTGCACCTCAGGGGTGTTAGAGTCTGGGTGCCAACTGTCAATGACACTGGAGCTGGCCAAGGGGGTGAGCTTTGGCTGCTCGGACTGAGTGTCTTGTGGCTCGAGGGCCACCACTCGGATGTGCCCTGTGAGGTGTTTCTCAGCTGGGATTGGCCAGGCTGCAATGGGGCTGCAGGTAGAGAGTGGACTCATCAATGCTCCTCTGTCCTTTCAGGAGAAGATCGAGGTGCTGGTATCTGCGCTGGTGCCTGGTTCAGAGAGCGGGTGTGACACAGGAGCACATGACGCCTGGTGGTCCTCCGGTGTCAGGGGTGGCCCTTCAAGAAGAGAGGGTCACGTACAGGCGGAGATCCACCCAACCTCCTGCTGCTCAGCAGGTTTGAGCAGGGTTCCCTGGAGCTAGAGAGTCGGCACGCTCCCCATGCCACCGGGCGTGGAGAGGCGGGGGTGTCGGGCGACAGTGAGAGTGCGGTGCACAGAGGTGAGAGTTTCGGATGGAGCAAACATTCTAGTGCAGCCTCGTCATTGATGGGAGCCTCGAACCTGGATTCCCCATTGATCATTGGAAGACAATGGCATCGTGATGCAGATCTCCATGGTCTCACCAGGGTGCCTGACATGCACAGTGACAGTGTGAGGACTTTAACTAATGACGTGTCCTTCTTCTCCCTTAGATTCACCAGCAGGCGTCTGATCTCCGGACCCCAAAGGCCCCCCTGACACCGGAGGACCACCAGGCTTCACATGCTCCCTGTGTCACACCCGCTCTCTGAACCAGGCACCAGCACAGATACCAGCATCTCGGTGGGCATTAGAGTGACGGCTAGTATCTCAGTGCATATTGGTGAGGGCATCTCACACTCGTTTGAGGTGCAGGAGGAGGAGGCAGAGAGTGCCCATGGCGCCGGCAGTCGGGGGAATGCTGGAGACCAGGAAGAAGCTGAGTCGAAGGCTGATGTTGAGCCTCTGGAGTTGTCCATTAGGCAGCAGATGCTGGATGTCCAGCGGGATGTGTGGGAGGGTTTGGCAGAGATCCGTGAGGATCTGTGTACCATGGTCTCCATGATGGAGGAGTCCATGTGGAGAGTGAGCACTGTGTTGACCCTCGTGGCCGAGCGCACTGCCTCCTCCATTGGGACAGTGGTGACTCTCATGGAGAGACAGCTCCAGGGACAGAATCAGGGGTCCCTGGGGCTGCGCTCGGACCTGCAGCCCCCACACAGACACTGAGCTCAGGTGGTCAGTGTCCGTGTGGGAGATGGATTGGGCACCCAGTATCCCAGCGAGGTGCCCGTCCATCAATGGTAAGCAGGGAGGTCCAGAGTGGCATTATGTTGGCGCACAAGCTGCCTGTTGTGTCTGTGGGCACCTCTCAGGGCGCTCTGGATGACGGCAGCAACTCCTCTGTCCCTCTGCCAGTGACCGTGGCATCTGATGGGGCTGTGGTGATTGGGGAGATGCCAACCATGGCACTGGCCACTCCCTCCCAGGCAGGGCCAGCACAGGCTCCACTGGCCAGAGGACGACCACCGAGGTCATCAAGGCCGACAGGACAGCAGAGTGAGCAGCTGTCCCCAATTCCAGTGCCAGCGAGGGGGGAGCACCGAGATGTAGCACTCGCAGATGTAAGTTAGAGGCCCCATGAGCACAAGAGGGACAGGTCACGGGTGACTTTATGTTCATTTATGTTTACTTTAGTACACTGGTCTGGGAACGAAGACCAGAGAAGTTGATGTAAATAGTTTGGAATTTTCAAAATGGGATAAATTTTGTTTTTGTCATCATGGCCTGAGTGTGCTTCACCTTTTTATTTTATTGGTGTGGGGTACGCCAGTCTGTAATGCTGGATGTAAGTACCTGTGAACCTTATTGCACAGGCACTGAGAAGACTTTGGGTTCACGTGACAGTGGCATTTCAGACACCCGGGATAGAGGCAGCAGCCCTGGTGTGTGGTTGAAGCTGATCTTTGGCAGCCTCGCTGAAGGAGCGTTGGATTGAGGTGTCCCTGGTGTCCCTGCCTCCCTGCAGGTTACTGAGCTCTGGCTCCACACCCTCAGCGTTCTCCTAGCACCTGCTCCTCTTCTGACTCACTTCTGGATTCATTCTCTGTGGCCTGTGGAGCTGCATCAAGATCCTCTTCCTCCAGTGGGTCCCCCCTTGCCAGTGCCAGATTGTGGAGAGTGCAGCCTGCAACCACTGTCAGTGACACCCACTCTGGGGGGATTGTAGTTGCTCCCCCTGAACAGCCCAGGTATCAGAAGCGCATCTTGAGAAGACCTATGGTCCCCTCTACCACTGTCCTCGTGGAGACGTGGCTCCTATTGTACCGCTGCTCTGCCTCTGTTCTTGGGTGGTGGAGAGGGGTCATGAGTCACCTCTTCAATGGACAGCCCTTGTCACCCAGCAGCCGTCCATCCAGCCGGGCTGGAGCACTGAAGAGCCCTGGCACCTGGGAGTGTCTGAGGATGTAGGCGTCGTGGGAGCTGCCTGGGTACCTTGCACAGACTTGTAGAATCAGCATCCTGTGGTCACACACTATCTGCACGTTCATGGAGTGGAAGCCCTTCCTGTTGACGAAGGCACCGGGCTCAACTGCTGGCGCCTTGATGGCCACATGTGTACAGTCTGTAGCACCCTGGACACGGGGAAGCCAGCAATGGCCGTGAAGCCTCTGGCTCGCTCTGTCTGGCTGACCTCATCCATATGGTGAAGAATAACGGTCAGTACCCACCTGAACAAAGCTTCTGTCATCAGCTTGACTCAGCTGTGGACAGCTGATTGGGAGACTCCGCACAGATTCCCCCACTGAGCCCTGGAAAGAGCCGGAGGTATAGAAGTTGAGGCCACTGTGACCTTCAGAGCTACTGACAGGGGGTGTCCACCCACACAGCCGGAGCTGATCTCAGGCCCGATCCTCTGACAGTTAGAGGTCACTGTCTCCCTGGAGAGACGGAGCCTCCTTCGGCACTGCACCTCAGACATATTGAGGTAGCTGCATTGCTGCCTGTAAACCCTGGCAGCAGGATAGTGGCATCTTCTGCAGCCCCTTGGACTTCCTGCTGGCCCTGCACCCCTTGTGCCTGCGTCTCTCCTCCCACAGGTCCCTCCCCTGGAGGCTGCCTAGGGACACCTGACCTCCTCTCCCTTCTGCCCCTCTCTTCCTCCTCAGAGGAGGTGCCTCCAGCGGAGACCACAATCCCCATTCCCAGGGTAAGGGAAGGCTGTCTGATACCTGGAAGGGTCCACACGGTCTGAATCCTCCGGGGTCCTGACAGAGAGATTGAGTCCTGACATGAAGCCGGGAAATGCTGAGAATGAAGCCCTGAACAGAGATGAAGCTGCCAAGTACCCAATAAACCACCAGCAGCAAACTATCTCCTAAACTCCGCATTACTCACACCGGCAATGCTGCTGAATATTTTTATCCTGCTCGTGGATGAGGTTTTTGAAGTTGTTGACTGCCCGCCTGCCGGTTTTGCCCGTGTGATGAGTGTGAAATCACACAGACTGTCCAGGCTGTGCTTTGCCAGGTGTCTGTTTAAATCTATATGATTTACTGTTGCCTTGACGGGGGTAGAACTGAGACTCAGATTAATTGGGGGACTTTTGTAGTTATCATGGTAGTAATTTTGTCGACATATCTATGTGTTTACAATCTTTCTTGTATGAATAAATGTTTAATTCAGGTTTATGAAAAAAACCTCAAGTCTTGGTGGTCTTATTACTACTGAATTCAAAGTCTGCATCTCAAAACACACAAATTGTAAAAATAGGTTATGACAGTTGTTTCAAGTTTCCCTCTGCGATTTGAACAACTCAGCCTTTACCATCGGCTGCGTCATAATAACCAATAAAGTACATTTGGAGTGTAGTCACTGTTATAACATATGAAATGCAGCAAACAATCTATGCTCAGCAAGATCCCACAAACAGCAATGTGATAAAGACAAGATAATATGTTTTTGTGATGTTGATTGAGGGATTAACCAGGTCACCGAACAAAACTCCCCCACTCTTCTCCAAAAGAGCAGCCATGGAATATTTTACATGGACCCAAGAAGTCAGATGGAGCCTCAGTTTATTGTCTCATAAGAAAGACGACACCACTGACAGTGCAGCACTCCCTCGGTACTAACCCTCTGACAGTGCCGCACTCCCTCAGTACTGACCCTCTGACAGTGCAGCACTCCCTCAGTACTAACCCTCTGACAGTGCCGCACTCCCTCAGTACTGACCCTCTTACAGTGCAGTGCTGCCGCAGTACTGACCCTCTGACAGTGCGGTACTCCCTCAATACTGAACCTCTGACAGTGTGGTGGTCCCTCAGTACTGATCCTCTGACAGTGCGGTGCTCCCTCAGTACTGAACCTCCAGCAGTGCGACATTCCCTCAGGACTGACCCTCTGACAGTGCGACGCTCTGTCAATACTGACCCTCTAACAGGGCAGCACTCCCATAATCCTGACATTCCAACAGTGCAGCGCTCCCTTAGTAGTGACCCTCTGACAGTGTGGCACTCCCTCAGTACTGACTCACTGACAATGCAGCACTCCCTCAGTACTAACCGTCCATCAGCGCGGTACTCACTACTGATCTTCCAACACTGTGGCGCTCCATCAGTACTGATTCCCTGACAGTGCAGCACTCCCTCAGTACTGACCCTCCAACAGTGCAGCACTCCCTCAGTACTGACCTCTGACATTATGGCACGCCCTCAGTACTGACCCTCTGACAGTGCAGCATTCCCTCAGTACTGACCCTCTGACCCTCTGACCCTCCAACAGTGCAGCACTCCCTCAGTACTGACCCTCCGACAGTATTGCAGTCCCTCATTACTGAGCCTTGGACAGTACAGCGCTCCCTCAGTAGTGACCCTCCCACAGTGCAGCACTCACTCAGTACTGACCCCCTGACAGTATGGCACTCCCTCAGTACTGACCCTCCGACAGGGTAGCACTTCATCAGCACTGACCCTCTGACAGTGTTGCACTCCCTCAGTACTGACCCTCTGACAGTTCAGCACCCTCTCAGTACTGACCCTCTGACAGTGCAGCACTCCCTCAGTACTGACCCTCTGACAGCGCAGCACTCCCTCAGTACTGACCCTCTGATCGTGCAGCACTCCCTCAGTACTGACCCTGTGACAGTGCAGCACTCCCTCAGTACTGACCCTCTGACAGTGCAGCACTCCCTCAGTACTGACCCTCCGACAGTGCAGCACTCCCTCAGTACTGACCCTCTGACAGTGCAGCACTCCCTCAGTACTGACCCTCCGACAGTGCAGCATTCCCTCAGCACACACTGTCTGACAGTGCAGCACTCCCTCAGTACTGACCCTCTGACAGTGCAGCACCCCCTCAGTATTGACCCTCCGACAGTGCAGCACTCCCTCAGCACACACCGTCTGACAGTGCGGCGCTCCCTCAGTACTGACCCTCTGACCATGCAGCACTCCCTCAGTACTGACCCTCCGACAGTGCAGCACTCCCTCAGTACTAACCGCCTGACAGTGCAGCACTCCCTCAGTACTGACCCTCTGACAGTGCAGCACTCCCTCAGTACTGACCCTCCGACAGTGCAGCACTCCCTCAGTACTGACCCTCCGACAGTGCAGCACTCCCTCAGTACTGACCCTCCGACAGTGCGGCACTCCCTCAGTACTGACCCTCCAACAGTGCAGCACTCCCTCAGTACTGACCCTCCGACAGTGCAGCACTCCCTCAGTACTGACCTTCTGACAGGGCATCAATCATTCTTCTGCTTTAGCTGTGTCAGCATCACAGACCAACGTCCGTACTCTGCCAACATTCATATAGTTGGCACTAGCCAAAACCGGCATGAGCTGCTGATATGAGAGCCCTGATGATATTCAGAGAGGGGCAAGGGCAGAGGGACCAGGAGCTGTATACTGACAAATCTTTGACGACAGCTGAGCTGTTTGATAAGGTGGTTAAGGCAGCCTATGCCATACCTGGATTAATATCTAGGAATCTCGGAACACAAGAAGAAAGCGGCCATGCTGAGCCTCTGCAGGTCTCTGATTGGACACCAGCTGGAGTATCATGTCCCATTCTGGGCCCCACATTTTGGAACGTATGTCTAGCCTCAGAGAGTGTGCAGAGGAGATTTACCTTGGGCTGGTGACTGGGTTGAGGGACTTGAGTTATGAGGAGAGGTTGGAGAAGCTGGGATTGTTTTCCTTGGAGCAAAACATGTTAAGGGGAGATTTTAAAAGAGGAGGGAAAACTGTCCACTGGCCAGTAGGTCACCGAGCAGAGGTTTGAGATTTAAAATAATTGACAAAAGAACTCGAGGCAATTGAAAATCTCTTCATCCAGAAGATGATTGTGACCTGGGACGCACTCCCAGAAATCTGGGACGCACTCCTGGAAATCTGGGACGCACTCCTGGAAATCTGGGACGCACACCTGGAAATCTGGGACGCACTCCTGGAAATCTGGGACACATGACTGGAAATCTGGGACGCACTCCCAGAAATCTGGGACGCACTCCTGGAAATCTGGGACGCACTCCTGGAAATCTGGGAAACATGACTGGAAATCTGGGATGCGCTCCTGGAAATCTGAGACACGTGACCGGAAATCTGGGAAACACTCCCAGAAATCTGGGACGCACTCCCGGAAATCTGGGAAATACTCCCAGAAATCTGGGAAACACTCCTGGAAATCTGGGACGCACTCCCAGAAATCTGGGAAACACTCCCGGAAATCTGGGACGCACTCCCGGAAATCTGGGACAAATGACCGGAAATCTGGGAAACACTCCCGGAAATCTGGGATGCCCTCCCGGAAATCTGGGACACCCTCCCGGAAATCTGGGACACATGACCGGAAATCTGGGAAACACTCCCGGAAATCTGGGACACATGACTGGAAATCTGGGACACATTCCCGGAAATCTGGGACGCATTCCCGGAAATCTGGGACGCATTCCCGGAAATCTGGGGGACATGACTGGAGAGGCATTGAGAAAACGGGAGGAGAACTAAGTTGAAGAGAGAGCTGGCATGGACACAGTGAGCCATCTCTATGCTGTGAAAATCTTTGGGTAGAAAGATTTTGAAGAGTTGAAGGTTCCCTCTAGGCTGAGAAATAGAGTTTAGGAAATGAGTTATGCAGACAGGCTTTGATCATTTCTAGTCAAAATTATCACTCTGAAATTACTGTTTCTACAAAGCTAAAAGTGGAGTATTCTAATTTGGCCACTGCTAGGCAGGAACATACAATTAGTGTAAATGCAGCACTGGGCAAGTTGTCAGGATCAAACCTCCAGGAGTACATCAAACCAGGAAGGCAGCCCCATTGATATCTATTCCTCTTCAGCACTTATTAAAGTCAGAAATGCCATCTTTGGAGGTACTGAGTTAAATATTGGGAAAACTGAAGTTATTGCCACTTCTCCCTGTCCCTGAGGATGAAGCAGACTATTCACAGAATTGGTGTCATGTTTCACCCCAAGATGAACTTCCGACCACATCTCTGTGCCATCACTAGGACCACCTGTTTCCATTATTGTAACATCGCCTGACTTCACCCCCTCTCAGTTCACCTGCTGCTGAAACCCTCATCCAGGCCTTTGTTACGTTCAGACTCAACTATTCCAGTTCACTCCTGGCTGCTCTCCCACATCCTGCCCTCTCTAAACTTCAGGTCATCCAAAACTCTGCTGCCTGTGTCCTAACTCGCACTGAATCACCTTCCCCTGTCACCCCTGTGCCCACTGGCCTTGTCTTGACATTCCTCCATGCCCTCACCCCTCCCTATCTCTGTGATCTCCCCTAGCCCCTCGATCCTCTGAGACCTCTAACTCTGGCCTCTTGTCCATCCCTAATTCTAATGATTGCAACGTTGGTGACCATGTTGCCAGCTGTGTGGAGACACTGGTGTAGTGGTGTTGTCGTGGGTAACCCCGAGATCTAGGATAATGCTCCATCTAGGCTGGTGGCTCCAGATTCCAATCCTGCCCTGGCAGATGGTGGAATTTGAATTCAATAAATGATAACCACAATCATAACCATTGCGACTGGCGTAAAAACCCATCTGGTTCAATAATGTCCTTTAGGGAAGGAGACCTGTTGTCTTTAGCTGGTCTGTCCAGGCCCACAGCAATGTGGTTGACTTATCTGCCCTCTGAACAAGGGCAATTAGGGATGGGCAATAAATGCTGGCCTAGCCAGTGACACCTGCATCCCATTGAATTTACAAAAATGCTTTTGAATACCTTCCCTAATACCCTCTCTGTCTCTCAACGTCTCTCCTCCTTTAAGATGCTCCTTATAACCCACCCCTTTCACCAAGCTTTTGCCATTTGTCCTAACATCTCCTTTTGTGGTTTGGTGTAAATTGTGTGATAATCGCTTCTCGGAAGTGCTTTGGGATATTTTACTATGTACAAGGTGCTATATAAATGCAGCTTGAATGGGCTGTGGTTACTGTGGAATGTAGACTATGTCATCTTTGTAGGCAAGTCCTGCAGTTTGTAAATATCCTGGGATTGTGTGGATTCTCCCAGTTTCCATGGCTTGGGCCAGTCCCAGGGAAGTAGAGAAGAGTCACACGGACTCGAAACGTTAACCCTGTTTCTCCCTCCGCAGATGCTGCCGGACTTGCTGAGTTTTTCCAGCATTTTCTGTTTTTATCCCAGGGAAGTAGTGTTCTGGCTGGAATCCTCTGGGTTCCCCCAATCTCCTGCTGGAATCCCAGTGGATAACTCCGCAGAGTTTCAGCACCAGTGTGGGCCATGATGAAGTCATTCCACAACATGTACAAATTTGAGGCTGAGTTTCTAATTCCACATTTAATTTCTGTTAAAACCCACCCTCTCCTTCCAGATGCAATATGTCACTTCACAGAGAAAGCTATCTGAGAAAATATTGTTTTTATTTCTTTTTTATGCTGAGAAACTCATTGTAACAACAAGAGGAAAGCGAACATTCACATGATACCAGGTTAGGGACGGGGAGGTCACAGGAACTAGTGTGTAAGAGTGAGGTGTCTGGAAATGGATCCTGATTCAGGAGCGTTACCCACAGGAGGCCATTCAGTTACATCACAGCTGATCCATATCCTAACTCCATCTACTCGCTTTAAGCATCTACACTTTGTCCCCAAAACAAACAAAACTCTAACCATCTCGGCCCTGAAAGTTTCAATTACCCCCAGCACCCAATTACCCCCACCCAATTACCCCCAGCACCCAATTACCCCCAGCAATTAGCCCCAACCAATTACCCCCAGCACCCAATTACCCCCAGCACCCAATTACCCCCACCCAATTACCCCCAGCACACAATTACCCCCAGCAATTAGCCCCAGCACCCAATTACCCCCAGGAATTACCCCCAGCACCCAATTACCCCCAGCACCCAATTACCCCCAGCAATTACCCCCAACCAATTACCCCCAGCACCCAATTACCCCAGCACCCAATTACCCCCAGCATTTACCCCCACCCAATTACCCCCAGCACCAGCAGATGTTTGTGGGAGAGAATTCCAGATTTCCAACGTGAAGAAATACTTCCTGACATCTCCCCTGAATGGCCGGACTCAAATTTATGGTCCTGCTCCCTTGTCCTGGGCTCTCCTCCCAACACCCACCCCCCCCCACCCCACAATCCACCCCCCAGCTCCTCCCCACCCCACCACAGCCAGAGAGAACAGTTTCTCTCTGTCCACCCCGTCGAACCCTTTAATCACTTTAGATGCACCGATTAGATCTCACCCTTTATTCTCCTATACTCAAGGGAGCACAAGGCCAGACTCAGCAAAACCTCTGCTCACAGCTTAACCCTTTCAGCCCTGGTATCATTCTGGGTGAATCCGAGCTGTGCCCTGTCGATGCCCATCTCTCCTTCCTGAGGTGCGGAGCCCAGAGCTGAACCCAGTTACTGCAGGTGGGGTCTGGGCTGAGCTCTGAGTACCTGAAGTGGAATCACGCTCTTTGTATTTCAGTCCGATTCAGGTAAAGGCCAACGTTAGACTTAATTTTTTTTAACTGTCCACCAACTTTAAATAATTTTTGTACTTGGGTTCCCAAATCTCACGGCTCCTCCATGGCTCCTGATTTCTCAGCATTTAGGAAATATTCGGATTATTTTTCTTGACTCCAAAGCAGGTGACCTCACTTGCCCCCCATTCCCCAAGGTTTGACCCACTCACCCATGTCCCTTTGTGACTTTACACAGCTCCCTGTCCCTGTCCAGAGAGAGGATCTGCTGAGGGAGAAGTGCAAGGTTTTGGGGAAATTTCAGGATGGTTTTGGTGCAGCATTTTGGAAAAAGAAAACAGTCACAAGTTGTCGAGAGAGGGCTGAATTAATTCTTGTACAGTTCTCTGCTGAGACAGCAGATTGCAGATTTGTGATTAAGAGATTTTGTATGAATTTGGTTGTTAGTAACATTGACTTTGATCAGTGAATTAAAGAGGAAAGAGGTGAAAAAGCCTGTGTTTCTAAAGTGACCAAGGCCGTTCAGTCAGCCACAGAGCGTGTGTGCGTCACCTGAGGCCTGAGCTCGGTGGGCAGGCCCCCAACCCCCTCCCGACCTGGTCCGGCGTGAAATCGGGCGAGATAACATCGAACAAGCGTCCCGCAGTCAGCCTGCGCTCACCCTACATTTCGGTCGGTGGGTGCACACACAAGTCAGAAGCGCATCCACCGACAATAAAAACCCACTAACGGAGCAACTGACCCTGATTTCCGTGGCCCGTCCCGCCTCGCGGTGAGCGGTCAGTCAAATCGGCCAGGTGGCCTTTCCAATGCTTCACGAAGCCTCATCCACGGGTGGGGTTAGGTTTCTGCGATGAAGTGAAATATAAATAAATTTCTGTGCCCAGCATTGTCTGTAACACGTTTTCAGGTGATTTATTCTGGAGCACCGACACTTTCTTTCAGCTCCTGGAACCTTGATTTTTGATTTTTCAGGCATTCCGCTCAATCCTGTGTTCCCGCGCTGGCTGCCCGTTAATTGACGGCCAGCGCCAACTCGCCGCTGGGGGCCAATCGCGGTCAGCGGTCCCTACCCCACCCCCCTGCTCCCAGGCCCACCAATCACACCCACTCACTGACCTAAAAATTCAGGGAGGTCAATGGGAAGGGGAGAGGACAGAGTGGTCATTGGCGGAGGTGGGGTGGTGGGTGGGGGTGGGGTTGCGGTGAGTGGGGAGGGGGCAGGTTGTGGGGGGGGCGGGGTTGGCAGGGGAAGGGAGGTATCTGTGGAGTGGAGGCGGGGTTGGTTTTTAGGGTGGGGGTGTCAGTGGGGAGGGGGCAGGAGAGGCCGGTGGGGAGGAGAGGGGTGGGTGGATGTCATGGGGGTGTCAGTGGGTAGAGGGTGGGGCTTCAGTGGGGAGGGGCCAGGAGGGGCAGTGGAGGGGGTAGGTGCCAACTGTGATTCAGTGTATCCCGGACGTTTCGTCACAGGATTCGCTGCAGACATTAGTGTCCATCACGTCCGTCCCTGCAACATCCGGCCCTCCTACGCCAACTGGAAAGCAAAAAGACTCATTACCCAACTGGACAATGCCTGACTGTCAGCCAAATATTCCTTATCCCACTTTCAATACTTTAATCTCTGGTAAATAGAAATGTTCAAAGGAAATGACAAAAAAAAAACCCCAATATTTTTTACTGTCCCGATGATTTCTCTCCAGGGCCACACAGGGCAATGTCCTGGAGATTGATCTTCAATTCCTGGAAACTCCAGCCCAATCCTGGAGGGTTTGAAGAATCGTCAATTCTATTTATGTTTGTGTTTGATTGTGGGTAATTTTTCTCAAGATCTAGATTTGTAAACGCTGCTTAATCCTGTGTTTATTTCACTCACACAAAGCGAGGGGGAAGCTTACTGATCCTCACAGGACAGTGTCCCCCATTCACATTAACATCGGATAAACCCAGAATAAATAACTGATCCCAGGAAATAATATTCCTTCAGTCTGTGCGCAGGGAGTTGTGTTGGTGAAGTCGCTAAAGTTGTTAACCCTTTCAATTAGGCTGCATTATTTTGAGAAGTTGAGACCGGCAGGGGTTTTGCGGGGGGGTGGGGGGGGCTGTTGGGGGGGTCAGGGGGAGCGCGGTAGGGTCGGGGGGTGGGTGGGGGTGTAGGCGTCAGCGGGGTGGGCAGGGGTGGAGGAGGTGGGGGGGATCAGGGAGTGGAGGTTCGGGGGTGTGGAGGGGTCAGTGGGATGGGCAGGGGTGTGGGGATCAGGGAGTGGAGGTTCGGGGGGGTGGAGGGGACAGTGAGGTGGGTGAGAGTGGGGAGGGGCAGGGGGTGGTGGTTCAGGGGGTGTGGAGGTCAGTGGGGTGGGCAGGGGTGGGGGGGTTGGGGGTGGTGGTGGGGGCTCATGGGGGTGGGGGAAGGGGGGTCAGGGGGAACAGGGGAGCGGGGGCAGGTGGGTGGGGAGTCAGGAGGGTGGGTGTTCTGGGGGTGGGGGGTCAGTGGGGTTGGGGGGTCAGGGGGGTTGTGGGGGGTCAGTGGGGTGGAGGGTCAGGGGTGTTGGGAGGTCAGGGGGTGGGTGTTCGGGGGTTGGGGGGGTGCAGAAATTGAGGGCAACAGTCACACAAAAGCTCCCCCGTCGATACAAGACCTCAGCCAGTCTCCAAAACCTGTCGGTGTGTCAGACACATCACTAACACTGGGCTGCATCAATTCTGGTTCCGTAGATGATTGCAGCAGCTTATACATGCACAGCAAGATCCCACAAACAGGATTAGTCATTTATTTCTGATAATAGCTAAGATAGGAATGAGAAAAAAGAAAGATTTGAATTTCTGTAGCACCTTTCATGACCGTCAGATGTCCCAAAGTGCTGTAAAGCTAGTGAAATACCTTTGGAAGTGTAAGAAATTTCAGCCAATTTACACACAGCAAGATCCCACAAACAGCAATATGATAATGACCAGATAATCTCAATTAGTTTGTTTTTATATGTTCATTGGATGTGGGCTTTGCTGGCTGGGCCAGCATTTATTCCCCATCCCTAGTTGCCCTTGAGAAGGTGGTGGTGAGCTGCCTTCTTGAACCGCTGCAGCCCATGTGGTGTAGGTACACCCACAGTGCTGTTAGAAAGGGAGTTCTAGGATTTTGTCCCTGTGCTGTAGGTACACCCACCGTGCTGTTAGGGAGGGAGTTCCAGGATTTTGTCCCTGTGGTGTAGGTACACCCACAGCGCTGTTAGGGAGGGAGTTCCAGGATTTTGATCACAATCCAGTGATAGGTTGTGATAAAAGCAAAAAAAAAACTGCAGATGCTGGAAATCTAGAACAAAATCAAAAATCACTGGGAAAACTCAGCAGGTCTGACAGCGTCTGCGGAGAGGGATACAATTAACGTTTCGAGTCCGTATGATTCCCCATCAGAACTAAGGAAAAGTAGATAGGGTCATAATGTTTGTTGGGGGAAAAATATTGACCAGGGCACTGAGGAGAAACTCCCTTGCTGTTCAGATAGGGCCGTGGGGTCTTTGGTGGGGTCCCTCTCAGTCTCCACGACTTGGAGCCAAAAGCCACTTCCTTCCCAATCTTTGGAAAAGCTAGGATTTAGTTTGTGTTTGGATGATTGATCAAATGAAATGACCAGATTTTCTCAATTCAGCTACTACATTAAATTAGCTGAAAGAAGAAGAGAAGCAGATTTATTCACTTTGAGATTCTGTGGGGAGAGCAATTGATTTGTTAATCTTCCAATATTAATGCAACAAAAAATCTTATTATAAACATATTTGCCACCAGGTGTAAACGATGGCAGCAAGCAAGCCCTGGCCCTGTGGATATGTCCTTTTCAAGGTCACTTCCCTCTCGGAGTCCGGGAATGTTGGGAGGAGCTGCTGAGATTGGGCTCAGTTCATTTTACTGCAGAGGGGAGATCAGAACCACAGTCTGTTCTGTCAGCACAGTGACCACAGCTTTATGCACAGGCTCATGAAACCAGGCTCACATTCACACAGGCTGTCTCACTCAGGCACACACACAAACACGGGCCCTCAGGCTTGTGCACACTACATTCACAGGCACACACATGCAGACACAGATGACAAACACAGAGACACAGAGCTCGTGTGCTCATACCCTCAAGGTGTTTTGAGAACCCATATTCTGTATGTGATTGCTGCCTGCACATATATAAATATCCTCCAAAAATTTACAATGCTTTCATTCTTGCTCCACATTCCTCCTGCAACACCTAAATCAGTTACTGCAAATCAGCTCCCCGTCCCCACCCACTGTCACCCAGCAGAAAGGAGTATTAGGGGTATAGTTGGGGCATTGTGAGGGCAGAGGCTGCCCTTGGGTGGGGGAGGAGCAGAGGAATTACACACAGTTTAAAAGCATCACAAAACATTGTCCAAGATTTCTCCCAAGTTAAAACAGCATCTTTAGAATGGAGTTTACAGCATTGGGACCTGAACTGGGATATAGTGACCATTGCAGTTCTGGTCATGATTAATGCAATTGAGGAAGATTACCTGTCCTCACTCAACAGCACCTTTCACACACTGCGTGGAATTATTTTTTTTCCATAAATCGTTCCAGGTGATTTGGAAAATTTTATTCAATGAATGATTAGGGCAAGTTTTTGAGACGGAGAGTTTAGAGGGGCTTGGGCCAAGTGAGTGTGTTTCAGGAAGGATTGAACAATATGTGAGATAGAGGGTAAGTTAACACCATCTGGCTGCTTCATTGTCTTTGTATCTAGTTAAGCCTGTTTGTCTCTGTGTTCTGGAATGATTTGTGTTGTTGTGAGTTTAGTTAAGGAAGCGCCTCATTCTTTCTGATAAAGGTTTCTTTGCTGAATATAGTGCCTGAGGACAGAAACCAGTTGAAAAAATGAATTTCTCGCATTGTAGTGTTTCAGATAAAGAAAGAAATGAGACATTCAGTAAAGATACAACATCATGACAGGTAAAAACTGGAGGATTTGAGAATCTTGATTGAAATGAGAAGTCCCAAGATGTATTGATGTTGGCCAGAATTACAAGGAGCCAAACAGATGAGGTTCTGACTTTTCTGAGAGACGTTTGTGAAATACGTGGAGATGTGTAAGTGGTCACAGCTCTCCCTGGGCTAGGTTGCAGGATCACTGTCCTGGGTTCAGTGATTGAAAGAGGAGAGTTTTAATGAGTGAAAGCCAGCTTCAGTTTCATCAGTTAACCACCTTATCCTCGCTGTCACTGCGCAGAGACTGGTAAACTGTCGTTCTAACCATATAACAATGTGAGTCTGTACCTTCAGGAGGGGAATCGCAGCTTTGCCAATTCTCAGTGCGATCCAGATACATGCTGCCTTATCTGTCTGTTGCAGTTTGTCAGAGTGATACCATCTGGAGAGAGGTTGAACTGAAAATTAATGTAAATGTGATGCAATAAATTGGGCAGAGTGTTTCCATAGTGACAGGTAGGAAGGCAGCAAATGCAAGTTGATGAATATAGGCAGGAGTTACCCAGAGTTCTTATTGTTGGGAGATTGTGGTCTGAGGATCTCTTCCCACAGGATCACCATCTGTGTTCACCTCTGATACATCATCTTGTGTTGCTTGGACCAACTGGGTGATGCTGAAAATCCACAGTTCTTTAAAGGGAAAGAAAATCAGTTTGAGAAAGGAGGGAGAGACATAAATGGGGATCTACAGACCAGATAGCCTGACCATAGGAAAAACGCGAGATTATATTATTGGGGGTATTTGGAAAATCAAAACAGAATTTGGCAAAGTTGGAAGGGAATTAGTGTTTGACAAATCTGTTAGTTTTTTGAGTTTGTAACTAAGTAGATAAGAGGGAGTGCAGTGAATGCAGTGAATTTGGATTTTCAAAAAGCACAAGAGGTTATTACACAACACTGGAGCTCATTGAGAGGTTATATATTAACATGGACTGAGGATTGGTTAATGGACAGAAAGCAGAAGTGGAGGAATAGATGGGGCGTTTTCAAATTGGCAGCCTGTGACTAGTGGAGGGCCACAAGGGTCTGCGCTGGGACCTCAGCTATTTACAATCTACATTAATGACACCTATGAAAGGAAAAAGTGTAACATATCCAAGTTTGCTGATATTGTAAATTTAGGTGGGAAGGTAAGCTGTGAGGAGGACACAAAGAGGCTGCCAAGGGATATAGACGGGTTAAGTGAGTGGGCATCAAGGTGGCAGGTGGAGTATAATGTGGGGAAGTGGGAGCTTATTCACTTCAGTAGGAACAATGGAAAAGCATCATTTTCTTTTATATGGCGAGAAACTATAAAATGTTGGGATTCATAAGGATCGGGGTGTCCTTGTGTACATGCAGCACAGAAAGATAACATGACCTTTATTGCAAGGGGGATGGAGTATACCAGTAATGAAGACTTGCTGCATTTGTACAGGGTGCTCGTGAGAGCTCGCCCAGAGTACTACATACAGTCTTAGTCTCCTTACCTAAAGAAAGGTGGGCTTGTTTTAAGGGGGCTGTTCACTTGATAGATTTCTGGGATGAAGAGAAATTGAGTAGAATGAGTCTGTGCTGTCTGGACTTGAGCGAAATGAGATGTGATCTAATTGAAAAGCATAAAATTCCTAAGGACCTTGACAGGGTAAATGCTGAGAGAATGTTTCCCATGGCTGGGGGAAACTGGAACACAGGAACACAGTCTTCAAATGTAAGATTGTCCAATTAGGACTGAGATGAGAGAGTCACTCAAAGGATTGTGAATCTTTGGAATTTTGTAGCCCAGGAAGCTGTGGCGTTCAGTCGTTGAGTATATTAAGACCAAAATGCACGGATTTTGGATCTTTCAGGGAATTAAGAGGCAGTGGGCAGGAATGTGGTGTTGAAGGCCAAGATCAGCCATGATTTTATTGAATGGAGAAGCAGCTCAAGGGGCTGAATGGCCTACTCCTATTTCATATGTTCTTATAAGAGAAAGGATGGGGAGGAGTGAAAAAGGGGTTGGAGGGAGCCCTCATAAGAATAGGTGCAACCCACTGAAACTGACAGATGATGTCCTAGTCCAGGAGATCAATGTGCTTCTCACTGTCATCCACAGCAGGCTCCGATCAGATTCCTGTTTTTTGAGGAGCCCAATCTACAGCAGCAGAATATAATTTCTTACCCACCTCCCCTCCACATCCATCCCACACCACACAGCCAGCGTCTGTGCCAAATCGTAGGGTCAGCACTGAGGGAATGCTGCAGTGTCGATGGGTCAGTACTGAGGAAGTGCCGCACTTTCAGAGGGTCAGTAATGAGGGGGTGCTGCACTGTCAAAGGGTCAGTAATGAGGGTGTGCTGCACTGTCAGAGGATCAGTAATGAGGGAGCGCTGCACTGTCAAAGGGTCAGTAATGAGGGTGCGCTGCACTGTCAGAGGATCAGTAATGAGGGAGTGCCGCACTGTCAAAGGGTTAGTAATGAGGGAGCGCTGCACTGTCAGAAGGTCAGTAATGAGGGAATGCTGCATTGTCAGAGGGTCCGTGCTGAGGGAGTGCTGCACTGTCAGAGGGTCAGTACTGAGGGAGTTCTGCATTGTCAGAAGGTCAGTACTGAGGGAGTGCGGCACTGTCAGGGGGTCAGTACTGAGGGAGCGCTGCACTGTCAGGGGGTCAGTACTGAGGGAGCGCTGCACTGTCGGAGGGTCAGTACCGAGGGAGTGCTGCACTGTCAGAAGGTCAGCAATGAGGGAACGCTGCATTGTCAGAGGGTCAGTACTGAGGGAGTGCTGCACTGTCAGAGAGTCAGTACTGAGGGAGTGCCGCACTGTCAGAGGGTCGGTAATGAGGGTGTGCTGCAGTGTCAGAGGATCAGTAATGAGGGAGCGCTGCACTGTCAAAGGGTCAGTACTGAGGGAGTGCCGCACTGTCAGAAGTTCAGTAATGAGGGAGCGCTGCACTGTCAGAGGGTCAGTACTGAGGGAGTGCTGCACTGTCAGAAGGTCAGTAATGAGGGAGCGCTGCATTGTCAGAGGGTCAGTACTGAGGGAGTGCTGCATTGTCAGAGGGTCAGTACTGAGGGAGTGCCGCACTGTAAGGGGGTCAGTACTGAGGGAGTGCTGCACTGTCAGAAGGTCAGTAGTGAGGGAACGCTGCATTGTCAGAGGGTCAGTACTGAGGGAGTGCTGCACTGTCAGAGGGTCAGTACTGAGGGAGTGCCGCACTGTCAGGGGGTCAGTACTGAGGGAGCGCTGCACTGTCGGAGGGTCAGTACTGAGGGTGCGCTGCACTGTCGGAGGGTCAGTACTGAGGGAGTGCCGCACCGTCAGAGGGTCAGTCATGAGGGAGTGCTGCACTGTCGGTAGGTCAGTAATGAGGGAGTGCTGCACTGTCAGAGGGTCAGTACTGAGGGAATGCTGCAGTGTCGGTGGGTCAGTACTGAGGAAGTGCCGCACTGTCAGAGGGTCGGTAATGAGGGAGCGCTGCACTGTCTGAGGGTCAGTAATGAGGGTGTGCTACACTGTCAGAGGATCAGTAATGAGGGAGCGCTGCACTGTCAAAGGGTCAGTACTGAGGGAGTGCCGCACTGTCAGAGGGTCAGTAATGAGGGAGCGCTGCACTGTCAGAGGGTCAGTACTGAGAGAGTGCTGCACTGTCAGAAGGTCAGTAATGAGGGAGCGCTGCATTGTCAGAGGGTCAGTACAGAGGGAGTGCTGCACTGTCGGAGGGTCAGTACTGAGGGAGTGCTGCACTGTCAGAGGGTCAGTACTGAGGGAGTGCCGCACTGCCAGGGGGTCAGTACTGAGGGAGCGCTGCACTGTCAGAGGGTCAGTACTGAGGGAGCGCTGCACTGTTGGAGGGTCAGTACTGAGGGAGTGCCGCACCGTCAGAGGGTCAGTCATGAGGGAGTGCTGCACTGTCGGTAGGTCAGTCATGAGGGAGTGCTGCACTGTCAGAGGGTCAGTACTGAGGGAATGCCACACTGTCGGAGGGTCAGTCATGAGGGAGTGCTGCACTGTCAGAGGGTCAGTGCTGAGGCATGCCGCACTTTCTGAGGGTCAGCACTGAGGGAATGCCGCACTGTCAGAGGGTCAGTAATGAGGGAGTGCTGCACTGTTGGAGGGTCAGTACTGAGGGAGTGCTGCACTGTCAGAGGGTCAGTACTGAGGGATTCTGTACTGTTGGAGGGTCAGTACTGAGGGAGCACCGCACTGTTTATGATTCTGTCTTTTGGATGAAACTTTGGACCAAGACTCTGCCCCTCAGGATCTCTCCAAGATCTCATCACCATTATTTGAAGCAGTACATGGAGGTTCTGCTTTGTGTCCAATACTCAATCTTTATCACTTCATCAGCATCATTAAAATATTTTAGCTGATCATTTACTTTGTTGCTGTGTGTGGGATCTTGCTGTGCTCAAATTGGCTGTTGTATTTTCTGCCACATTGACTATATCCAAACGTATTTCACTCTCTGTAAGCTGCTTTGGGACATGGTGAGATCGCCTTGTGTAAGTCCAACCTCTTGATCGAGAGATGTCAACACGAGAAGTGAGATGATTAGTCTCAAATTCTGGTATTTCTGCCCTGGATCTGGTGATGCTGTGATGAGATGAGGATAAGAGGGTGGCAGCTGACGAAAGTGGATGTTGGGATCTGAATAGTGAATTGGTGGATTCCTTTATTCAAGGCTCCAGTTTTCACTTTGCATTGGACGTTAGTTAAAGTTTCATCAGGATTATTTGGAAAACCTGAAACCTGTTTCTTCTTTGAGGAAATTCCCTCAAAATGAAGGAGTGTTTGCCTTTTGACATTCCACCATCTGATTCCCATCCTCAATGCTTATTGGATATAGTCTGGGAAGACAGGAATTCCAGGATGTCCAGATACTGCCAAGTATACATTCCAAAGATCATACCTCAGTGTATCCCTGGGGTCTGTCCAGGGAGGTCTGCATCTTGAGGACCATGTGGACAGTTGTCTGGAGCTCCCAGATGCTCTGCAATGTACAAGAATTCACTGATGGAGCTGCAAAGCTCGGCTTTGGACTGTGATCCCTCCAATCCTGTCCCGGGTATTCCTGCACTGCTGATATTCGGGAAGCACTTGTTCCCCCGAGATCAGAGTCTGCCAGTATCTGACACCTCTTAAACTCCAGTCAAGCATATCACGTTCCCCCTCCAACACCTCCTCCTCTCACTCCCCTGTGAGTTCTCAGTCACATTCTTATCAATTCCACATCTAGACTGTCTCTATTATCAAGTGTGACTTACCTGGACCAGTGGGGGCAGGTGATGGACTTCATGATGGAATGGGATCATTTCTGCTAGCAATGCCAGAAGCTGAAGGTTCTGTATGATTCTATCTCTCTCTGTATCATTCTCTCTCTCTCTGTGAATCCCTCTCTTTCTGTATGATACTTTCTCTATTTGTATGATTACCCCTCTCTCTCTGTATGATTCTCTCTCTCTGTATCATTCTCTCAATCTCTGTACGATTATCTATCTCTCAGCATTATTATCTCTCTCTTTGTATGATTTTCCAAATTTCTGTGATTCTGCCTCTCTCTGTATAATTCTCTGTATGATTCTCTCTCTCTGTCTCTTGCCCTCTCACTGTATGATTCTCTCTCTCTTTGTATGATTCTCTCTCTCTATAATTCTCTCTCTCTGTATGATTCTCTCTCTCTCTCTGTGAGTATCTCTCTCTCTGTATCAATCTCTAACTGTATGATTCTCTGTCCCTCTCTATATGATTCTCTCTCCCTCTCTGTATGATTCTCTCTCTGTATGATTCTCTCTCTCTCTCTCTATAATTCTCTCTCTCTGTATGATTCTCTCTCTGTAGGACCATCCCTGTCTGTATGATTTTCACTCTATGATTTTCTCTCTTTTTTTTCTCTGATTGTCTCTCTCTGTATGACTCTTTCTCTCTGTATAAATCACTCTCTCTCTGTACGAATCACACTCTCTCCCTGTATCATTCTCTCTCTCTGTATGATTCTCTCCCTTTGTGTATGATTCTCTCTCTTTATGACCCTCTCTGTATGAATCATTCTCTCTGCATAATTCTCTCCCTGTATGATTCTCTCCCTCTATGTATGATTATCTCTCTCAGTACGTGTGTCTCTCTCTCTGATTCTCTTCCTCTCTGTATAATTCTCTCTCTGAGTCTCTCTCTCTCTCTCTGTGATTCTATCTCTCTGTTTAAGTCTCTCTCTACATGGTTCTCTGTCTCTTGCTGCATGATTCTCTCTCAATGATTCTCCCTCTTTGTAAGATTCTCTCTCTCTGTATATGTCTCTCTCTCTCCCTGTATGATTCTAACCCTCCCTGTATGATTCTAACCCTCTCTGTATCATTTTCTCTGTCTCTGTTTCTCTCACTCTGATCCTCTCTCTCTGTCTGATTCTCTCTCTCTCTGTTTGATTCTTTCTCTCTGTATGATTCTTTCCCTATGTTTGATTCTCTCTCTCTATGATTCTCTCTCTGTGTGTGAGACTCTTTCTCCCTGTATGATTTTCTCTCTCCCTCTGTATGATTTTCTCTCTCTCTGTATGATTCTCCCTCTCTTCCTGTATGATTCTTTCTCTCTCTGTATGATTTTCTCTCTCTCTCTGTATGATTCTCTCTCTCTCTGTCTGTATGATTCTCTCTCTGTCTGTATGATTCTCTCTCTCTGTATGATGCACTCTCTGCCTGTGTCTCTCTCCCTCTCTGTGATTCTATCTCTGTATAAGTCTCTCTCTCTCTCTGCATGGTTCTCTCTCTTTCTCGCTCTATGATTCTCTCTCTATGATTCTCTCTCTCTATATGAGTCGCTCTCTCCCTTTATGATTCTCTCTCTCTCTGATTCTCTCTCTATGTCTGGTTCTCTCTCTCTGTTTGATTTTCTCTCTCTCTATGATTCTCTCTCTCTCTCTGTCTGAGTCTGTGTGATTCTACCTCTCTGTATGTCACTCGCTCTCTATCATTCTCCCTCTCTCTCTATGTGATGCTTTCTGTTTGATTCTCTCTCTATATGATTCTCTCTCTCTCTGTACAATTTTTTCTCTCTGTATGATTATCTCTCTCTCTGTATGATCCTCTCCGTATCATTCTCTCAATCTCTGTATGATTATCTCTCTCTCTGCATTATTATCTCTCTCTTTCTGTATGATTCTCCCTCTGTAGCATTCCCTCTGGATGATTTTCTCTATCTCTGTATGATTCTCTGTCTCTGTGTGATTCTCTATCTCTGTATGATTCTCTGTCTCTGTATGATTCTCTGTCTTTGTGTGACTCTCTCTCTCTGTATGATTCTCTGTCTCTGTATGATAGCCTCTCTATCTCTGTATGATTCTCTGTCTCTGTATGATTCTCTGTCTCTGTGTGATTCTCTGTCTCTGTGTGATTCTCTCTCTCTGTATGATTCTCTGTCTCTGTATGATTCTCTGTCTCTGTGTGATTCTCTGTCTCTGTATGATTCTCTGTCTCTGTGTGATTCTCTGTCTCTGTATGATTCTCTGTCTCTGTGTGATTCTCTGTCTCTGTATGATTCTCTGTCTCTGTATGATTCTCTGTCTCTGTATGATTCTTTGTCTCTGTGTGATTCTCTGTCTCTGTGTGATTCTCTCTGTATGATTCTCTCTCTCTGTATGATTCTCTCTATATGATTCTCTCCCTCTCTGTATGATTCTCTCCCTCTCTGTATGATTCTCTCTCTGTCTGTATGATTCTCTCCCTCTCTGTATGATTCTCTCCCTCTCTGTATGATTCTCACCCTCTCTGTATGATTCTCTCTCTGTCTGTATGATTGCCTCTCGCTCTGTATGATTCTCTCCCTCTGTGGTGTATGATTATCTCTCTCTGTATATCTCTCTCTCTCTCTATGATTCTCTCTCTCTCTGTGTGTCTAATGCTCTCTCTGTCTGAGTCTCTCTCTGTGATTCTACTCTCTGTATAAGTCTCTCTCTGCATGGTTCTCTCTCGCTGTATGATTCTCTCTCTATGATTCTCTATCTCTGTAAGATTCTCTCTCTCTGTTTCTCTCTCTCAGATTCTTTCTCTCTCTGTTTGATTTTCTCTCTCTCTCTCTCTCTGTGAGTCTCTCTCTCCCTGTATGATTCTCTCTCTGTATGATTCTCTTTCCCCCTCTGTATGATTCTCTCTCCCTCCGTATGATTCTCTCTCTGTCTCCGTGTGAGTCTCTCTCTATGTTTCTTTCTCTCAGATTCTCTCTCTCTCTCTGTCTGATTCTCTCTCTCTCTGTTTGATTCACGGTCTCTATGATTCTCTCTCTGTGTGTGAGTCACTCTCTCCCTGTATGATTTTTTTCTCTCTGTATGATTCTCTCTCTCTGTATGATTCTCTCTCCCTCCCTATGATTCTGTGTGTGTGTGTGATTTTCCCTCACTCTGTATGATTCTCTCTCTTTGTGAGTCTCTCTCTCTCTCTGCCTGAGTCTCTCTCTGCATGGTTCTCTCTCTCTCTGTATCATTCTCTCTCTGTATGTTTCTCTCTCTCTGTTTCTATCTCTTGGATTCTCTCTCTTTCTGATTCTCTCTCTCTCTCTGTTTGATTCTATCTCTCTCTGTGAGTCTCTCCTTGTATGATTCTCTCTCTGTATGATTCTCTTTCCCCCTTTGTATGATTCTCTCTCCCTCCATATGATTCTCTCTCTGTATGAGTCTCTCTCTCCCTGTATGATTCTCTCTCTGTGTGAGTCTCTCTCTCCCTGTATGATTCTCTCTCTGTGTGAGTCTCTCTCTCTCTGTATGATTCTCTCTCTGTATGATTCTCTTTCCCCCTCCGTATGATTCTCTCTCTGTGTGAGCCTCTCTCTCCCTGTATGATTCTCTCTCTGTATGATTCTCCCTTCGTATGATTCTCTATCTGACTCTCTCTCTCTGCATCATTCGCTATCTCTGAATGATTCACTCTCTGTATGATTCTCTTTCTATGATTCCCTTGTTCTCTTTATTATTCTCTCTCTGTATCATTGTCTCTCTCTGTATGATTCTCACTCCCTCTGTATGAATCACTGTATATTTCACTCTCCCTGTATGATTCTCTATATCCTTCTCTCTCTGTGTAGGTTTCTCTCAATGTATGATTCTCTTTCTCTCTCCGTATGATTCTCTCTCTCTGTAGGATTCTTCCTCTCCCTGTATCATTCTCTCTCCCTGTATGATTCTCTCTCCCTGTATGATTCTCTCTCCCTGTATGATTCTCTCTCTCTGTATGATTCTCCCTCTCCCTGTATGATTCTCTCTCTCTCTTTATTATTCCCTCTGATTCATTCTCTCTCTATGATTCTCTCTCTCAATGTGTGATTCTCTCTCTCTCTTTATGATTCTTTCTCTATATCAATCACCCCCTCTCTCTGTATGATTCTCCCTCTCCCTGTACCATTCTCTCTCTCTCTATTATTCCCTCTCTCTGGTTCATTCTCTCTCTATGATTCTCTCTCTCAATGTATGATTCTCACTCTCCATATGATTCTCTCTCTGTATGATTCTCTCTGTGTATGAATCACTCTCTCTCTCTGTATGAATCATGCTCTTTCTATGTATAATTCTCTCCCCCTGTATGATTCTCTCTCTCTGTGATTCTCTCTCACTGTATGAATATCCCTTGCTATATGATTCTCTCTGTCTGATCACACTCTCTGTATAATTCTCTCCCTCTCTGGATGATTCTGTCTCTCTGTATGATTCTCTCTCTTTATGATTCACCCTCTCCCTCTATCATTCTCTCTCTCTCTATCATTCTCTCTCTCAATGTATGATTCTCTCTCTGTATGATTCTCACTCTCTCTGTATAATTCACTCTCCCTGTATGATTTTCTCTCTATATCCTTCTCTCTCTCAATGTATGATTCTCTCTCTGTATGATTCTCACTCTCTCTGTATGAATCACTCTCCCTGTATAATTCACTCTCCCTGTATGATTTTTTCTCTATATCCTTCTCTCTCTCAATGTATGATTCTCTCTCTGTATGATTCTCTCTCTCTCTATGATTCTCTCTCTATATGATTCTCACTCCCTCTGTATAATTCACTCTCCCTGTATGATTTTCTCTCTATATCCTTCTCTCTCTCAATGTATGATTCTCTCTCTGTATGATTCTCACTCTGTATGAATCACTCTCCCTGTATAATTCACTCTCCCTGTATGATTTTCTCTCTATATCCTTCTCTCTCTCAATGTATGATTCTCTCTCTGTATGATTCTCTCTGTATGATTCTCTCTATATATATGATTCTAACCGTCTCTAAATGATTCTCCCTCTCTGTGTATGTTTCCCTCTGTATGATTCTCTCTCTCTGTATGATTCTCACTCTCTCTGTATAATTCACTCTCCCTGTATGATTTTCTCTCTATATCCTTCTCTGTCTCAATATATGATTCTCTCTCTGTACGATTCTCTCTCTCTGTATGATTCTCTCTCTATGTATGATTCTAACCGTCTCTATATGATTCTCCCTCTCTGTGTATGATTCCCTCTGTATGATTCTCTCTCTCTGTGTGATTCTCTATATATGATTCTAACCGTCTCTGTATGATTCTCTCTCTCTGTTTCTCTCTGTCTGATTCTCTCTCTCCATCTGAATTTCTCTCTCTCTCTCTCTATGATTCTCTATCTGTGTGATTCCCGCTCTCTCTGTATGATTCTCAGTCTGTATGATTCAATCTCTCTTTATGATTGTCTCTCCCCGTATGGTTCTCTCTCCCTCCCTCTGTATGATTCCCTCCTGCTCTGTATCATTCTCTCTCTCTGTATGATTCTATCTCTCTGTATGATTCCCTCCTGCTCTGTGTCATTCTCTCTCTCTATTATTCCCTCCCTCTCTCTCTATGATTCTCTCTCTCTGTATGGTTCCGTCTTTCTGTATGTCTCTCTCTATCTCTGAATGATTCGCCCTCTCTGTATGACTCTTTCTCTCTGTATCATTCTCTTTCTCCATATGATTCTCTCTCTCTGTATGATTATCACTCCACTGCCCCCCTCCCCCTCCCCCACCCCCATTGTCCTCTACCAGCTCAGTGTATATGTTAAAACTGAGGATATTTCTCTATATTTTAGCTGCTATATAAATGTATGAATTACTTTTCACAAAGAAATTGCCCCTTTGGGGGAAGTGAACCATTTTGAAACCATATTGAAATGGGATTTAGCTCAGAGCTGGATTCCGGAATCATTACAGGTAGTGGGACAGGATTTAGCAGGAGTGGACTCTCTGCATGGGATTGTTGCTTTTCCATCAGAAAACCAATCTTGACAAATGTAAACATGAAGTGAGGATTCTGTGGGCTGCTATAAATGTTAGAACTGAAGATCAGTCAAAGTTCAGTGAGGAGATAATGATTTACTGTCACTAAGAGCCTGAGGTATAAGAGCAGCTAAGAAAACCAAGTCCAATCATGGAACACAGCAAGAAGCTTCTTTTCTTTTTATTCATTCACAGGATGTCGGCTTTGCTGGCCGTGTGATGTAGATACACCACAGGGACTAGAGCAGCTCAAGAAGGCGGCTCACCACCACCTTCTCAAGGGCAATTAGATTTGGACAATTAGGAATGGGCAATAAATGCTTTTGCAGCTTCAGGACAGCAGTTTAATTAGAGTTTTACAGAGGATTACATAGGATTTCCAGCGTAGAAAAGGCCATTCAACCCCTTCCCGCCCCCTTCATCTCCCCCTATCAACATATCCTTTTATTCCTTTTTCCCTGATGTATTTATCCATCTACTCCTTACGTGCATCTATACTATTTGCCTCAACCACTCCATGTAAAAGCAAGTTCACAATCTCACCTGGTCAAAGAAGCTGCTCCTGAATTCTCCATTGCATTTATTGGTGATCATCTGCATTTCTGGCCTGAAGTTCAGCTCCTTTCATAAGTGGAAACATCTTTGCCTTGTCTACCCTATCAAACCCTTTCATAATTTTAGAGACCCATAATCAGGTCATTCCACAGCCTTCTAGAGAAAAGATTCTCAACCTGCTCAGTCTTTTCTGACAGCCTCCAGCTTATTATCCTCACAAATCTTTTTTGCATCTTTTCCAATGCCACTATATTCCTTTTGTAATATGAAAACCAGACGTTCTGCTTTACAATTCTATCCCTCTAGAAAGTAGTACCTCAGTGCTTTGTAGGCTTTTTATAATGGCCTTATTAACCTGCATTGCCAATTTTAGTGATTTGCATCTGTACACAGATTCCTCTGTTCCTTTCCCCCATGTTGTGGGAGCTGCAGTGGAGAGTATTCCATCACACTCCTGACTTGTGCCTTGTAGATGGTGAACAGGCTTTGGGGAGTCAGGAGGTGAATTACTCATTGCAGGATTCCTACCCTCTGACCTGCTCTTGTAGCCACAGTATTTATATGGCTAGTCCAGTTCAGTTTCTGGCCAATGGTAATCCCAGGATGTTGATAGTGGGGGGTTCAGTGATGGTAATGCCATTGAACGTCAAGGGGCGATGGTTAGATTCTCTCTTATTGGAGATGGTCATTTCCTGGCATTTGTGTGGCACGAATGTTACTTGCTTCTTACCAGCCCAAGCCTGGATATTGCCAGGTCTTGCTGCATTTGGACTGCTTCAGTATCTGAGGAGTCGCGAATGGTGCTGAACATTGTGCAATCATCAGTGAACATCCCCACTTCTGACCTTATGATGGAAGGAAGGTCATTGATGAAGCAGCTGCAGATGTTTAGGCCGAGGATGCCAGTGTTATACTGGGGTGGAACCGCTCGGCTAGGATTACAGCAAGTTCTGGAGCACAAGTTGTCAGTAGTACAGCTAAGCTGTTGTCAGGTCCCTTTACGTAGCCTTTACTGTATCCTGTGCCTTCAGCCTTTTCTTTATATCAAGAGGCAGTGTTTGGGTTTTTGGAGGTTCAGTTTTATATTTAAGGCCAGTGAATGACTATCCAATAATCAGCAGTGGAGAATATTGAAATTCTGTCTCTGTTTTGTGAATTGTTCTTACATGTTAATCTTAATTTTCACTTTCAAGTTTTGCTGATATCCAGTTTGCGAAGTCAATATTCCAAGTTTGTTCATGTTCTGGCTTTGGAATTGCTTCTAAATCCAGGAAACATCTCTGACAGTATAACTCTGATCAGCAAGGGTTCACACACACTGATTTCAGATTTGTGTGCACATTATAATTTGCAATGGGATTTCGGAGAGCTTACTTGGAACTCTGTTGTTTAACCAGTTTCTCTCTAATCGTCACTGAGACAGAGCTCCCAGGGTTCCCATTGGTCAGTATGTCCCATCCTGAGCGCAGTGTCGCAGTGACCAAGTAGAGCTCAGCTCCTCAATGATTTCTGCAGGTGCAATCTTCCTCCTGCATGGGCAAGGATATTGTGGGTGTCCAGTATTTATGGGAGTGGGGTTGGGGGTGTTTGAGGATGCGGGTAGTGATGTCCCATATTGGGGGTTTCAGTATTAGAGTGGGGACAGTAATTGAGGAGGGTCTGTATTTGGTGTGCTCAGCCTTTGGCGGTTTTGGGGTCAGTGTTTGGGAGGGTGGGGTGATGGTCAGTATTTGGTGGAGTCAGTATTTGGCGGGATCAGTATTTGGCGGCGTCAATATTTGGCAGGAGCAGTACTAGGCAGGAATGGTATTTGGTGGGGGTCAGTATTTGGCAGGGTCAGTATTTGGAAGGGATCAGTATTAGGCGAGTGTCAGGATTTGGGAGGGTGGAGGGGGTCAGTATTTGGTGGGAGTCAGCATTTGGCAGGGGCCAGTATTTGGCAGGGGCCAGTATTTGGCAGGGGTCAGTATTTGGTCAGGGTCAGTATTTGTCAAGGATCAGTATTTAGCCAGGATCTGTCTTTGGGAGAGTGGAAGGTGTCAGTATTTGGCGGGGGTCAGTACTTGGCATGGGTCAGTACTTGGCGTGGGTCAGTACT
Organism: Carcharodon carcharias; assembly: GCF_017639515.1. NCBI lineage: Eukaryota > Metazoa > Chordata > Chondrichthyes > Lamniformes > Lamnidae > Carcharodon > Carcharodon carcharias. The sequence continues at coordinate 3,343,824 of NC_054480.1, read as the reverse complement.
TGGCCTGGGTCAGTACTTGGCGTGGGTCAGTACTTGGCGTGGGTCAGTACTTGGCGTGGGTCAGCACTTGGCGTGGGTCAGCACTTGGTGAGGGTCAGTACTTGGTGAGGGTCAGTACTTGGCCTGGGTCAGTACTTGGCGTGGGTCAGCACCTGGCGTGGGTCAATACTTGGCCTGGGTCAGTACTTGGTGAGGGTCAGTACTTGGTGAGGGTCAGCACCTGGCGTGGGTCAATACTTGGCCTGGGTCAGTACTTGGTGAGGGTCAGTACTTGGTGAGGGTCAGTACTTGGTGAGGGTCAGCACTTGGCGTGGGTCAATACTTGGCCTGGGTCAGTACTTGGTGAGGGTCAGCACTTGGCGTGGGTCAGTACTTGGCGTGGGTCAGTACTTGGCCTGGGTCAGTACTTGGCGTGGGTCAGCACCTGGCGTGGGTCAATACTTGGCCTGGGTCAGTACTTGGTGAGGGTCAGCACTTGGCGTGGGTCAGTACTTGGCCTGGGTCAGTACTTGGCCTGGGTCAGTACTTGGCGTGGGTCAGCACTTGGCGTGGGTCAGTACTTGGCGTGGGTCAGTACTTGGCGTGGGTCAGCACTTGGCGTGGGTCAGTACTTGGCGTGGGTCAGTACTTGGCGTGGGTCAGTACTTGGCCTGGGTCAGTACTTGGCGTGGGTCAGCACCTGGCGTGGGTCAGTACTTGGCCTGGGTCAGTACTTGGTGAGGGTCAGTACTTGGCCTGGGTCAGTACTTGGTGAGGGTCAGTACTTGGCGGGGGTCAATACTTAACTGGGGTCAGTATTTGGCGAGGGTCAGTATTTAGGAGGATGGCGGAGTCAGTAGTTGGCAGGGGTCAGTATTTGGGAGGGTAGTGAGGGTCAGTATTTGGCGAGGGTCAGTATTTAGGAGGATGGCGGAGTCAGTAGTTGGCAGGGGTCAGTATTTGATGGGGGTCAGTATTTGGCAGGGTCAGTATCTGGTGCTGAGTTGAGGGCTGTGTTTCTGCCAATCTTTCTCTGGTTAATTTATATTCACTCAGGATCACCAGATGCTGCAAAAAGCTGTGAAACTGTTAAGTTGTGTTTGGAGTAGGAAGATCACCGTTTCTAAAAACAGAAAATTGCTTTCCAAGAAAAGTAACAAGAGCTGCTTTGCTGCAACAGAAAAACTGGCAGCTTCACACGAGGGCTGAAATTTAAAAACTCTCAATTCCGTGGACAGAAGCAGCTCTGTGTAGTTTTGGTGTGAGACTCATTGATCCAGAGTTTCCAACACTTACAGAAGCCGTTCAGGAATGTGATGGCCGGGATATTGGATTTTCACCTCACAGCCTCAGCTGTGACAGGAAGCAACCAGCTTAACATGAGGACGTGCAGCAGAGGGGGGACAGGGAGTTCGAGGAACAGGCTTTGTATCTACCCTCACAGGGATTGCACAGCCCAGCTATTCAGAGCCTAACAGCACCTGGTTTGTTCCTGATCTTAGAAGTTAGTTCAGGCTGACCTCCTGGCTGCAATAACTCCCAGAGCGGGGTTGGTTCCTGTTTTGCTGCTTCTGGATCGGTCTCTAGATTTTTAACATTTTTGCTGTTCCGTTAGTTTCCTGTTGCACTATTTCAAATTAATAATTTTTAAATGTAATTCTTTTTATCTTCATTATGTAAATCCTAACATCTCAGACAGCTCAGAACCCCCATTAAACACACTGCTGTGTCCAGCTACAACCCCTGCAAGTTCCCTTCCAAGCCACTCACCATCTTCACTTGGAAATATATCGCCGTTCCTTCACTGTCCCTGGGTCAAAATCCCTAACAGCACTGTGGGAGTACCTACACCACATGGACTGCAGCGGTTCAAGAAGGCAGCTCACCACCACCTTCTCAAGGGCAATTAGGGATGGACAATAAATGCTGGCCCAGCCAGAGAAGCCCATATCCTGTGAATGAATGAAAAAAAATCCCCCTCGAAACCACAGAATAGTGAGGAAATGCAGAGGAATGAGCAAAGTCCCAAAGTCAGTCAAAAGGCAAAGACAACAGATTCTGCACACCCGGACGTTGGTCACATTGTGTCTTGTGCCCGGCCTTGCTGTATCCAATCAGTGACTCATCACCCCTCACAAAACATCCAGCAACCAGTGCATCCTTCCATTCAATCCTGCCCCCATCCAGGACAACCTTCCAGCTACAACATTCATTATCTCAATGTGGCCAGTGTTCAGAGTGACAGTTAGATAGATGAATGTGTGAGGAACGTGGACAGTGTGAGCAGGAAGTGTGTGACAGTTTGTACATGTGTGTTTCTGTGTGTGTATGTGTCACTGTAGCTGATTGGCTGCTTCCCTGTTCTATATTCTTGCATAACTTCAAACACAGGCATTAGTTGTAACAACCGCAGAATCAGATCTTTGCCTTTAACAAGCTCATGTTACACAATCCAACACGAGTACTCTGACACGTTTTCACATCGTATTGTCTGGTATAATTCTTTCTCGTTGAGTTTATGATTCGTTCTGAGTGCTCAAATGTCACGTTTCACAATCCCAGCCTGACTACAACAAATAGCAGTTCACTCAAAACACCAGGTCTACTTTTGATCTCTATATTCCAAGCACACTAACACTAAATTACAATACATCAAAAAACAGACAGATAACATGGAGCCAAGAAGATACACTTATGTTCATCTCAGTTTCTCCCTATCATTCTGTTACCATGGTTACATGGCCCACTTAAGCTCTTCAATTACTTTATTACTATAAACAGCAACCATACAATATATCCCAGATCCTCGAGACATGAATGAGTGGCCTTCCCATTCCTTCAGTCCCTCAGGCTTGCCTTAGGCCTGCTTCACAAGGCATTCCTGTTGAACAGAAGTGAAATCTATTTTAACTTATTGTGTGCTGATTTCTACAAGACGAAATAGTGTTCAAAAAAGTTGCAATATCTGGACATATTACTTTTGCCTGCAGAGGACCATTCCCTGCATATGAATATATGTGGCTCTTTTTTCTGAATAAACAAAAGCATGGGGGACAATAGGTCCCTGGTGCGTTTGCCATGGCAACAACTCGACCAATCAGAGGCGACTTGCCAACCAATCAGCACCTCCTTTTCTCATGCAGTATAAATTGTTGCTGCCTTTGAAATTGGGCATTCTTGCATTTGTCCTGTTGAGTGCAAGACAAAAAGCTTCGACAGGATGTCTCTTTCTTTTCAGCAATACTCACATTCTGTACAACCGAGTGACTGTTCAGTAGCATCTTCAGACATGGATTAAAACTCTGCTCCTTGGCTCAAGTTTGATAAAGAAAATGTTTAGATAACGTTTTTATTTCTTTGCAGAATTGGTTGAAGACTTATGGATACCTACTGCCGAATGATATCCGTACATCTGCCATGCGTTCCGCTCATTCTATGCAGGCTGCCATTGCAGCAATGCAGCGATTCTACAGAATCCCAGTCACTGGAGTGCTGGACGAGACCACTGTGGAGTAAGTCTGACAGATTTCCTACCTGTCTAGCCCTGGCGAGTTAGACCATGTTCAGTTAGAAAGTGGGAAGAGTTAAGCCAGTGTACAGAGCTATCATGCAAACCCTCCATGGAGTTTGTGGCCTTTTGCCACCCTCAATCCGGAGGAAAGACAGACGACTGCAATCTCACATACTTAAATGTGGCAACGTGGAACAAGGCCATTCAGCCCAAAGTGTCATGCTGGCATTTGCCCTCCATGCGATAGTCATGATTACATTTACCCATCTTGCAGTTTTTTATATCCTATGTCAATGGGCTGAATGAGCTCCCATGCTGTAAATGTTAATGGATTTTTGATCAGAAAAGCTGTTTTATAAATCTTGTGAACTCAGTATTCCTGGTCAGAACATTTTCCAAAGTGAAAGAGAAGATTGGAGGTAAGGTGATGGCATTGAAGAAGGATGCTGGATGCTGTCTCAGCATTAGAAAGCGAGGATATTCTCAAAATGGAGCTGTATTATTACACAATTAACAAACTGGTATCATTCTGGGTGTGGATTACAGGCTGAACACTGGAGATATGATCGAGGATGAGCTCAACAGGCTGTTCAAGAGATGCAAAAACAATGAGTAGTAATATTGGGTGATTTGAACTATTCCATATAGACTATAGACTAGAATAAAAGTGATACAGTTGTACATGTTCATCCAGGGCTGTTGTAGCTCAGTCTGTTTCTAATTGAATGGTGAAAGGAGCATAGTTTAATATAAGAACATAAGAACTAGGAGCAGGAGTAGGCAATGCAGCCCCTCGAGCCTGCCCCACCATTCAATACGATCATGGCTGATCTCATTTCGGCCTCAACTCCAATTTCCCGCCCTCTCCCCATAACCTTTCAACCCGTTACTAATTAAAAATCTGTCTATCTCCTCCTTAAATTTATTCAGCGCCCCGGCATCCACTGCAGTCTGAGGTAGTGAATTCCACAGATTCACGACCCTTTGAAAAAAGTAATTCCTCCTCATCTCTGATTTAAATCTACCACCCCTTAGCCTAAAACTATGGCCTCTCGTTCTAGAATCCCCCAGAAGGGGAAACAGCCGCTCCACGTCTACTCTATCTATCCCCTTTAGCATCTTATACACCTCAATTAGATCTCCTCTCATCCTTCTAAACTCTAGCGAGTATAGGCCTAGACTGCTCAATCTCTCATCATAAGACAAGCCTCGCATCTCTGGAATCAATCAAGTGAACATCCTCTGAACCGCCTTCAATGCAATTAAATCCTTCCTCAAGTAAGGGGACCAAAACTCTGCACAGTACTCCAGATGCGATCTCACCAATACCTTGTACAGTTGCAACAACACTTCCCCATTTTTATACTCTATTCCTTTAGCAATAAATGCCAAAATTCCACTTGCCTTCCTTATTACCTGCTGTACCTGCATACTAGCTTTCAGCGATCCATGCATGAGGAAACCCAGATCCCTCTGCACTGAAGCATTCTGAAGTTTCTCTCCATTTAAATAATAAGTCGCCTTTTTATTCTTCTGACCAAAATGGCTAACCTCACACTTACCCACGTTAAACTCCATCTGCCAAATCTTGGCCCATTCACCTAACCTGTCCATATCCATTTGTAAATTTCTTATTTCTTCATTGCAACTTATTTTCCCACCTATTTTGGTGTCTTCTGCAAATTTAGCTATAGTGCCTTTTATCCCTGAATCCAAGTCATTAATATAGATTGTAAATAGTTGGGCCCAAGGACCGAGCCCTGTGGCACCCCACTAGTTACAGCTTGCCATCCAGAAAAAGACCCATTTATCCCAACTCTCTGCTTTCTGTTGGTTAGCCAATCCTCTATCCAAGCTAATATATTACACCAACTCTGTGTGATCTTACCTTGTGTATTAATGTTTTGTGCATAATTCTGGGAAATGATGTGGGACAATAACTGAGACATAGAGGAAAATTGAGACCACAAGGTAGCTGGAATCAGTTAAGAAATGAAACAGCACAAAGGGTCAAAGATGAAGGGACTGAACTAAAAAAAGTCAAAGTTCAGTGAGCTGACAAGACCTGTTCCAAATTAACAGAACAGAAAATTAACATATGGACAGTGCTGACTTGCCAATGGATAAAGCAGTTTAGGTCATAGATAGCTACAGTACAGAAGTGTCTGCGTCAGTTCTGTGAAAGAGCTTTCCAATTTTTCCCACTCCCCCAGCTCTTTCCCCATAGCCCTGTAGATGTTTCCCCTACAAATATCTACCCAATTGCCCTTTGAATCTGTTTCCTCTGCCCTTTCACATCATAATAACTCACTGACTAAAAAAATTCTCATAGCGTTTCTGATTCTTTTGCCAATTCCCTCAAATCTATAACAGAATTACCTGGAAAAACTCAGCAGGTCTGGCAGCATCAGCGGAGAAGAAAAGAGTTGGCGTTTCGACTCCTCATGACCCTTCAACAGAACTGAGTGAATCTAAGGAAAGGGGTGAAATATAAGCTGGTTTAAGGTGGAGGGGGGGTGTTGGGTGGGGGGAGAGAAGTGGGTGGGGGGTGGTTGTGGTTGTAGGGACAAGCAAGCAGTGATAGGAGCAGATAATCAAAAGATGTCACTGACAAAAGAACAAAAGAACACAGAGGTGTTGAAGGTGGTGATATTATCTAAACGAATGTGCTAATTAAGAATGGATGGTAGGGCACTCAAGGTACAGCTCTAGTGGGAGTGGGGTGGAAAGACTAGCAGGGCATACAAGATTTAAAAATAATGGAAATAGGTAGGAAAAGAAAAATCTATATAAATTATTGGAAAAAACAAAAGGAAGGGGGAAGAAACAGAAAGGGGGTGGGGATGGAGGAGGGAGGTCAAGATCTAAAGTTGTTGAATTCAATATTCAGTCCGGAAGGCTGTAAAGTACCTAGTCGGAAGATGAGGTGCTGTTCCTCCAGTTTGCGTTGGGCTTCACTGGAACAATGCAGCAAGCCAGGGACAGACATGTGGGCAAGAGAGCAGGGTGGAGTGTTAAAATGGCAAGCGACAGGGAGGTTTGGGTCATTCTTGCGGACAGACCGCAGGTGTTCTGCAAAGCGGTCGCCCAGTTTACGTTTGGTCTCTCCAATGTAGAGGAGACCACATTGGGAGCAACGAATGCAGTAGACTAAGTTGGGGGAAATGCATTCGTTGCTCCCAATGTGGTCTCCTCTACATTGGAGAGACCAAACGTAAACTGGGCGACCGCTTTGCAGAACACCTGCGGTCTGTCCGCAAGAATGACCCAAACCTCCCTGTCGCTTGCCATTTTAACACTCCACCCTGCTCTCTTGCCCACATGTCCGTCCTTGGCTTGCTGCATTGTTCCAGTGAAGCCCAAAACAAACTGGAGGAACAGCACCTCATCTTCCAACTAGGCACTTTACAGCCTTCCGGACTGAATATTGAATTCAACAACTTTAGATCTTGAACTCCCTCCTCCATCCCCACCCCCTTTCTGTTTCTTCCCCCTTCCTTTTGTTTTTTCCAATAATTTATATAGATTTTCTTTTCTCATCCATTTCCATTATTTTTAAATCTTTTATGCCCTGCTAGCCTTTCCACCCCACCCCCACTAGAGCTGTACCTTGAGTGCCCTACCATCCATTCTTAATTAGCACATTCGTTTAGATAATATCACCACCTTCAACACCTCTGTTCTTTTGTTCTTTTGTCAGTGACATCTTTTGATTATCTGCTCCTATCACTGCTTGCTTGTCCCTACAACCACACCACTTCCCCCCACAACTTCTCTCCCCCCGCCACCACCACCGCCACCCCCCCCCACCCCCTCCACCTTAAACCAGCTTATTTTTCACCCCTCTCCTTGGATTCACCCAGTTCTGTTGAAGGGTCATGAGGTCTCGAAACGTCAACTCTTTTCTTCTCCGCCGATGCTGCCAGACCTGCTGAGTTTTTCCAGGTAATTCTGTTTTTGTTTTGGATTTCCAGTATCCGCAGTTTTTTGTTTTTATCCCTCAAATCTGTGTCGCTCTGGTCACCAACTCCCCTGCCAGTGAGAACAGTTTCTCCTTATTTACTCATCAAAACCATTTGTGGTTTTGAACACCTTTGTTAAATCTCCCTTAACCTTGTCAGCTTTAAGAAGAAGAATCCCAGCTTCCCCAGATTAACTGAACCCCGTCTTCTCAGTTACCATTTTATTAAATCCCCTCCTCACCTCTTCAAGTCCTTGACATCCTTTCTAAAGTGTGGAGCCCAGAATTGGCCACTGGCCTAATTAGTGTTTATAACGATTTAGGATTATTTCCTGGCTTTTTTGTTGTTCTTTAATGGGATGTGGGTGTTACTGTTGCCCATCGTTAATTTTCCTTGAACTGAGTAGCTTGCTAGGCCATTTTGGAGAACAGTTAAGAGTCACCACATTGCTGTGGGTCTGGAGTCACATGTAGGCCAGACCAGGTAAGGACAGCACATTTCCTTTTCTAAAAGGCGTCAATGAATCAGATGGGTTTTTATGACAATCAACGATAGTCACTCATGGTCCTCATCACTAAGACTAACTTTATATTCCAGATTTTATTAATTGAATTTAAATACCACGAGGTGCCTTGGAGGATTTGAACTTGTGCCCTCAGGTCATTCGCCTGAGTCTCCGGATTACTAGTCCGGTGATATTACTGCTAAACACTGTCTCCCTCTTATACTCTATGCCCCTCTTTATAAGTTTAAGGATGCTATATGCCTTTTTTAACAACCTTCTCAACTTGTCCTTCTGCCTTCAATCATTTGTGTAAATATATCCCCAGGTCTCTCTCTCTACAACCTCTTTAAAATTATACCATTTAATTTATATTGTCTTTTTCATTCTCCCTAGCAAAATGAACCACTTCACAATTCTCTTTGTTAAATTCCATCTGCCACGTATCTGCCCATTTACTGGTCTGTCTATCTCCTGAGTCTGTTACTATCTCCTCACTGTTTACTACATTTTGGAATTTCGTTATCATCTGCAAACTCTGAAATGATGCTCTGTCTGCCCGATTCTAGGTCACTAACATATAACAGAAAGAGCAGTGGTGGTAACACCAGCTCTTGAGGAAACCACTCTATACCTCCCTTCAGTCTGCAAAACTGCTCTGTCACTCGGCCGATTTCATATCCACAATGCCTCTGTCCTTTTAATCCCATGGGCTTCAGTTTTGCTAACGAGCCTATTTTGTGATACTTTTATCAAATCCCTTTTGAAAATCCATCAACACCACATCAGCCTCACTCCCCTCACCAACCCTCTCTGTTACTTCATCAAAGAACTTGATCAGGTTGTGAGTTCAATTTTATTTCTCACTAGGCCAAGTTATGAAATTGGATTTAATAAATCTTACATCAAGAGAAAGGAGCAGCTTCGTAAAACCCAACAGGTTAACTGATGTCCTTTGGGGAAGGGAAGCTGTTCTCCCTGATTTCACTCAAACACACAAGGCACAAACACTTAGCAATCTCCCATGTGACCAAGTGAGTCATAATTTCTCACACTTTACTTATTCGTCCATTTGATCAGGCTAAGCCCTGTTGTGTGTTGGTTGTGATTGGCTAAGAAAGAGGTTCAGTGACGTAAGTGTCTGAACAATGGCTGTTTACAGGTATTACTCAGTCTCAACCATGAGCTTTCTCCAACTGGCCTCCTAGTCCATGTGACTCTCTTACATCTTCATGTGGGCAGGTACGGTTTCTCCAATCTCACACATTTACTCTTTCAGCCCTGAGCACCCAAATGTTTCTCCAATCTCACACATTTACTCTTTCAGCCCTGAGCACCCAAATGTTTCTCCAATCTCACACATTTACTCTTTCAGCCCTGAGCACCCAAATGTTTCTCCAATCTCACACATTTACTCTTTCAGCCCTGAGCACCCAAATTTTTCTCCAATCTCACACATTTACTCTTTCAGCCCTGAGCACCCAAATGCTATAAGCACCACCTCAGAATCTTGCCAGTGACATGCACATCCGAACAACACATAAAAAATATAATCAGATGAATGGTTGGAGTATTGAATTCCCAGAAGGTGAATGGAAGAGACATTAAAGGAGAGAGTTCTAAAACTAAATTGAATCTCAAAAAGAAAGACTTGGAGCCTTTCACAAGACCAGAATGTCCCAGAGTGCTTTAATCAATTTTGTGCTTTTTTGAAGTGTAGTCACTGTTGTAATTTAGGAACCTTTAAAAAGAAATAGATGATAAAAGCAAAGGCTAAAAATCTATCTTATTAAAAATATTCTATCCCCACGCATGCTATATTCCTTCTCTATCGGGTCGCTTTGCTCAGTGAACACAGTTGCACACCTATCTACTGGTGAGTGAGTTGGTAACCAAGATACTGCAGACACAGAGACCAATGTCAGATGAAGCACATGCTGTTTATTAACACAAGTAACAGAGCACCAACACAACGTGTACTTCTCCAACCAGACCCTATTCTAAACTACTGATTAACATTGTAGCCCGCGCTACACAGCCATTGGGTAATACAGTCACATGGTCAATCTGCCCACATTCTCTTAAAGGCGTATTGCACCTCAGATAACCACATCCCTCCCCCAATTCTCGAAAGTACAATTTACAACCTTCACAACATATCAACTATTTGCCTAAATAAACTATTTACAAATTCAGTCTCTCTGGAAGCTTCTTCAAGGGTGTCGAATGTTATAGTTCTACAACTTCGGCTGGTTTATCCGAGGGCTCCCTCTCAGGAGTTATTGTCTACTCAGCTCTCCAGCAGGAACCTGTAAGTTTGTTTCTTCGACTCTCTCAGGCTTGGCGGATCCTACAGCTATTTCCAAACCAAGTGGAGTTCCTCCCACATGTGGTGTAGACTCCAATGGGAATGCTTGGTGGATCCTTTCTTGTAGATCTGTTTCCCTTTTCCTGAGGTGATCTACATATCTCCTAATCATCTGACCTTTGGCCGATATGTGACAGGAAAGGGGTCCTGTGACTGCACTAACCTCACCTGATAGCCATTTGGGCCCATCTCCAACATTCTTTGCAAAAACTGTGTCTCCAACAGTGAAGTTTCTTTCATGACTGTGGGCATCGTGTCCATCTTCTGGGCCTCCTGAATTCCCTCTACCCTCCCCACTATATTTGGCTTTATGACACTCAAACGTGTCTAGAGACATCTCTTCATCAATAACTCTGTGGGGGCAATATCGGTGGTCGTGTGTGGTCTAGTCCAAAGCTGAGTAGGAAACGTGATAATTGAATTGCAATAGAGTCTCCATCCAGATTTTTTCATTCCAGATTTGAAGGTCCGGACTGCCCTCTCAGCCACACCATTGGACGCAGGGGGGATGGCGAGGTCTTAACATGTGTTATGCCTCTGAGACTTGTAAATCTTTGGAATTCCCCGCTGGTGAATGCTGTTCCATCATCAGACGCTATTATCTCTGGTAACCCGTGTATCACAAAACTCTGATGCGATCTGTCTATGGTGGTGGCAGATGTGGGTGATCTCACCTCATAGACATCCATCCACTTTGACTGAGCATCTATAATCAAGAGGAACGTTGTGCCCAAAAACAGCTCCATGTAGTCAACGTGGAGGAGGACCTATGGCCTTCCAGGCCATTCCCAGGGATGTAATGGAGCCGAAGGGGGCAATTTCTATACCTGTTGGTACTGTATGCAGCTTTTGACTAAATTTTTGATTTCCATATCCACCCCGAGCCACCATAAGTAGCCGCGAGCCAACATTTTCATTTTAGAAATGCTGGGGTGAGTGCTATGCAATTCGGTCAACAATGGCTTCCTTCGTCTCGGAGGCAAAATGACTCTCACCACCACCCCCCCCACCCCCACACACAGCACGATGCCATCCTGTCAGGTTAGCTCATATCTCCTATTAAAATAGGGCTTCATTTCATCAGACTTGTCTCGTTAGACCCTCCCTGTAAGACTTGTTCCGTCACGTGAGACAAAACAGGATCGTGGTCTGTCCACTCTCTTGTTTGTTTGGCCTGTCCTGGTGACAAATCCAGAATTGGGGAATTGGGACATTCACGTTGCCGTCTTTTAGAGATATTCGGCTCTTTTCAAACGTACTCTGGTTTGTGAGGAATGCTTCAACACCTCTTCCAGGTTAGCCCGGTGGTCCTCATTAGTCAGGCCTGTTACTAGGACATCATCGAGATAAACCACAACACCGGGCAAACCATGAAGCAAATTTTCCATTGTCCATTGGAAAATGGCACACGCTGATGATGCTCCGAGGGGTTAGCGGCGATACTGGTCCATCCCACTATGTTTGTTGATAGTCACAACGTCCCGAGGGGCCTTTTCTAGCTCGACTTGCTGGGAAGTGTGACTCACGTCGAGCTTCGTATATGCAGCTCCCCCAGCCGGCTTGGAGTACGATTCATCAGTTTTCGGTATGGGATGCCTGTCTAGTCTGGCCACGTTGTTAACGGTCAACTTGCAATCCCCACATATTCACACACTCTGGTCAAGCTTTAGTACTAGAACTTTTATTTATTCATTCACAGGATGTGGGCTTCACTGTCTGGGCCAGCATTTATTGCCCATCCCTAGTTGCCCTTGAGAAGGTGGTGATGAGCTGCTGCCTTGAGCCGCTGCAGTCCATGTGGTGTAGGTACACCCACAGTGCTGTTAGGGAGGGAGTTCCAGGATTTTGACCCAGTGACAGTGAAGGAACGGCGATATATTTCCAAGTCAGGATGGTGAGTGACTTGGAGGGGAACTTCCAGGTGGTGGTGTTCCCATCTATCTGCTGCCCTTGTCCTTCTGGATGGTAGTGGTCATGGGTTTGGAAGGTGCTGCCTAAGGAGCCTTGGTGAATTCCTGCAGTGCATCTTGTAGATGGTACACACTGCTGCTACTGTGCATTGGTGGTGGAGGGAGTGAATGTTTGTGGATGTGGTGCCAATCAAGTGGGCTGCTTTGTCCTGGACAGTGTCAAGCTTCTTCAGTGTTGTGGGAGTTGCACTCATCCAGGCAAGTGGGGAGTATTCCATCACACTCCTGACTTGTGCCTTGTAGATGGTGGACAGGCTTTGGGGAGTCAGGAGGTGAGTTACTCGTTGCACAATTCCTAGCCTCTGACGTGCTCTTGTAGCCACAGTATTTATATGGCCAGTCCAGTTCAGTTTCTGGTCAATGGTAACCCCAAGATGTTGATAATGAGAGATTCAGAGAAGGCAATACCATTGAACATCAAGGGGCGATGGTTGGATTCTCTCTTATTGGAGATGGTCATTGCCTGGCGCTTGTGTGGCACAAATGTTATTTGCCAATTGTCATCCCTAGCCTGGATATTGATCAGGTCTTGCTGCATTTGGACATGGACTGCTTCAGTATCTGAGGAACATTATGCAATCATCAGCGAGCATCCCCACTTCTGACCTTATGAGGGAAGGAAGATCATTGATGAAGCAACTGAAGATGGTTGGGCCGAGGACACTACCCTGAGGAACTCCTGCAGTGATGTCCTGGAGCTGAGATGATTGACCTCCAATAACCACAACCATCTTCCTTTGTGCTAGGTATGACTCCAACCAGCGGAGAGCTTTCCCCCTGATTCCCACTGACTCCAGTTTTGCTAGGGTTCCTTGATGTCACCCTCGGTCGAATGCTGATGTTAAGGGCAGTCACTCTCACCTCACCTGGGGAGTCCAGCTCCTTTGTCTATGTTTGAACCAAGGCTGTAATGAGGTCAGGAGCTGAGTGGCCCTGGGGGAACCCAAATTGGGCGTCAGTGAGCAGGTTATTACTAAGCAAGTGCCACTTGATAGCACTGTTTGTCACCTCTTCCAATACTTTACTGATGATGGAGAGTAGACTGATGGGGCGGTAATTGGCCGGGTTGAATTTGTCCTGCTTTTTGTGTACAGGACATACCTGGGCAATTTTCACATAGCCGGGTAGATGCCAGTGTTGTGGCTGTACTGGAACAGCTTGGCTAGGGGCGTGGCAAGTTCTGGAGCACAAGTCTTCAGTACTATTGCCGGAATATTGTCAGGGCTGAGAGCCTTTGCAGTATCCAGTGTCTTCAGCCGTTTCTTCATATCATGTGGAGTGAATCGAATTGGCTGAAGACTGGCATCTGTGATGCTGGGGACCTCCGGAGGAGGCTGAGATGGATCATCCACTCGGCACTTCTAGCTGATGATTGTTGCAAATGCTTCAGCCTTATCTTCTGCATTGGGTTCCTCCATCATTGAGGATAGGGATATTTCTGGAGTCCCCTCCTCCAGTGAGTTGTTTAATTGTCCATCACCATTCACAACTGGATGTGACAGGACTGCAGAGCTTAGATCTGATCCACTGGTTGTGGGATCACTTAGCTCTGTCTATCACTTGCTGCTTCCACTGTTTGACATGCAAATAGTCCTGTGTTATAGCTTCACCAGGTTGACACCTCATTTTTAGGTATGCCTGGTGCTGCTCCTGGCATGTCCTCCTGCACTCTTCATTGAACCAGGGTTGATCCCCTGGCTTGATGGTAATGGTAGAGTGGGGGATATGCTGGGCCATGAGGTTACAGATTGTGTTCAAGTACAATTCTGCTGCTGCTGATGGCCCACAGCACCTCATGGATGCCCAGTCTTGAGTAGCTAGATGTGTTTGAAATCTATCCCATTTAGCAGAGTGGTAGTGCCACACAACACAATGGAGGATCTCAATGTGAAGACAGGACTTTGTCTACACAATGACTGTGTGGTGGTCACTCCTACTGATACTGTCATGGACAGATGCATCTGCAGCAGGCAGATTGGTGAGGATGAGGTCAATTATGTTTTTCCCTCTTGTTGGTTCCCTCACCACCTGCTGCAGACCCAGTCTAGCAGCTATGTCCTTTAGGACTCGGCCAGCTTGGTCAGTAGTGGTGCTACCGAACCATTCTTGGTCATGGACAATGAAGTCCCCACCCAGAGTACATTCTGTGCCCTTGCCACCCTCAGTGCTTCCCCCAAGTGGTGTTCAACATGGAGGAGCACTGATTCATCAGCTGAGGGAGGGTGGTACATGGTAATCAGCAGGAGGTTTCCTTGCCCATGTTTGACCTGATGCCGTGAGACTTCATGGGGTCTGGGGTCAATGTTGAGGACTCCCAGAGCAACTCTCTCCCAACTGTATAGCCTCCTTTGCTGGGTTGACAGGACATACCCAGGGATGGTGATGGTGGTATCTGGGACTTTATCTGTAAGGTATGATTCCGTAAGGATGACTATGTCAGGCTGTTGCTTGATTAGTCTGTGAGACAGCTCTCCCAATTTTGGCGCTAGCCCCCAGATGTTAGTAAGGAGGATTTTGCAGTGTCGAAGGGCTGCGATTGCCATTGTCGTTTCCAGGTAGTCGATGCCGGGTAGTCCATCCAGTTTCATTCCTTTTTTGTGACTTTGTTGTAGTTGAGTGGCTTGTTCAGCCATTTCAGAGTCAACCACATTGCTGTGGGTCTGGCCTGGAGTCATCAGGTAAGGACAGCAGGTTTCCTTCCCTAAAGGACCTCAGTGAACCAGATGGGTTTTTACAACAATCGACATTGGTTTCATGGACATCATTAGACTTTCAGTTCCCAGATTTTTATTGAATTCCAATTCCACCATCTGCTGTGGCAGGATTCGAACCCGGGTCCCCAGACCATCACCCTGCGTCTCTGGATGATGAGTCCAGCGACAATACCATCATCTCACCTCCCCCACAGGTGCTGCCTATTTGGAAAATTATACGGGTTGTAAGACTGCCAACCTTTCCAGCCTGTCTAATTCCACATCATATTTCTCTCACAGGGCAAAGGGGACTGGCCTCGTCTTCAAGAATCTGGGGGTTACCCCGGGATCCAGGTGGATTTTTGTTTGCTGTCCCTGAATCGTTCCAAGCTCTTCCCTGAAAACGGAATCATATTTCTGTAATAGCACTTGCAGATCTTTCATTCTGAGTCAAAAAATCGCGGTCCACTCCAACTTTATTTCCTTCAGCCAGTTCCAGCCAAGTGGACTTGGACCCTCCCCTGCTACCACTATTGGGGGTAAATTAACAGACTGATTTCCATACTGTACTGGAACCTTGCATATCCCTCTGACTCATACATCTTCACCAGTAGACGTCTTTAATTTAGCATCTGAATTTTCCAGATGTAACCCCATTCAGATATTTGAACGTATGTTCCCCTGTACCTGTCATGGATGCCCCTGTATCCTCCTCCATTCAGATGGGTTTTCCATTGACTTTCCCTGTCAAGTAGATTGGTTCTGTTTTACCCATTTTTAAGTTGTGTAGTGAGTAAATATCCGACTCTGTTTCTTCTGGCTCCTCTATTATGTGGATTTCATGAATTCTATCTTTCTGCTTAAAGTTTGTCTTAATCTGTCTACAATATCGCATAATGTGCCCATTACGATGGCAGTAGAAACACTCGATTCTTTAAAATTGTTCGTTTGCAGGCTGTCTGGTTCCATTTCTGCCGTTATTATTGTGGGTTTTCTCTGTTAAACCATTGCTTTATGCTTTTCTGTAAATGGTGGCTGTTTCTCACCTTTCCGCGTAGCCCTGTACTTCTGCACCATTTCTAACCGGTGCTTCCCTCCCGCCGTGAAGGATGGCACCATTTTGTGCTCCCTTGATTGCTTCTGAGTCCCTGACTGCATCTCCATTGCGAGCACCAACTCCAGCACCTTGCTGAACTCTCAATCTGATTCTGACAACAACCTTTTTTGAATGGTGTCTTCATTAGTTCCATATAGTAATCGGTCTCTTAACATGTCGTTAATCGACTTCCCGAACTCTCAGTGCTCTCAGTTGTTTTAAGGCAGCTAATAGCAAGTGACTGTCTCTCCAGGGACGCGACACCTCAAATTAAATTTAAATTGCTGATTTGTTACTGAGGGTTTCGGCTGGAAGTGGCTTTTCGCAAGATTTACCAACTCATCAAAGCTCTTGGAATCTGGGGCGTTGGGTGCTATTAAACTACGAATTAGGCCGTATGTTTTACTGCCACATGTTGATAAGAGGATCGCTCGCCTCTTCTCCTCCCCCGATATGTTGTCGACCAAAAAGAAGAACGTGAGGCATTCAATATAATGTGACCAGTGATCGGTGGTCTGATCAAACGGCTCGATACAGGCAAACTGTGGCAGACTGGAGGGAGATAACTAGACAACTGTGATGAAGGCTGTACTTAAAAGCACGTTGCAAGGTATGGCTGATTTACTTCTGTTGAATTTCTGCGGCTCTCTTTAGTGTCGTCGACTGGTCGTGTTTTGCCTCGTCGCCAGTTGTTATGTTCCTTCTGTCGGGTCGCTTTGCTCAGTGAACACAGTTGCACACCTATCTACTGGTGAGTGAGTTGGTAAACAAGATACTGCAGACACAGAGACCAATGTAAGATGAAGCACATGCTGTTTATTAACACAAGTAACAGAGCACTAACACAATGTGTGCTTCTCCAACCAGACCCTATTCTAAACTACTGATTAACATTGTAGCCCGCGCTACACAGCCATTGGGTAATACCGTCACATGGCTAGGCCAGCATTTATTCTCCATGCCGAATTGTCCTTGAGAGTTGGTGGTGAGCCTGAAGGGGCAAGGGGAAATGAAAGATGAAGATAGATATATTTAATAGTTGACGATGCAGATGTACAAGAAGAGATGATGGAACAATTAGTAAAGTGAATTGTGGAATAAGAAATGGTTCTGAAAAACATCAGCAGAATCTGAGCTGATCAGTCACTGGGCTGAACTCTCTCAGAGGGAATCCCCTGTGGAGTATAGGAATAGGAGGAGGCCATTCAGCCCTTTGAGTCTGTTTCACCATTCGATTAAATCATTTCATTTGCCTACCTCTCCTCCATATCCCCTGTTGCCTGTCACTAACTACATCAACTGATCTCTGCCTTGAGGATTTCACAGGACCCCTGATATTCCCAGACTGATGGGCTCAGCCAGTGTCATGCCAGAAATGGGAATCTGTAGTGAGGAGGTGAGAGTTGGTTCAGTTTGCACTGAACCAGTGGAGCATGGAAATTCAGTCAAGATTTGTAACATTCTGAAGGCTTCCAATAGAGTTGAGATGGAAAGAGAGTTTCTTCTGGAGAGAGGGGGTCAGTAACGAGAGATGAACAGTTTCAAATACTTTGAGTAAGGAAGGGGATTAGCAGAAATTTTCTTCCACAGGATTGTTGGGTCACAGAATGTTTACCACAGGGACTGGTTGAGGGAGAGTTGGTCGCATTGTTGAGGGAAAATTGGGTAAATATTTGTGGTAGAGGAAGTTACAGGGTAGGAGAAAGCCAGCACAGACACAAGGGGCCGAATGGCCACCTGCACTGTAAAGGACAGAGGTGCTATTGTTCATTCCTAGGAACTGGGGCTCTGTTCCTTGAGAGGAGTTTGGATGCAAATGAATTTAATGTAAATATCTGTCTGATATTAAATCATGAGAGATTTCTCAAATTATTGTCTCTTTAGCTGACAGACAACCAATCAAAAAATCCTGTTTCGCCCCTTAAAACCGGGAGAGAAACATTAACAATTAGTGAGGCTGTGATTGAGTCGGCGGGGGGTCACCATGTAGAGGTTAGGCACACGAGGGGGCAGGATGTTTGTCTACATGGGGGGGGTGTTTACTCTGTTGGGGGGGCTTCTCTGTGAGGGGGGTTTCTCTGTGAGGGGGGTCTCTGTGAGGGGGGTCTCTGTGGGGGGGGGAGTTCTCTGTCCGGGGGTGTTTCTCTGTGGGGGGGGGATTCTCTGTGGAGGGGTTTCTCTGTGGGGGGGGGGGTTCTCTGTGGTGGGGGGGTCTCTTTGGGGGGGGTTTCTCTGTTGTGGGGTTTCTCTGAGGGGGGTCTCTGTGGGGGGTTTCTTTGCAGGGGAAGTTTCTCTGTGGGGGGGGTTTCTCTGTGGGGGGTTTCTCTGGGTGGGGGGATTCTCTGTTGGGGGGTTTCTCTGTGGGGGGTCTCTTTGCAGGGGAAGTTTCTCTGTGGGGGGTCTCTTTGCAGGGGAAGTTTCTGTGTGGGGGGGTTTCTCTGTTGGGGGGTTTCTCTGTGGGGGGTTTCTCTGAGGGGGGTCTCTTTGCAGCGGAAGTTTCTCTGAGGGGGGGTTTCTCTGAGGGGGGTCTCTGTGGGGGTTGTTTCTCTGTGGGGGTTGTTTCTCTGTGGGGGGATTTCTCTGTGGGGGGGTTTTCTCTGAGGGGGGTCTCTGTGGGGGTTGTTTCTCTGTGGGGGTTGTTTCTCTGTGGGGGGATTTCTCTGTGGGGGGGGTATCTCTGTGAGGGGAGGGTTCTCTGTGGGGGGGGGGGAGGTTTCTCGTGCGGAGGGGGGGCAGGTTCTCTGTGGGGCAGCTGCCAGGGGTTTGAATGCTTTTGTTGGGCGAGGGCTGGCGAAGGCGGGAGGAGGTCACTGGTGAGGTTATGGGACAGCCTCTGTGTCAATCCCAAACACTGGAGAAATCTTTGAGCAGGAAACCTATGCATCAGTTTGGAAATCAGTGCGTGAGTGAGTAAATCCTTGTGGGAGATGTTGGTTTGATGGACGATTCTGTGCTGATTTTGTTTACTTTCTGTTAGGTGGATGAAAAAGCCTCGGTGTGGAGTCCCTGATCAACCCCGGGTCACTCACAGACAGAGGAGAAAACGCTACGCACTAACAGGCCAGAAATGGAGACAGAAACATATTACATACAGGTACAGTCCAACACAGCTCAGTGCTGCTGAGGGGCTTGATGTATCTTGATGCTAGAGCAGATGTGGTCAGATGGTTGGGATTCATTCTGCAAGTTCTCCACAGGGAGGTTCCCTTATGTTATAACAGGTCTCCTCAGCTGGTTTCACTGTGACAGAGAAAGACAAAGGTTTTAATAGCAAGAATCAAATATGAGTCAATCCATAGAGTCCTATCAGCTTGTTGGAAAGGTAGAAAATTAAAGTGAAATCCTTTGTTGTAGCCACTGTGATTAACTTAAGAAAGCCTTTCAGTCAATCAATATGGAGATTACTTATTTCTGATAAATCATTGGTTTGTTTGGGGTGTAATTACTGGTGATGCTGTCCTTCAATTGTAATGTTATGTCGTTTTTTTAATTCATTCATGCCTGGGAGTCACTGGCTGGGTCAGCATTTATTACCCATTCCTAGTTGCCCTTGAGAAGGTGGTGGTGAGCTGCCTTCTTGAACCACTGCAGTCCACGTGGTGTAGGTACACCCACAGTGCTGTTAGGGAGGGAGTTCCAGGATTTGGATCCAGCGACAGTGAAGGAACGGCGATATATTTCCAAGGGTGTTCCTCTCACTGTGGGAGCCATTTCCTGGCCTTCAGAAATATCCTTAGGTTCCAATGAGGAAAACCATTGCCATTTTTCTTTATTTCAGCTGTGACTCCAGCCAAGATGGATTTCTCTTGCACCTCGCTGACTTTAGCTTTATGTGTGTTCATTGGTAATATTGTCTTCAGTCTTTGCCACAAACTCCATTCCCTCAACACTGACTCCAGCCCTCCCTGGTCAGAGACTCAACCAGACAGTTCAACGTGCTATTTGACCCTGAGATGAGCTTCTGACCCCATATCCACTCCATCACTGAATTCACCTATTTTCAACTAACATCAGTAAGATCATGGCTGAACTGGTTGTGGCCTCAGCTCCACGTTCCTGTCTGTTCCCCAAACCTCCCCCTGTCCCTCCTCCACCCTCCTCCATTAGCTTTGACTCGCTTGTCTATCAAAAATCTGAATGTATTCAGGGCTGGATTAGAGAATGACCCAGCCTCTATTGCTGTCTGCGTAAAGAATTCCAAAGATCAACAGCCCTCTGAGAGAACAGTAACCGGTTTCTGTTACTACCTCAGTTTGTCTTCCAAAACAAAAACAGAATTACCTGGAAAAACTCAGCAGGTTTGGCAGCATCGGCGGAGAAGAAAAGAGTTGACGTTTCGAGTCCTCATGACCCTTCAACAGAACTTCTGTTGAAGAGTCATGAGGACTCGAAACGTCAACTCTTTTCTTCTCCGCCGATGCTGCCAGACCTGCTGAGTTTTTCCAGGTAATTCTGTTTTTGTTTTGGATTTCCAGCATCCGCAGTTTTTTGTTTTTATCAGCTTCTCTTCCTGCTGGTTGCTGTGGCTGGGCTGATTCTACCTGGATTATGATGCCGAAATCAGCTTTGTGTCAGATTCATTGTTTTTTAAACTGTGCGATTTGCTTACAATGAATGTTTTATTCTTTTCTCCCATAGTATACACAACTACACTCCGAAGGTGGGAGAATATGAAACTCGCCGAGCAATTCGTCGAGCGTTTGATGTTTGGCAGAAAGTCACTCCATTGACTTTTGAGGAAATTCCTTATCATGAGATTAAGAGTGATAGAAAGGAAGCAGACATTATGATTTTCTTTGCCTCGGGTTTCCATGGTGACAGCTCCCCTTTCGATGGAGAAGGTGGTTTTTTGGCACATGCGTACT
This sequence comes from Carcharodon carcharias, assembly GCF_017639515.1. Classification (NCBI taxonomy): domain Eukaryota; kingdom Metazoa; phylum Chordata; class Chondrichthyes; order Lamniformes; family Lamnidae; genus Carcharodon; species Carcharodon carcharias. The sequence continues at coordinate 3,322,878 of NC_054480.1, read as the reverse complement.
TCCCTGGACCAGGAATTGGGGGCGATACTCATTTTGACTCAGATGAACCCTGGACGTTGGGAAATTCCAATCATGACGGTTAGAAAACATCCACTTCGCTCATTGTTACATCAAAGCAATTGAGTTAAAATGGTCGACAAATTCCAAAAAATATGAGAAGTGAAGACATCAAGATCTTCACCAAAGGATGTGAAGGGGCTGTCCAGATAAATCCGTCTGTTGTGGAGTGAAGACTTTCCTCAGCCTTTGTCTTTGTGACAGGATATCTGAAAATTAATTTTCTGTCTTGGGGAAGTGGCAGAAGCTCCAAGTCCTTCTTTGTCATAGCCATCAAGTCAAAGCTGACTGAACTGAGGAACGTCCTCAATCCCATCAGGTCCTTTAGAACGCACCCAGTGTTTGCTAAAGTTCACACTCGATGCCAAGGGAGGCCAGGAAGGGGATTTGAGGGGCAGGGTTCTGAGACATGCTTCACTAACGATGATTAAGTGAAAACTTCCTTTTAATAATTCCTACCAGCTCCAGGTTCTGGAAAGTAGAAGTGAGGGAGTGCTAGGTAGATTTCGGTTATAAAACCGGACTCTGTTTCCCTCACCATCAAGGCAGGAATTTTACTGGGAACTTGCCGAGCTGTTTTGGGGTGCTGTGGGGAGAGGCACCCATCACTGCTCCAGTGCGATGGAGTAGCCACTGGCCCCAGCAGAGATCCTGCTGAGTTCAGCCTCCCTGAACCACAGCCAGAAATGTCTGGCCCCTAGGACATAGAGAGCAGAGTCGACTCGGGCAGAGAGGGACAGGACTGGGCAGGTTGCACTCCTCTGGCAGATGGGTTATATTTGCACATACTACTGCCTGTATGATTGTTGTAACTCTGTCACTCTGGCCTTGCCACAGCTGCAGGACCTACCTCCCCTCTGTCAGAAATAGGGGCAAATCTTTTCCCTACCTGACTCCCCCCAACACCCACCATCCTCATTCACACCACCCCATCACATGCAAACTCAAACCAAATCTGAATCTTTATCTCTAATTTATATTCTAACAATTTCCATCCAGCCAGTAAGACATTGAGTTACAACAAAACAGCCCTTTCCATCCAATGGGTCTAAATGAGTGTAGATGTTCATCATGATCCTCCTACGTCCTCCTTCACCCTATCACCATAGCCTTCTTCACCCCATCACCATATCCTCCTTCACCCCATCACCATATCATTCTTCACCCTATCACCATATCCTTCTTCACCCCATCACCATATCCTCCTTCACCCCATCACCATATCATTCTTCACCCTATCACCATATCTTCCTTCACCCCATCACCATATCATTCTTCACCCTATCACCATATCCTCCTTCACCCCATCACCATATCCTTCTTCACCCCATCACCATATCCTCCTTCACCCTATCACCATATCCTTCTTCACCCCATCACCATATCCTCCTTCACCCCATCACCATATCATTCTTCACCCCATCACCATATCCTCCTTCACCCTATCACCATATCCTCCTTCACCCCATCACCATATCCTCCTACACCCCATCACCATATCCTCCTTCACCCCATCACCATATCCTCCTTCACCCTATCACCATATCCTCCTTCACCCCATCACCATATCCTCCTTCACCCCATCACCATATCCTCCTTCACTCCATCACCATATCCTCCTTCACCCTATCACCATATCCTCCTTCACCCCATCACCATATCCTCCTTCACTCCATCACCATATCCTCCTTCACCCTATCACCATATCCTTCTTCACCCCATCACCATATCCTCCTTCACCCCATCACCATATCCTTCTTCACCCCATCACCATATCCTCCTTCACCCTATCACCATATCCTCCTTCACCCCATCACCATATCCTCCTTCACTCCATCACCATATCCTCCTTCACCCCATCACCATATCGTTCTTCACCCCATCACCATGTCCTTCTTCACTCCATCACCATATCCTCCTTCACCCCATCACCATATCATTCTTCACCCTATCACCATATCCTTCTTCACCCCATCACCATATCCTCCTTCACCCCATCACCATATCATTCTTCACCCTATCACCATATCCTTCTTCACCCCATCACCATATCTTCCTTCACCCCATCACCATATCATTCTTCACCCTATCACCATATCCTCCTTCACCCTATCACCATATCATTCTTCACCCTATCACCATATCCTCCTTTACCCCATCACCATATCATTCTTCACCTCATCACTAAATCCTTCTTCACCCCATCACCATATCCTCCTTCACCCTATCACCATATCCTCCTTCACCCCATCACCATATCATTCTTCACCCCATCACCATATCCTTCTTCACCCCATCACCATATCCTCCTTCACCCTATCGCCATATCCTCCTTCACCCCATCACCATATCCTCCTTCACTCCATCACCATATCCTCCTTCACCCCATCACCATATCATTCTTCACCCCATCACCATGTCCTTCTTCACTCCATCACCATATCCTCCTTCACCCCATCACCATATCATTCTTCACCTCATCACTAAATCCTTCTTCACCCCATCACCATATCCTCCTTCACCCCATCACCATATCATTCTTCACCTCATCACTAAATCCTTCTTCACCCCATCACCATATCCTCCTTCACCCTATCACCATATCCTCCTTCACCCCATCACCATATCATTCTTCACCCCATCACTAAATCCTTCTTCACCCCATCACCATATCCTCCTTCACCCCATCACCATATCATTCTTCACCTCATCACTAAATCCTTCTTCACCCTATCACCATATCCTCCTTCACCCCATCACCATATCATTCTTCACCCCATCACCATATCATTCTTCACCCCATCACCATATCCTCCTTCACCCCATCACCATATCATTCTTCACCTCATCACTAAATCCTTCTTCACCCCATCACCATATCATTCTTCACCCTATCACCATATCCTTCTTCACCCCATCACCATATCCTCCTTCACCCCATCACCATATCATTCTTCACCCCATCACCATATCCTCCTTCACCCCATCACCATATCCTCCTTCACCCCATCACCATATCCTTCTTCACCCCATCACCATATCATTCTTCATCCCATCACCATATCCTCCTTCACCCCATCACCATATCCTACTTCACCCCATCACCATATCCTCCTACACCCCATCACCATATCCTCCTTCACCCTATCACCATATCCTTCTTCACCCCATCACCATATCCTTCTTCACCCCATCACCATATCCTCCTTCACCCCATCACCTTATCCTCCTTCACCCCCTCACCATATCCTCCTTCACCCCCATCACCATATCATTCTGCACCCTATCACCATATCCTCCTTCACCCCATCACCATATCATTCTTCACCCCATCACCATATCCTCCTTCACCCCATCACCATATCCTCCTTCACCCCATCACCATATCCTTCTTCACCCCATCACCATATCATTCTTCATCCCATCACCATATCCTCCTTCACCCCATCACCATATCCTACTTCACCCCATCACCATATCCTCCTACACCCCATCACCATATCCTCCTTCACCCTATCACCATATCCTTCTTCACCCCATCACCATATCCTTCTTCACCCCGTCACCATATCCTCCTTCACCCCATCACCTTATCCTCCTTCACCCCCTCACCATATCCTCCTTCACCCCCATCACCATATCATTCTGCACCCTATCACCATATCCTCCTTCACCCCATCACCATATCCTCCTTCACCCCATCACCATATCCTCCTTCACCCCCATCACCATATCATTCTTCACCCTATCACCATATCCTTCTTCACCCCATCACCATATCCTCCTTCACCCCATCACCATATCATTCTTCACCCTATCACCATATCCTCCTACACCCCATCACCATATCCTCCTTCACCCCATCACCATATCCTTCTTCACCCCATCACCATATCCTCCTTCACCCCATCACCTTATCCTTCTTCACCCCGTCACCATATCCTCCTTCACCCTATCACCATATCCTTCTTCACCTCATCACCATATCCTCCTTCACCCCATCACCTTATCCTTCTTCACCCCGTCACCATATCCTCCTTCACCCTATCACCATATCCTCCTTCACCCCATCATCATATCCTCCTTCACCCCATCATCATATCCTCCTTCACCCCATCACCATATCCTTCTTCACCCCATCACCATATCCTTCCATTCCTCTCTCCCTCATGTTTTTATCCAGTTTCCCCTTAATTCTATCGATGCTATTCATTCCAATCACTCGCTGAGGTAGAGAGTTCCACATTCCCCCACTTTTCCTAAATTTGCGATTGGATTTATTAGTGACTATCTTATATCGATGGCCCCTAGATTTACACTGCCCATGGGTAGAAATGTTTTTTCCACATCCACCCTATCAAACCCCTTCATAATTTTAAACATCTTTATCAGGTCACCCCTCAGCTTCTGTTTTATGGACAAACAGAACTTCAGCCTGTTTAATCTTTGCTGATGGTTATAACCTTATATAAGAGCAGCTGGACAATATAAACCCACTGTGCCTTAAGGGTCAGTGGGTGGTTGGTTGACTCCACGTGTTCCTTGAATCAGTGGAGACCATGAGGAATCTGTTAGACGTTTACGTTCGGGAGTAGCATGTGGCAAAATTCAGTCACTCAGCAGCTACCCATGTTTTTCTGTGGAGACTGAATTGGTGCTGAGGGAAGGTGCATTATTTCTAATGTTGTCACCCAGCTTCATCTCCTTAAAAAAATATAAAAAAACAAACATCAAACAGTTGCTGTGAATTCTGGTCAAATTTAAAGTCCTTATTTATTTCTGTTGCATTAGTGTCTTTATGGAATATTTTTGTTTAAGTTGCTAGCGACGATGACATCATTGGAGGAGCAGCTGAATTGAATGTGTGAATGATAAACACAGGAAGAATACTGGTGCTGAAATCTCTGGTACTGCGTGTCCCTCACACATGCTGCTGACACGCTGCCCTGATGCAGCTCTCAATCCCTTTCCTTTGATTATCAGTGACCACTGCAAAACAGATATTCAACTCTGGCAAATCAATGGAAAGGATTTGATTTGGAGTTAATGGAGAATAAGCAAAGGTCTGATGATGATAAAATGCAGTTTTCAGTGATCGAGAGGAATCTAACCATATGCCAGCTAAATACTGAGAGGCGACTTTCCTAATTAGTGAAGAATTGAAGGGCTGCTCTAGGACTCTGCAGCCCTTAGGAAATGTTGGAAGTTTTATAAAGCATTTATCAGATCCATTTGCCTAACATCTTCCTTCCTTCAATCGGACCTCTTCCCACAGTTATTCTCACTGTTGATTGGCCAATTCAGGAATTGTCTTTGCTCTTGGTTTCATGGGCACTGAGTCACTTTCCTCATCCTTGTTCTCTTCTCTGATGCTGGCAGCAGTGGATGAAACACACTCCCTTCAGTGTCCTATTCGGAAAAACCACCAGAGCTTCCAGCTTCTCACTGCCATTGGTGAGGTTTCCCACTTCTGATTTGAGATTGAAAAATCCAACCCTGTACCTTACGCTGTTGGTCACACCGTACCCGGTGTAGTCAGGGCTCCACCCATTGAACCCCCTGCTCCATCATTTATGCCCCTTCCCTTGCTAATATTGTCCATGTGAATGGGATCCAAATCCAGACAATACCCACTCGCCCACACATTGCCAGCTGCCTGTTGGATATCGATGGGCTGTCATTTCCCCTAGCTTAATGGGTTACTCATTCTTGTCAGCTGTCAGCGTTCACACCAAGCACATCCACTCCAGCCCAGGGACAGTTTTATCTCAGGATGCCCTTTCATCTCAGTTTACATTTCCCTGCCAGAACACCCTTTCTACCAGTCGAGCTTAGTCACAGAGCCTGTCACAGAGAGACCCTCAACCAAGACCTTGTTTGACAAATCCTGTCTTTGTCACAGAGTTGGGGGTGGGGGGGAGGTTTCCATTCTCACTCTGCCCTGATGCTGCACTGGGAATAACCCAAAGTGTCCAGTCCATGAATGTCATTTCCTATTGAGGGGCCAGAGGCATTGGTCAGGGCAGAAGCCAGGCTAGCACGTGTACCAGGCATCTGAATTCAGAACCTTTGGGAGGTTAAAGGTGAAAGGGTCATGGACTCTTCTTACCCTAAGCATCCTGGGAAAAGCCTCCCAAATTGCTGGAGCCATGGGCATGTCAGGGCACTAGAGCAGGATGTAAAATGAAATGGGCATACTGCTATTCTGCTTATAGATGAGAGGGTGATAATGAGGAAAGCTTTGCACAAGTTTCTGAGGAGAGTGAATGGGTGGGTAGATTGGGTGATGGGGGGAGTGTACATGGGGCCGTGGTTGGGGAGTGAATGGGTGGGTAGATTGGGTGATGGGGGGAGTGTACATGGGGCCGTGGTTGGGGAGTGAATGGGTGGGTAGATTGGGTGATGGGGGGAGTGTACATGGGGCCGTGGTTGGGGAGTGAATGGGTGGGTAGATTGGGTGATGGGGGGAGTGTACATGGGGCCGTGGTTGGGGAGTGAATGGGTGGGTAGATTGGGTGATGGGGGGAGTGTACATGGGGCCGTGGGAGGGGAGTGAATGGGTGGGTAGATTGGGTGATGGGGGGAGTGTACATGGGGCCGTGGTTGGGGAGTGAATGGGTGGGTAGATTGGGTGATGGGGAGAGTGTACATGGGGCCGTGGGAGGGGAGTGAATTGGTGGGTAGATTGGATGATGGGGAGAGTGTACATGGGGCCGTGGGAGGGGAGTGAATGGGTGGGTTGGGGGTTATATTAGGGTAGAGCAGTGGCAGAGCTGCTGGGGTTTGGGGGCCCTTTCACCTATTGTTTTTGTGCCTGGCCAGTGCGGTTTTGATGAGTGAGGCTCCTCCAGGAGCCTCTTGGCCTTCAGTCTGCCTGAGCTTCAGCTCCACCTTATCAGTTCTTAATTTCCAGCTAATCCTGTGTTCGCTCAAACCTCACTCACTGCTGGGCTACAAGGAGAACTTCAGCTCTTTACTCAGCCCTTACTGTCTTGTTTTGATGATGATCCTGGTTACAGCAAATCTCACACATAAGCTCAGGTGTTTATCTTACATTGGGAGATACCTAGGGAGCTGACACATTGCTATCTCATTGGAGGAATATGAGGTCATGTTTATTTCTGTTGTGCTGTTTGTGTTCCTCCTTCTACCTTGTCTGAAAAGGAAAAATATCAGAACGTGAGGCAAAGTAAAATTCATTTCCTCCCATTACCCTCTTGACCTGGGGTGCAGACCCCTCGCTGGTCAAGCCTCCTCATGGTCACTGTTATGATGTGACTCTTACAGTTTGAATCATTTCTTTAGGGTCTTACCATTGTTTCTTCAACCCTGTTAAATGCACAAAATCTTCTTCACATCTTCCCTCCTTTTTCCACTGTATTGTTTTCTCTCTCGCTCTCTTGCTCCCCTCTCGTTATAATTGTTCTTTTCCTGTGGAGAGAGAAACTGAGTTATTGATACAGGTCAATGACCTTTAAGCAGAATTTGGAAAGTTAAGAGGTGTAATGGATGTTAAGCAGAGACAGGGAGAGGGGGACAGGAGGTGGAAAGTCTATGATGGGCTAGAAAACAGGAGAGATTAAACGACAAGCGGGATGATGGTGCGAGGCAAAAGCAGATGATAATGGGACAAGGGAAAAAGACAAAAAGTAGGTCATGGGGAGGTGTAAATTGGAAAAGCTGAATCAACACCTAATGGTCATCCAAAAAAAACAGGGCCAGAGATTATGGTCTGAAGTTGTTGAACTCAATGTTAAGTCCGGAAGGCTGTAAAATGCCTAATCGGAAGATGAGGTGCCGTTCCTCAAGGTTAAGTTGCAGCAGACTAGGGTCAGCGTGACAGCGAGGTGCAGAATGAACATGCAGCCACAGGGAAGCGCAGCACGTGCTTGGAGACTGAAAGGAAGTGATCCACAAAGCGATCACCCGGTCTGTATTTGGAGAGACCTCGAGGTAGAGATCAGATTGTCAGTAACAAATACAATATAGTAAATTGAAAGAAGTATAAATGAATCGCTGCTTCACCCGGCAGGAATGTTTGGGACCTGAGACAATGAGAAATGTTGTGACTGTTTTGCAGAGCATCTGTTTGAAAGGTTGGGTAAGTTTGGAAAAGCAATTGGATTCTCATCTTGGCTCAATTCTGCTTTTCTTTTGCCAGGGAACGACCTGTTCTTGGTTGCTGTTCATGAACTAGGCCATGCCTTAGGACTCGAGCACTCTAATGACCCCAGTGCCATCATGGCTCCTTTTTATCAATATATGGACACAGAAAACTTCAAACTACCACAGGATGATTTACAAGGCATCCAGAAGATCTATGGTTTGTATTCTAAACAGTCACCTTTCCATTTCTCTCAACCAGTCAGTATATAACCTCTCATCCCTAATTCCCCCAATCCCCTGTGACACCCCATAGCCGCATAGGGGACTGACTGTCCCTGTCCTGCTGGCTTTGGGAGGCATCACAGAGGAAGCTCCAGTATAACTGCTTTCCTCTCAATTCTGTAATGAAAATCGAGTCTATGGCTCAGATTCTTCTGAGATCAGATTCTCAAGTCAGGAATGTGCAGATTCTGGATGTGCAGATGGAAAAATCCTGGCCATTCCCAAACTTGGCATTCTGATCTTTTCCCTCTGGCTGGAAATCCATTCCATGTGTAAGTCGTTCAGTCTGGACCCATTCACTGGGCTAGTAATCCAGAGACCTAGGATAATGCTCTGGGGACATGGATTCAAATCCCACCATAGCTGCTGGAATTGAAATTCAACTAATAACATCTGGAATTGAAAGCTAGTCTCAGTAATGGTGACCATGAAACTATCATCGATTGTTGTAAAAACCCATCTGGTTCACTAATGTCCCTTTAGGGAAGGACATCTGCTGTCCTTACCTGGTCTGGCCTACATGTGACTCCAGACTCACAGCAAATGTGGTTGACTCTTAACTGGCCTCTGAAATGACCCTAGCAAAGTCAGTTTAAGGGCAATTAGGGATGGGCAACAAATGCTGGCCTTGCCAGTGATGTCCACATCCCGTGAAAGAATAAAAATCAATCTCCCTGTTGTCCCACTCTCTGTCCAAGATGAGGGAATGCTTCAGATCCCCCAAAGCAGTTTAGAAAGATCCCAGGAACACGGGGAAGGGCATTCAGCCCCTCAAGCTGTTCTGTATTTCAATAATATCAGGTTGATCTGTGATCTCATTCCATATACTCTCCTCTTCTTAATCGCCTTAACTAGGATGAAAAGAAAAGACAATTTATCATCCGAGCCTGAGGGAGGGGGTAGGAGCTAAAGCATTTCAGCCGGGTGGGAGTGAGAGGGCTCTCTGTGCCAGAATGGGAGGTGATGGGGGGGAAGGTGGTGAGGGCTGAGGGGGGGTGGAATGATGGGGGTGGGCAGACAGAGTCTGTGCCTGGGGGAGGGGGTGTCACTATCTTGTGGGGAAGGGAGGGGCAGTGCCAGTGTGGTGGTGGGGGTGGGGGAGCTGCAGGGGCTGGAGTGAAGGAAGGGCTGGTCTGTACCCGGTGGGGATGGGAGGGTCTGTACCCGGTGGAGATGGGAGGGTCTGTACTTCATGAGGGGGAGGGTCTGTTCCCGGTGGGGATGGGAGGGTCTGTACCCGGTGGGGATGGGAGGGTCTGTACCCGGTGGAGATGGGAGGGTCTGTACCCGGTGGGGATGGGAGGGTCTGTACCCGGTGGAGATGGGAGGGTCTGTACTTGATGAGGGGGAGGGTCTGTACCCGGTGGGGATGGGAGGGTCTGTACCCGGTGGGGATGGGAGGGTCTGTACTTGGTGAGGGGGAGGGTCCGTACCCGGTGGGGATGGGAGGGTCCGTACCCGGTGGGGATGGGAGGGTCTGTACCCGGTGGGGATGGGAGGGTCTGTACCCGGTGGGGATGGGAGGGTCTGTACCCGGTGGGGATGGGAGGGTCTGTACCCGGTGGAGATGGGAGGGTCTGTTCTTGATGAGGGGGAGGGTCTGTACCCGGTGGGGATGGGAGGGTCTGTACCCGGTGGAGATGGGAGGGTCTGTACTTGATGAGGGGGAGGGTCTGTTCCCGGTGGGGATGGGAGGGTCTGTACCCGGTGGAGATGGGAGGGTCTGTATCCGATGGGCATGGGAGGGTCTGTACCCGGTGGGGATGGGAGGGTCTGTTCCCGGTGGGGATGGGAGGGTCTGTACCCGGTGAGGGGGAGGGTCTGTACCCGGTGGGGATGGGAGGGTCTGTACCCGGTGAGGGGGAGGGTCTGTACCCGGTGGGGATGGGAGGGTCTGTACTTGGTGAGGGGGAGGGTCTGTACCCGGTGGGGATGGGAGGGTCTGTACCCGGTGGGGATGGGAGGGTCTGTACCCGGTGGAGATGGGAGGGTCTGTACCCAGTGGGGATGGGAGGGTCTGTTCCCGGTGGGGATGGGAGGGTCTGTACCCGGTGGAGATGGGAGGGTCTGTACCCGGTGGGGATGGGAGGGTCTGTTCCCGGTGGGGATGGGAGGGTCTGTACCCGGTGGAGATGGGAGGGTCTGTACTTGGTGAGGGGGAGGGTCTGTACCCGGTGGGGATGGGAGGGTCTGTACCCGGTGGAGATGGGAGGGTCTGTACCCGGTGGGGATGGGAGGGTCTGTACCCGGTGGGGATGGGAGGGTCTGTACCCGGTGGAGATGGGAGGGTCTGTACCCGGTGGGGATGGGAGGGTCTGTACCCGGTGGGGATGGGAGGGTCTGTACCCGGTGGAGATGGGAGGGTCTGTACCCGGTGGGGATGGGAGGGTCTGTACCCGGTGGGGATGGGAGGGTCTGTACCCGGTGGGGATGGGAGGGTCTGTACCCGGTGGAGATGGGAGGGTCTGTACCCGGTGGGGATGGGAGGGTCTGTACCCGGTGGGGATGGGTGGGTCTGTACCCGGTGGGGATGGGAGGGTCTGTACCCGGTGGAGATGGGAGGGTCTGTACCCGGTGGGGATGGGAGGGTCTGTACCCGGTGGGGATGGGAGGGTCTGTACCCGGTGGGGATGGGAGGGTCTGTACCCGGTGGGGATGGGAGGGTCTGTACCCGGTGGGGATGGGAGGGTCTGTACCCAGTGGGGATGGGAGGGTCTGTACCCAGTGGGGATGGGAGGGTCTGTACCCGGTGGGGATGGGAGGGTCTGTACCCGGTGGGGATGGGAGGGTCTGTACCCGGTGGGGATGGGAGGGTCTGTACACGGAGGGGATGGGAGGGTCTGTACACGGAGGGGGGGATTTATGCTGGGTGGGGAGATTTGAGTCTGTGTCTACCTGGTGGCTCCTGAATTTCCAGCCTGAGAGCGTTGGTGGGTCTGAAAACTCCCAAACGGCCATTTTAATCTCATTCCTCTCAGTCAGTTTGGTTTCAGCTGCTCCAGGAAATGAATTGGGTCTGGGATCGGGGCCTGGGATCGGGGCCTGGGATCGGGGCCTGGGATCGGGGCCTGGGATCGGGGTCTGGGCTGGGGGCCTGGCCTCGGGGTCTGGTTTGGGGTCTGGGTTGGGGTCTGGGATCGGGGCCTGGGATCGGGGCCTGGGATCGGGGCCTGGGATCGGGGTCTGGGCTGGGGGCCTGGCCTCGGGGTCTGGGTTGGGGTCTGGGTTGGGGTCTGGGTTGGGGTCTGGGTTGGGGTCTGGGTTGGGGCCTGGGATCGGGGCCTGGGATCGGGGTCTGGGCTGGGGGCCTGGCCTCGGGGTCTGGGTTGGGGTCTGGGTTGGGGTCTCGGTTGGGGCCTGGGATCGGGGTCTGGGATCGGGGCCTGGGATCGGGGCCTGGGATCGGGGCCTGGGATCGGGGTCTGGGCTGGGGGCCTGGCCTCGGGGTCTGGGTTGGGGTCTGGGTTGGGGTCTGGGTTGGGGCCTGGGATCGGGGCCTGGGATCGGGGCCTGGGATCGGGGCCTGGGATCGGGGTCTGGGCTGGGGGCCTGGCCTCGGGGTCTGGGTTGGGGTCTGGGTTGGGGTCTGGGTTGGGGCCTGGGATCGGGGCCTGGGTGGGGGCCTGGGATCGGGGCCTGGGTGGGGGCCTGGGATCGGGTCTGGGCTCGGGGCCTGGGATCGGGGCCTGTGATCGGGGCCTGGGATCGGGGTCTGGGTTGGGGTCTGGGTTGGGGTCTGGGTTGGGGTCTGGGTTGGGGTCTGGGCTGGGGTCTGGGTGACTGACTGTTACCTTGTCCTGTGTGGGTTGTGTTGGAGTGTGGAGCTCAAGGCAACAGGGAAGAGTCAGCATGGTTTTGTGAAAGGAAAATTATGTTTAACCAATTTATTGGAGTTTTTTGAAGGAGTAACATGCGCAGTGGATAAAGGGGAGCCTGTAGACGTGCTGTATGTAGATTTCCAGGAGGCATTTGATAAGGCGCCACATCAAAGACTATTATGGAAAATAAAAGCTCATGGTGCAGGGGGTAACATATTAACCTGGATAGAAGATTGGCTGGCTGGCAGAAAGCAGAGGGTATGCATAAATGGGTCTTTTTCGGATTATCAGGATGTGACGAATGGAGTCCCACAGAGGTCTGTACTGAGGCCTCAACTTTTTATGATTTACATCACTGACTTAGATGAGGGAAGTGAAGACATGAAGCTAAATTTGCAGATGACACAAAGATAGGTAGGAAAATATGTAAGAGAACATGAGGTTGCAGATGGATATAGAGAGGCTGAGTGAGTGGGCAAAGAACTGGCAAATGGAATTTAATGTGGGAAAATGTGAAGTTGTTCACTTTGGCAGGAAGAACAAAAAAGCAGATTATTACTTAAATGGAGAAAAGCTGCATAATTCTGAGGTGCAGAGGGATCTGGGTGTTCTAGTACATTGGTCACAAAAAGTTAGTATGCAGGTACAGCAAGTAATTAAGAAGGTTAATGGAATGTTATCCCTTATTATGAGAGGAATTGAACATAAAAGTAAGGATGTTATGCTTCAGTTGTACAGGGCATTGGTGAGACTGCACCTCGAATACTGTGGGCAGTTTGGTCTCCTTATTTAAGGAAGGATATAAATGTGTTGGAGACGGTTCAGAGGTAGTTTACTAGATTGATACCTGGAATGAATGGGTTGTCTTATGAGGAAAGGTTGGACAGACTGGGCTTGTTTCCACTGGAGTTTAGAAGAGTGAGGGGTGATTTGATTGAAGTTTACAAGATCCTGAACGGCCTTGACAAGGTGGACATGGAAAGGATGTTTCCTCTTGTGGGTGAGTCCAGAACTAGGGGGCACTGATTTAAAATTAGGGGTCACCCTTTTAGGACAGAGATGAGGAGAAATTTTTTCCCTGAGGGTTGTGTGACTTTGGAATTCTCTGCCTCAGAAGGTGGTGGAGGTGGGGTCATTGAATATTTTTAAGGCAGAGGTAGATAGATTCTTGATAGGCAAGAGAATCAAAGGTTATCGAGGGTAGATGGGAATGTGGAAGTTGAAACACAAGCAGATCAACCATGATCTTATTGAATGGCAGAACAGGCTCGAGGGACCGAATGGTCTACTCCTGTTCCTATTTCGTATGTTGTAGCATGGCCGAGTCACCTATCTGTAATTGAGTTGCTCTGCATATAACTTTCTAAATGGAAACATTAGGTTTATTTACATATAGCTAGCAGCCACTACATGTGTGCTTTCAACCCCATCTCTATCCCTACACTGCCTGTTATTTTAAACAGACGTTGATACTCGCAGTCACTGAGGTACAGTACCAATTCCAATTTATCCTGATTTATCCTCATCGCCAGTTTGTTGTAGTGCAGCCGAGATGCCTATTTATAATAGAGTTGATCTGCAGACAACTTTCTAAGTGGAAACATTAATTTTATTTACAATACAGCCAGCAGCAACTACACGTGTTCTTTCAACCCCATCTCTATCTCTACACTGCCTGTGGAGGTAGCCCGCACTACTAACACATTGACTTACACAGGTCATGTGATCTTACATCACAGGACTATTCTTAAAGGTACAGTCCAACGTTTAACAAAACCATAATTACTACACTCCTCCCCCTTTAGTTTTGCTGTACATATTGTATTTACAAATATATTTATCTCATGACATTATAATATTTACACAGGTCATGAAATTTACAAGTTCAGTCTTTCAGGTGGTTTTCTGATTCATGCAGAATGTCACAGCTCCACAACTCCAGATTCTTTTTCAGGAACCAATTCTCTGGAACTGCATCAACATCAACTGCATCAGGTACCTCGGTGGGCACTTGCAGTTCAGTGTCTTCCACTCTGACAAGAGATATCAGACATGTCAGTCCTTGGTTGAGCAACTTCAACAGGAAACATTGGTTCCATAATGGTTACAGGTAGAACCATATCTTGTTGTGGTATCTCTTTTTCTAAAATGGCCCACATGCTTTCAGGTAATCTGGCCTCCCACTTCCATGTGTTAATGGTCCAGCCACTGAACTGACTTTACCCGGTAACCACTTTGGTACTCCATCGAAATTCTTCACATATACTGCTTCTCCAACAGCAAATTGTCTCTCACGACAATGCAAGTCATACGCAGCTTTTTGGTTTCCTTGACTCTTCTCCACCTTCACCCCAAATTTGGAAATATTAGGCTCAGTCTTGTCCTAAGACGGTGTCTCATCAACAATTCTGCAGGTATTGCTCCTGTCGTCGTGTGGGGGGCTGTTCTGTAATGAAAAAGAAAGTGTACAAGCTTGGTCTCCAACCAATCACCTGCTAACCTCTTCATGCCCACCTTAAAAGTTTGAGCTGCCCTTTCTGCCAGTCTGTTTGATGACGGATGGTATGGTGCAGTCTTCACATGGGTGATACCGTTGAGGCTGATAAATCATTGGAACTCAGCGCTCATGAATGTAGAGCCGTTATTGGATATGAAAACTTCTGGTATGCCATGGATGGTGAAGCTCTGGCGTAGTTTCTCTATTGTAACAACTGACGTTGGTGACTTTGCCTCATAAACATCTAACCACTTGGAATGGACGTCTATAATGAATAGAAACGTGGTTCCAAGGAAGGGACCGACATATTTGGTGTGTAACCACACCCAGGGTCTACCAGGCCACTCCCGTGGGGGTAATGGAGCTGACACCGGCAACTTTTGCAGCTGCTGACATTGCCCACGGTGTTTAACCACATTTCCAATTTTGCCATCTATCCCCGGACACCATGGGCAGGGTTTTCTGCCTGTCGGTGGGGGGGCAGTGTGGGAGAGGGTGCAGACCCGATCACCACCCACAATCAGGTCTGCGCCACCATTTTACACGGGCGCCAATTAAGACCCACCCAGTGTGAATCACAGCTCCCGAGGACTGCGGGAGTGGGCGGGCAGCGGTGGGACTACAATGACCACCGGGTCCAATGGTGAGCACCATGTTGGCATCGACCACTTAACACAGCAGGTCGGCTTTCCCCCCCCTCCCCCTTCTCCACCCCTCCCCCATCTCCACACCACCCCCACCCCCACCCGAGTCTGGGTATACTGGCTGCATTGAATCATTGACGGCATTTTCCCTTTGCTGGGTGGGCCAGCAGGTATTGCCCATGCTGAGGTCACCCTGAGAGGGTGGTGAAGAGATGGGTTCTGCCCCCGCAGCATGTGGTACACTGAGACCCACATGACTGTTTCAGGGGTAACCTGGAGGAGCTGTACCTGGGCGCAGAGCTGGAACTCCAGGACATGTCAGAGTCAGGGTGATGAGATGCTGGGAGGGGAGCTTCAAGGTGGGGTTGGCACCGATCGATCTGCTGCCCTCGGCGCTCCACATGCTTGTGCCTCCTTGTTATGGAAGGTTAGACTGTGTGGTGCCTAATGTGATGTAGGCAGCATTTGGCCAGGGGGTGGTGGGGGTGGGAGCAGGGACAGGTCCAGCAGCTTTGTGTGAGTGTTTGGCAGCAGCGGGGTGAGGACGGTCTGGAGCCCTGCAATGTTCCACTCTGGTTGGGGTGGGCCGTGCGTGAAGAGAGTCCAGGTACAAGTAGCACCAATCAATGCTCTTCTCTCCTTTCCAGGAGAAGAATGTACATGATGCCGCCGAGCGGGTGAGGACTGGCGGAGGGCTGGCACAGGTAGCGATTCTCAGCCGCTTCGAGCAGGAGGCCCTGGATTTGGAGAGGCGCCATACACCCAGGTCCACTGGTGTCGGTGAGGCTGGGGTACCATGGGGCAGGTATGTTTGCCCAGCAGTGAGGTCACCATTGTTCTCCCAATAGCCATGGCAGTGCTGAATGTTCAGTGATTGAAGTTTGCAACACAGCTTGACCATCGCTTATGGAAGGATGAGCCCATAATGATCCGGGGGACAGGGATGCACGTTGACATTGTCTCCACGTTATCTGATCCAATGTCCTTGTTCTTCCTTTCAGCATCAGTGGAGCAGGGCTGGGAGGAGGAGGCACAGGGGGCCCCTCTCACACCTGAGGGGCCTGAAGTCATGGACTCACCAGCGTCACACCATCTCTGCCAGGCAGGCACCAGCACAGATACTAGCACCTCAGAGGGATTTAGAACATCGTCTAGTGTCCCGGGGCACAGCGGTGAGGGCACTTCACAGTCACTGGAGGAGCTGGCAGAGACAGAGAGTGCCCATGGCACCAGCAGACAGAGGGCTGCAGGGGACCAGGCACATGCTCAGTCAGTGCCTGATGATGTCCCTCCGGAGTCGTCCGCAATGCAGCAGCTGGAGGAAATGCGGCCGGGTGTGTGGGAGCATCTGGGGGAGACACTTGAGGCTGTGATTGGCTTGGTCTCCGTGGTGGAGGAGTCTACACGGACACTCACTAAAGCAATGAGCCACATGTCCGAGCGCCATGCATCCTCCATGGAGAGAGTGGTGCCTCTCGTGGAGAAGCTCCTCCACGAGACCCATCAGGGCTTCCTGGGGATGTGCTCTGACCAGCAAGTACCTCACATCAGCATTGACCTCAGCTGGTTAGTGCCAGTGTGGGAGATGATTTGGGCATCAAATTTCCCAGCTCGATGCCCATCCATCCACGGTGAGCAGGGAGGTCCGAAGTGACCTCACGTTGGCGCAGCAGCTGCCTGGCGTCTCTGCGGGTACCTCTCAGAGCACTCCGGATGAGGGCAGCAGCTCCTCCGCCCCTCTGCCAGTGACTGTACCATCCTGTGAGGCTGCGACGACTGGGGAGATGCAACTGTGGAACTGGCAGCTCCCTCCCAGGCGGGGCCAGCACAGGCTCCACGGGCCAGAGGACGTCCGCCAAGGTCATTGAGGCCAACAGGACAGCAGGGTCAGCAGGGCTGGCTCAGATACCACTCCCAGCGAGGGGGCAGCACCAAGACGTAGCGCCCGGAAATGTAAACATGAGGCACCTCGGGCACACCACGGGATTATCACAGGTGCTTCTGTGTTGGCCGTAATAAGATCTTTGAGTTGATGTCATTTTGTTTTCTTAAGTTCTTTTGGTTGTAATATTAAATTCAGACATGTCACTTTGGCTGAGGCTGGCTCTTTTCTTCTGCAGGTGGATGGTTTCCAATAATGTAATGAGTGATTTGTGGGACATTGAGCTTTATTAACAAGGCCCTTAGTTAATGTTCCTATCCAGGCAGATTTTGCACTTAGGTATCGAGTATGGAGCCTGCAGCCCAGGCTTGTCCTGGAGATCCATCGGTGGTGTACTAGCTGAAGGTTTATTGGATTAAAGCCTCCCGGGTGTCCCTGCCTCCCTGGAGTATGTCTTGGTCAGCGACTACTCCCTCAGTATTTCCCTGTGTGTGCTCATCCTCGGACTCACTGCTGGACTCATTGTGAACAGCCACAGCCACTGCATCACTGTCCACTGCTTTCCAGCGCCAGATTGTGGGGAGTGCAGCATGCAACCACTATCAGTGACACACGACCTGGGGGGTACTGGAGTGCGCCCCCTGAGCAGTGCAGGCATCGGAATCACACCTTGAGAAGACCAATGGTTCTCTCCACCACAGCCCTTGTGGAGGCTCCTATTGTACCGCTGCTCAGCTTCTGTTCTTGGATGGTGGAGAGGCGTCATGAGCCACTTTCTGAGGGGATAGCCCTTGTCACCCAGCAGCCATCCATCCAGCCGGGCTGGAGCACCTGGGAGTGTCTGAGGATGTAGGCGTCGTGGGAGCTGCCTGGGTACCTTGCACAGACTTGTAGAATCAGCATCCTGTGATCACACATTATCTGCACGTTCATAGAGTGGAAGCCCTTCATATTGAGGTAGCTGCTTCGCCTCCTGTATACCCTGGCAGCAGGATAGTGGCGTCTTCTGTGGCCCTTTCTGCCTTGGACTACCTCTTGGCCCTGCGCCCCTTGTGCCTGCGCCTATCCTCCCAAAGGTGGCTCTCCTGGAGGCTGAATGTGCACTCTGGGCCTCCTTCCCCTTCTAGCCCTCCCTTCCTCCTCAGAGGAGCTGCCTCCAGTGGAGAGTTCAGCTCCCATTTGCAGGCTATGGGAAGGCTTCCTGAAATATACAGGCCCAAAAAAGATTCCTCACTGTAGAGTGCTGACCTGAAGGTTATGAGTTGAGACCAAGCAGCTGGGATGTGTTTTGAAGTATTGTAGATCACACAGGCAAGAATCAGTAAGTTTGAAACATCAATATTTGAGAGAGAGCACTCGCAACCCCACTGAGCCCTCTTATCCCACCCCTGGATGTCTCAGACATTTATACAAATGTCTCCTACCCACCTGCCCATTGCGCCCGTTGTGCTGACCTGAAGATCGCACGGACACTGAAAAATCGCCATCAATTGGTGCCTCAAGAGTCTTAAGTGGCCCGTTAATTAATGGCGGGTGCACATTGGATACCATCGCGCGCCCGCCCAATGAAATATTGCACCACGCGTCATTTTACACGCGAGCGTGTGGGGCCCACGTCCCACAAGCCAGCGGGAAAACCCTGGCCCATAGGTAGCTGCGCGCTATGGTCTGGACGTCGGGACACTCACCCATCATCATCGCACATCTTTTTACGCTCGAGCAGGTCGGGTGCCTGCCCACCCACCAAGGTAAAAATTCTGCCCTTGGTCTCGTGCTCGAGATAGGACTGGGTCCCGATTCGTCCAGTGTCGGATCTGACTGGCACACACTGGCGAGGAATCTAGAAAATTTAACAGTAAGACGAGCTCCTGTGGAACTGGGATATGTTCGTCATTCACTTGCAAGGGCAGATGACTCAGGTCATTGGCATCTGCGATGTGAATGCCAGGCCCATGTATAAAGGTGAATTCATAAACTGCCAAATTTAGGGCCCATCATTGTATTCTTGCTGAGGCTATGAGTGTTTTCCTCGCTAAACAAACTCAATTGTGGTTTGTTGTCTGATACAAATTGTGAAATGCCGGCCGGGCACGTATTGGTGAGATGTTTTTACACCAAAAATGATTGACAGACCTTCCTTTTCAATCTGAGAATATCCTTTTTCAGCTGTGGTAAGCATCCTAGATACATAACCTATTGGCTGCTCTGTACCACTGTGCATTATATGAGATAGCGCTGCTCCCACTCTATAAAGAGAAGTATCACACATTAGCACCAAGTATTTTGTCTGGTGATAACGCACTAACAGGCTGGATGAGTGTAACAGCTGTTTCACTTTCATGAAAGCTTTTTGGGGTCTCTCCCAAGACCAGCCTTGGTTCTTTCATAGCATCGAATACAGAGGGACCAGAACTGTAGATAAATTAGGTAAAAATCGCACATAATAATTTATCATTCCTAAATATGATTTAAGTTCAGAGGTGTTCTTGGGTGCAGGTGCCTCTTTTATTGCTTTAACCTTCTCTTCAATCGGGTGTAACTCCTGAGAATCTACCCGGGGCCCAAATTGATAACTTCCTTTGCTTGAAAAGTGCATTTTTCCTTTTTCAGTCGCACTTGTCCTTGTAAAAAGTGTTTTAGGACCTTCCTCTAGGTTCGCCAAATGTTCCTTTTCAGTGAATCCGGTTATCAGCACATCATCTAATTAGACTACAACCTGGGCTAGTCCTTGCAGTACACTCTCTATTCTTCTCTGAAAGATAGCACAGGCTGAGGAGACACCGAAAGGCCAGCGTGTATATGGTACAACCCTTTGTGGGTATTCATTGTGACAAATTCCCAGGTGGCATCATTCAGCTCTAATTACTGTTATGCCTCATGTCAAGCTTTGTATACTTTGTCCCTCCTACTAGATTGGCATATAGGTTGTCGATTTTTGGAATGGAGTACCTGTCCAGTTTGGACAGATTGGCATATATAGGTTGTCGACTTTTGGAATGGAGTACCTGTCCAATTTGGACAGATTGGCATATATAGGTTGTCGACTTTTGGAATGGAGTACCTGTCCAGTTTGGACAGATTGGCATATATAGGTTGTCGATTTTTGGAATGGAGTACCTGTCCAGTTTGGACAGATTGGCATATAGGTTGTCAACTTTTGGAATGGAGTACCTGTCCAGTTTGGACAGATTGGCATATATGTTGTCGACTTTTGGAATGGAGTACCTGTCCAGTTTGGACAGATTGGCATACAGGTTGTCCACTTTTGGAATGGAGTACCTGTCCAGTTTGGACAGATTGGCATATAGGTTGTCGATTTTTGGAATGGAATACCTGTCCAGTTTGGACAGATTGGCATATAGGTTGTCGACTTTTGGAATGGAGTACCTGTCCAGTTTGGACAGATTGGCATATAGGTTGTCGATTTTTGGAATGGAGTACCTGTCCAGTTTGGACAGATTGGCATATAGGTTGTCAACTTTTGGAATGGAGTACCTGTCCAGTTTGGACAGATTGGCATATAGGTTGTCGACTTTTGGAATGGAGTACCTGTCCAGTTTGGACAGATTGGCATATAGGTTGTCGATTTTTGGAATGGAGTACCTGTCCAGTTTGGGCAGATTGGCATATAGGTTGTCGATTTTTGGAATGGAGTACCTGTCCAGTTTGGGCAGATTGGCATATAGGTTGTCGACTTTTGGAATGGAGTACCTGTCCAGTTTGGGCAGATTGGCATATAGGTTGTCGACTTTTGAAATGGAGTACCTGTCCAGTTTGGGCAGATTGGCATATAGGTTGTCGACTTTTGGAATGGAGTACCTGTCCAGTTTGGGCAGATTGGCATATAGGTTGTCGACTTTTGGAATGGAGTACCTGTCCAGTTTGGACAGATTGGCATATAGGTTGTCGACTTTTGGAATGGAGTACCTGTCCAGTTTGGGCAGATTGGCATATAGGTTGTCGACTTTTGGAATGGAGTACCTGTCCAGTTTGGACAGATTGGCATATAGATTGTCGACTTTTGGAATGGAGTACCTGTCCAGTTTGGACAGATTGGCATATAGGTTGTCGACTTTTGGAATGGAGTACCTGTCCAGTTTGGACAGATTGGCATATAGGTTGTCGACTTTTGGAATGGAGTACCTGCCCAGTTTGGCTGCTTTGTTGACCGTTAGTTTATAGTCCCCACAGATTCAGACAGTCTGGCCTGGTTTAAGGTCAGGGACTATGGGTGCTGCTCACTCTGAGAAGTGAACCATTTTTATGACACCCAGCCTCTCTAATCTGTTCAGCTCAGCATCAACCTTCTCTCTCAGAGTGTCTGGCACCGATCTTGCATTCATGAAGTGAGGGGTTGCATTTGGATCCACATAAATCTTGGCCAGTAGGCCCTGGATTTTTCCCAGTTCATCCTTGAAGATGGTGGCATATCATTTAAGCAGCTCACATAGCCCACTTGCTCTCTCCTGGAAGATTTCAGATCAGTTTAATTTAATCTTCTTTAACCAATCTCACCCAGGAAGGTTTGGCCCATTGCCTGCTACCACCATCATGGGTATCTGTGCTGATTACTTTCTATAACAGACAGTTACTCTGCTGATACCTTTTACTTGGATTTCTTCGCCTGTGTATGTTTTCAACTTGACAGATGTTTGCTTCAAATGTAATTGATGTTCACCATTATGTAATTATCTGAAAGTGTGTTCTCCAGTTACAGTAGTGGAAGCTCCTGTGTCTACTTCCATTTTTACAGGTTTACCGTTCACTTGAACTGTAACAAATATTGGCTCTGTCATCCCAACTTTCATGTTGATCAATGAATAAATTCAGAATTTGTTGTTTCCAGTTCTTCCACACTGTAGATTTCATTGGGCTTCTTATGTTGTTTGCAAGACTGTTTAAATCTCTCTCTGCACTGTCTCATTATTTGTCCACTTCTGTGACAAAAGTAACATTCTACTTTTTTAAACTGCCAATCACTAAAAGACTGATTGTTTCCACAGCGATTAAAGTTGTTCTTCTGTTTAGCTGCTAAATTATTCTTCTTATTTTTCGGTTAGTGGGGACTGTGGAATCTCACTTTTTCACGCCATGTTCGACTGACTGTTCCCGCCTGATTTGGAGAACGGTGCCATTTTGCGCCCCTTGGCATTGGTTGTCAATCTCTTACGGCGATTTCCATGGCCAGCGCTATTTCTAACGCCTTCTTAAAATCCAGATTCACTTCAGCCAGCAATCTCCTCTGAATAGTGTCTTCTTTCACACCACACACTAAAAGATCTCTGAGCATGACGTTCAGAGTCTCACCGAACTCGCAATGTTCTGTTAATTGCTTCAAATTTGCCACATGGCTAGCAATTGTCTCACCTGGGGCTCAGTTTCACAAATTGAACCGGAACCTGTACATCTTGACCGAGGACTTGGCTTGAAAATGTCCCTTCATGAGGTCCACCAATTCTCCGAAATTCTTCAAATTTGGGGCACTGGGTGCTTTCAAACTTTGAATCAAACTGTAGGTTTTGTTCCCGCAAGTGCTCAAGAGGATCGCTCACCTCTTCTCTTCCCCTGTGATTTCATTCACTTGAAAGGAGAACGTAACGCATTCGATATACTGAGACCAGTTGTCTGTGGTTGGCTCAAAGAGATTGATTCTACCAAATTGTGGCATTTTGGGTGAGTATATCTTCTGTTATTTTAAACAGACTTTGATACTCGCAGTCACTGAGGTACAGTACCAATTCCGATTTATCCTGATTTATCCTTATCGCCAGTTTGTTGTAGTGCAGCCGAGATGCCTATTTATAATAGAGTTGATCTGCAGACAACTTTCTAAGTGGAAACATTAATTTTATTTACAATACAGCCAGCAGCAACTACACGTGTACTTTCAACCCCATCTCTATCTCTACACTGCCTGTGGAGGTAGCCCGCACTACTAACACATTGGTTTACACAGGTCATGTGATCTTACATCACAGGACTATTCTTAAAGGTACAGTCCAACGTTTAACAAAATCATAATTACTACAGGTTGGAAGCCCGTCAATCATTCTGTCTTTCTGCAGGTCCCCCGACCGAAGTCCTGGAACCCACTCGGCCCCTGCCCACGCTCTCCTCCCGCAGGATCCATTCCACCTCTGAGAGGAAACACGACCGTCAGTCCCGGCCTCCTCGACCCCCCTCTGGGGAGAGACCCTCCTATCCTGGCTCCAAACCCAACATCTGCGATGGACATTTCAACACAGTGGCCTTGTTCCGAGGGGAAATGTTTGTTTTCAAGGTGAGTGCTGCTGAATATTAATAAGATAAACTGAGTTTCAGTTAGAACTGGAGGAATTTTGCACCTAAACTGGGACTGGAGCCTCTCGAGAGCAGAGTGACCCTCTCACCAACCCCCCTACTCCCCCACCCCTCATCCTAACACCTGATGTCTGTCCCTCCCCCTCCCCCACCTCAGCCCCTCTCCTCCAGCCTATCCCTCACCCCAATCCCTCCACCCTCTGCCCTCAAACCACTGCCCTCGCCCACTCCCCTCGCCCCTTCCCTCGTCCCCCTCCTCTCGTCCCACTCCCCATGTCCCCTCCCCTCGCCCCTTCCCTCGCTCCCTCCCCTCGACCCCCTCCCCTCAGCCCCCGCTCCTTGCACCCTTCCCCTCACCCCCCCCCACTCCGCTCTCCACCCCCGACCAACGACCCCCCCCCCCCCCCTCACCTCCTCCTGCCTTGGCTCCCCACCCACCCAAAGTGTGACTAGTTCCTGATTTGAGGAGTAAAAACATGGATTTGGTGTTGGGTGAGAATCGGTTGGGCTGATCTCCCACGGGAGATGGAGTTTAAGGAAATTGTATTTTTGAGGTGTTGGACGGGTATGGGATTGACCCGATGTTTTGGTGAGCTTGGGGGTAAATGGGTTTTGTACACAGGTGAACACAGTGACTGTGAGTTCCCAATATGGAGTCTCCTGAATATAGATAGACTGAGACTGAGCGTTTCGGAATTCATCAGTGGATCATTGGGTAAAGGCTTCTCAGCGCATTCTTAAGATAAAGGTGTAATAGAAGATTGTAATCGGAGTTTGTAATCACAGGACCGTTGGTTTTGGCGTCTCCGCAATAACCGTGTGCAGGAGGGTTACCCGATGCAGATTGAGCAGTTCTGGAAAGGACTTCCCACCAGGATTGATGCTGCTTATGAACGATCAGATGGCAAATTTGTTTTCTTTAAAGGTAAGATAGATTTGTAATCAGGAAATTCAGCACAATTGTGGCCCATTTGGCTGGTCAGTCTGTGCTAACTTGTTGGTTCCAATCTTTATTGATGGTAATTGTGAGCAGGAATGGTGAAGATCATTAAAATCTATTAACTTTGAAATAAGAATTGATTAACCAGAATGCAGAATTATCGATGTGAAATAAGCGGAGAGAGAGACAAAGCCAGAAAAACCATTTCCCATTCATCTCTCAGCAGGAGCCAGTTTGTTTAATCACCCAGGAGGCTGAGTTGTCAAGAAGATATGATCATTCTCAATGTTATTGGAAAATAGAGTAATAGTGGGGTCTGTGTCTATGTGTGTGTGTGTGTGTGTGTGTGTGTGTGTGCATAAGACTTAATTGAATTAGTCTGGGTGCCTTGACCTAAGAAGAGAGGTTAGGTTTGAAATGTTAATTAGATAAACATGGGGAAGTTTAGAAACATAGGTGTCAATGGGAACATTTGCATTTTGAAGTAAACCAAACTCGATTGTTTTCAAAGGAGGGGTGAAATGTGTCACCTAGTCAGGTGAAGTTTAGAATCAGTGTGTTTACTTTTCCCAAAGGTTACTGGTAAAACTTAGTGCTATTAAAGGGTTTTATTATCAGGGAGATAAAGTCCAAAGACATAGGGCAGAATTTAGCCCAAGTTGGGCGGGGATCACGGGGGTGATTGGGAAACTGACCGCTGCCCGCGATCGGGGCCAGACTGCAGTTTCACACTGGCAGGCCAATTAAAGCCAGCCCAGCATGAATGGCGTGCTGCAGCTACTGAAGAGTTGGCAAAATAAAATATAAAGAAGTTTTTGTCACATGAGCAGGGACATGTTAGAAATTAGGATGACATTTTTTAAAAGTTTTTAATGGCGGATTGAAACCTCATCCCGCCCGTGGATGAGGTTTCGCAAAAATTCACCTGCCCACTGGCCGTAAGGTTGGACGGGCAGCGAAAAATTTAAATCAATCGGACTGTTAATGGCCTTAATAGGCCTTTTGATTGTCAGCGGGCGCGCAGCTAATTCTCACACATGCCCTCTGACCGAAATATTGAGTGAGTACGCGATAACGTCAGGAGCTCGCCCGATGTCATCACGCGTCCTTTTACACTCAAGCTGGTCAGGCACATGCCTGCTACCTCAGCAAAAAATCCTGGCCATGGTGAAACAATGGGAATTTGCATTCAGAGAGGAAGATATGTATAAAGAAGGAGCAAGGGCTGTGTGTAGGGGAAGGCATTTTAAGATCTTACAAGTGTGAGAAGACTTCAACATCTATGCCTCAAGGTGCTGCCTTCAAAGGACTGAAGTTGAGGAAACTCACTTGGAATTCGGCTTGTTCAGGGTCATGTTTCTTTGCCTGGGCCTTTTAAAATCGATGTGCCTTACCACTGCCTTAACAAAAGTATAACTGGGATTAAATTGAGTAGGGGAATTAGAAATTATCATAGTAATTTGTAGATCTATGTATGTGTTTAAAATCATTTCTCTTATTAATAAAAGTTTAATCTAGTTTTATAGAAACCTATAAGACTTAGTGGTCTTTTACTACTGAATTCAAGGCACGCATCTCGAAATTTATCCAAATTGAAAATTAGTTGTGACAGTTGTTTCAGGTTTCCCCCTGGGATTTGAACAGCTCGGCATTTACCATCGGCTGTGCCATCACAGAGTCGCTGTCTGTTCTGTGTGGATGGGTCACCTTTGGTTCACCTGTGGATTGAGCAGAATTGGAATCTTTTGCTGCTTCCTTTTGCCAGTTACAGCAGCTCAAATATATCTCAGTGCAGTGACTTGGAACCTGGTGAATGCCGAGAGCAGGAATATGGGATTTATTTGGGAGCAAATGTGTAATGTGGGAGTTCAGAGCAACAGGCTCGATATGTGGGGCCACACAGTCTGGTGGAAGATTTGGTCATTGGGATTATGCTTTTCATGATCAAGGTCAGTATCACAGAAAGGGGGAGTAGTCGGGTGTTTCCATCATTCCCTAACTGGTGGGACAATGATGGACTCACACACCAACCTGGTATTCCTCAATCAATGAGCCAGCAGAGAGCATTTTATCCTCTTCTGGTTCAAACCTTACCCTGCACCTTTAAAAACAGAGACATTGGACCTGATTTCTTTTAGCTTGGGGCACTTACTGTCTGCAAAAAGACCAACAACACCAGAATCTCTCCGCCCCATGCCAAGGAGAGTGGCTGCCGCTGGGCAGCTGGGGGTGAACAGCCCCCTCGATAGGCTATACTCGCCTCTAACACAAGGTGCCAGTACGATCGGATTCCTCAGCTCTGATCTGGCACAGTCTCACACCACCCTGGGGTTGGTGGAAGTGATGCAGCCTTCACCCAAGCAGTTACCTTACATCAAGATAAAAGCAAAATACTGCAGCTGTTGGAAATCTGAAATAAAAACAGAAAATGCTGGAAAAGCTCAGCAGGTCTGGCAGCATCTGTGGAGAGAGAAACAGGATTAATGTTTTGAATCCGTATGATTCTGTTTCTCTCTCCACAGTTGCTGCCAGACCTGCTGAGTTTTTCCAGCATTTTCTATTTTAATTTCAGTTATTTTACATTCTTGACCAGTGTGGGATGGGATTGTCTCCATTCTCCCAATCGGAATTGGGAATGAGATGGAAGTGGCTGGACCTGTCAGCTGGCCGCACTAAGCATTGACAGCACTGGGCAAAGTGTGGGGGGAATTCACCAATCCAGTTTGCCCCCTCCGACACATGGTTGACATCTCCATTCTTCAGGTGTAACAGGGACACCTGCTGTCCTGTCCAACATTCAGACTCTCTCCTTTCACTAACCCAGGGCACCGAAGCCAAATGTAGCACCATCCCGAGCCAGATTAAACATGCCTCCAGGTCCTGGGGTGGGGCATTGCAGCAGGATGGTATTGGGTGAGCTTTCCTTTGTGCTAGATGATAAAGCAAGGGATGAAACAATTAATCAATCATCTTCGCTTTTGTTAAAACGAATGGTCTAACCTTTGGTGTTATTGATTTGCAGGAGATAAGTACTGGGTGTTCAAGGAGGTGACTGCGGAGCCTGGCTATCCCCATGGTTTGGTGCAGCTGGGGAAAGGACTCCCACGAGAAGGAATCGACATGGCCTTGCGTTGGGAACCAGTGGGAAAAACCTATTTCTTCAAAGGAAACAAGTAATCTCAATTTGTTTACATTCAGTAACTACAATAGTTTTGGAACTAGACTGTTCTAAAAGTGCAATGTACAATGCCAGCAATATTCATGTTATGTTTAGTTATTCATGGAGGTATATTCCCTTACTTTGTTTTGGTCTCAGCTGGGGTCAGCTGGTAGCAACCTTGCCTCTGAGTCAGAAGGTGAAAGGTTAAAGTTGAAAGTTTAACCCTCCTACTGTAGAGTTGGAGCTGCTAATCTCAGCTCACACTCCAGTGCAGCACTGCAGGAGGGCTGCTTTGCCAGACGTGAGCCTGTTCCAATGCTCACGGTCATGGGAGCATTTTGAAGATCAGGGAGTTTCTCCCAATTTCCAGGCCAACCTTCCAGCCTCAATCAAAACAATCTCATTGTTACTTGTGGGATCTTGCTATGCATAATATTGCTGGCCAGAGAACAGCTACTAATTTATTCTGTGTTTAGCACTTTGAGACATATCTAAGAAACCTGATATGATGCTATAGAAATGCAGGTTAGTCCTATTAGAAGATGACAGGGTATCAGTGCCTGATTTATGGGATTAATATTGATTTGCCAGGACAGTCATCTGGTCATCATTGTGTTAGTACATTTAACATCCTCTTTTTATTCAGTACTGATCTCTCCACTCACAGTATTCACAGCTCTGGGAACACCGCAGTGAAAGTCATCACCAGTAGGTGCAGGGGAATAGACTAACACACCCTCCAAACCATTCATTCACAGGATGTGGGCTTCGCTGGCTGGGCCCAGCATTTATTGCCCGTCCCTAATCGCCCTTGAGAAGGTGGTGCTGAGCTGCCTTCTTGAACCGCTGCAGTCCATGTGGTGTAGGTACACCCACAGTGCTGTTAGGGAGGGAGTTCCAGGATTTTGACAAAGCAACAGTGAAGCAATGGCGATATATTTCCAAGTCAGGATGGTAAGTGTCTTGGAGGGGAACTTCTAGGTGGTGGTGTTCCAATCTACCTGCTGCCCTTGTCCTTCTAGATGGTAGTAGTCTTGGGTTTGGAAGGTGCTGTCTAAGGAGCCTTGGTGAATTCCTGCAGTGCACCTTGTAGATGGTACACACACTGTTGCTACTGTGCGTCAGTGGTAGTGGGAGTGAATGTTTGTGGATATGGTGCCAATCAAGTGGGCTGCTTTGTCCTGGACAGTGTCAAGCTTCTTCAGTGTTGTGGGAGCTGCACTCATCCAGGCAAGTGGAGAGTATTCCATCACACTCCTGACTTGTGCCATGTAGATGGTGGACAGGGTTTGGGGAGTCAGGAGATTAGTTACTGACTGCAGGATTCCTAGCCTCTCACCTGTTCTTGTAGCCACAGTATTTATATGGCTAGTCCAGCTCAGATTCTGGTCAATGGTAACCCCCAGGATGTTGATAGTGGGGGGGTTCACCAATGACAACACAGAGGAGACCTTTCAGTCCATCATGTCTGTGTTAGCCCTCTGAAAGGGCATTTCACCGAGTCCCACTCCCCCATTTTCTCCCTGTAACCCAGCAAATTTTTCCTTTACAGATAATTATCCAAATCCCTTTTGAAAGCCTTGATTAACCCTGTCTCCACCACACTCTCAGGCAGCACATTGTAGATCCTAACCACTCCCTGTGTGAAAAAATTTCCCCTCATGTCACCATTGCTTCTTTTGCCAATCACCTTAAATCTGTGCCCTCTGGTTCTCGATCTTTCTGCCAATGGGAACAGTTTCTCCCTCTGCCTACGCTGCCCAGACCCCTCATGATTTTGAACACCTCCATCAAATGTCCTCTCAACCTTTTCTTCTCCAAGGAAAACAGTCCCAACTTCTCCAATCTATCTATGTAACTGAAGTTCCTCATCCCGGGAACCATTTCATAAATCTGTTCTGCACCATCTCTAATGCCTTCACATCCTTCCTATAGTGTGCCAGCGATGGTAATGCCATTGAAGGTCATGCAAAGATGATTAGATTCTCTCTTGTTGGAGATAGTCATTGCCTGACACTTGTGTGCTGTGAATGTTATTTGCCACTTGTCAGCCCAAGCCTGGATATTGTCCAGGTCTTGCTGCATTTGGACACGGACTGATTTAGTGTCTGAGGAGTCGCAAATGGTGCTGAACATTATGCAATCATCAGTGAACATCCCCACTTCTGACCTTATGATGGAAGGAAGGTCAGTGATGAAGCAGCTGAAGATGGTTGGGCCGAGGACACTACCCTGAGGAACTCCTGCAGTGATGTCCTGGAACTGAGATGACTGACCTCTAACAGTCACAACCATCTTCCTTTGTGCTGGGTATGTGTTGAAGTCAGTTGTAGCAACATAACAGCTGCCCAAATGGGCATCAATGAACTCATCACAGCCTACATTGTAATCGTGTACCCACCCCGG
This sequence comes from Carcharodon carcharias, assembly GCF_017639515.1. Taxonomy (NCBI): domain Eukaryota; kingdom Metazoa; phylum Chordata; class Chondrichthyes; order Lamniformes; family Lamnidae; genus Carcharodon; species Carcharodon carcharias. The sequence goes on along the minus strand of NC_054480.1, from coordinate 3,292,786 downwards.
TGTATATGACACCACCCTGCCACCAGTAGTACAATCCTATCAGGAGTGTGACATTCATTCACCTTGTTTTCTGTGGTTTGTGGAGGAATGTTATTGATGCATATCCAGTGGAGGGGATGGTGAGATGATGCTGGTTTTTGTTTGACAGGTACTGGAGGTATAATGAGGAGAAGCAGACCTCAGATCCCGGATACCCAAAACCCATCACCATATGGAAGGGAATCCCAGAGGCACCTCAGGGTGCATTTGTGAGCAAGGAAGGAAGTGAGTATGTAGTAGGGAATCTGCAGTGTTCCTACCGGACTGGCATCGGTGTGTTGGTTACATTCGTTCTGGCCTTCAACAGTAACCCAGAAATCCTGACATCAACTTCCATCAGGCCAACATTATGGAATCTTGTCCCTGTCACCAGAACAAAAACAAATGATTGTGATGAAAACGGAGGGCAGGTGTGTCAGTGAGTGCCAACATTGATCAGCTGCCAATCTCTAGCAGTAAATTTTATTCAGTCATATCCGTCTCCCAAGGAGTGAAAGCTTGAGGGTGTCTGAAGGAAGGAGAAGTGCAGAGAGCTGATTTCTGCAATTAATTGCTGCACTGAGAATTCTGTTGTTTACAAAACAATAGCAGTGCCATTAGACTACTGGGCGTAGACTCTAGACATCCAACTCGTGGGAAAGATATGGAGGAATACATTTACAGGGAAACTACAGAGGTGCAAAAATGATAGAAAAGTTATAATGAGAGACTTTAATTATCTAATTATAAACTAGGAAAGCTCTCGTGTAGAAGACAGAGAGGGAAAAGAGTTTCTGAAGAGTATTCAGGAGAATTTTCTACAGCAGTATGGGCAGAATTTTTAGAGCTCGGTGTGCAGGCACACGACGAACCCACTCGAGCGTAAAATACCACGTGATGACATCAGCCGAGTGTCCTGACTTCATACCACACTCGCGCGATATTTCGGACGGTGGGCGTGCACAATAGTTGGAAGCTGTCCATTAATGTTCCAATTGCTCCCGATTTTTTGTGGTCTGTCCAAGTTTAGAGTTGGCAGATGGGTGAACCTGTCTTTTGATGAAACTTCATCCAAGCGCAGGGTGAGGTTTCCGTTGTTAAATTTAAAAAAAAGCATGGACAAAATTTTCATCATGTGTACATTCAGGTGACTGATTCTGATGTATAGACATATTTTTCCGGATTTTAAGATCTTTATTTGTTGGTTTTAAACTCTTCAGCCCCCCAAGGCAGCTCTCAGCCTTCAGGGAGCTTTCATTCCATACCCACCCCGCACCCACACTTACATCATCGCCTGCCCTCCCACCACCCCACCATTCTGTACTCACCCCACACCCACACTTACATCATCGCCTGCCCTCCCACCACCCCCCCACCATTCTGTACTCACACCACACCCACACTTACATCGTCGCCTGCCCTCCCACCCCACCATTCTGTACTCACCCCACACCCACACTTACATCGTCGCCTGCCCTCCTCCCACCACACCATTCTGTACTCACACCACACCCACACTTACATCGTCGCCTGCCCTCCTCCCACCCCACCATTCTGTACTCACCCCACACCCACACTTACATCGTCGCCTGCCCTCCTCCCACCATTCTGTACTCACACCACACCCACACTTACATCGTCGCCTGCCCTCCTCCCACCATTCTGTACTCACACCACACCCACACTTACATCATCGCCTGCCCTCCCACCACCCCACCATTCTGTACTCACCCCACACCCACACTTACATCATCGCCTGCCCTCCTCCCACCCCACCATTCTGTACTCACCCCACACCCACACTTACATCATCGCCTGCCCTCCCACCACCCCACCATTCTGTACTCACCCCACACCCACACTTACATCATCGCCTGCCCTCCCACCACCACCCCACCATTCTGTACTCACCCCACACCCACACTTACATCATCGCCTGCCCTCCCACCACCACCCCACCATTCTGTACTCACCCCACACCCACACTTACATCATCGCCTGCCCTCCCACCACCCCACCATTCTGTACTCACCCCACACCCACACTTACATCATCACCTGCCCTCCTCCCACCACCCCACCATTCTGTACTCACCCCACACCCACACTTACATCATCGCCTGCCCTCCTCCCACCCCACCATTCTGTACTCACCCCACACCCACACTTACATCATCGCCTGCCCTCCCACCCCACCATTCTGTACTCACCCCGCGCCCACACTTACATCATCGCCTGCCCTCCTCCCACCCCACCATTCTGTACTCACCCCACACCCACACTTACATCATCGCCTGCCCTCCTCCCACCCCACCATTCTGTACTCACCCCACACCCACACTTACATCATCGCCTGCCCTCCCACCACCCCACCATTCTGTACTCACCCCGCGCCCACACTTACATCATCGCCTGCCCTCCCACCACCCCACCATTCTGTACTCACCCCACACCCACACTTACATCATCGCCTGCCCTCCTCCCACCCCACCATTCTGTACTCACCCCGCACCCACACTTACATCATCGCCTGCCCTCCTCCCACCCCACCATTCTGTACTCACCCCACACCCACACTTACATCATCGCCTGCCCTCCCACCACCACCCCACCATTCTGTACTCACACCACACCCACACGTACATCATCGCCTGCCCTCCTCCCACCCCACCATTCTGTACTCACCCCGCGCCCACACTTACATCATCGCCTGCCCTCCTCCCACCCCACCATTCTGTACTCACCCCGCGCCCACACTTACATCATCGCCTGCCCTCCTCCCACCCCACCATTCTGTACTCACCCCACGCCCACACTTACATCATCGCCTGCCCTCCCACCCCACCATTCTGTACTCACCCCACACCCACACTTACATCATCGCCTGCCCTCCTCCCACCACCACCCCACCATTCTGTACTCACCCCACACCCACACTTACATCATCACCTGCCCTCCTCCCACCCCACCATTCTGTACTCACCCCGCGCCCACACTTACATCATCGCCTGCCCTCCCACCCCACCATTCTGTACTCACCCCGCGCCCACACTTACATCATCGCCTGCCCTCCCACCACCCCACCATTCTGTACTCACCCCACACCCACACTTACATCATCGCCTGCCCTCCTCCCACCCCACCATTCTGTACTCACCCCACACCCACACTTACATCATCGCCTGCCCTCCCACCCCACCATTCTGTACTCACCCCACACCCACACTTACATCATCGCCTGCCCTCCTCCCACCCCACCATTCTGTACTCACCCCGCGCCCACACTTACATCATCGCCTGCCCTCCTCCCACCACCCCACCATTCTGTACTCACCCCACACCCACACTTACATCATCGCCTGCCCTCCTCCCACCCCACCATTCTGTACTCACCCCACACCCACACTTACATCATCGCCTGCCCTCCCACCCCACCAGTCTGTACTCACCCCGCGCCCACACTTACATCATCGCCTGCCCTCCCACCACCCCCCCACCATTCTGTACTCACCCCACACCCACACTTACATCATCGCCTGCCCTCCACCTCCACCCCACCATTCTGTAGTCACCCCGCACCCACACTTACATCATCGCCTGCCCTCCTCCCACCCCACCATTCTGTACTCACACCACACCCACACTTACATCATCGCCTGCCCTCCTCCCACCCCACCATTCTGTACTCACCCCGCGCCCACACTTACATCATCGCCTGCCCTCCTCCCACCCCACCATTCTGTACTCACACCACACCCACACTTACTTCATCGCCTGCCCTCCTCCCACCCCACCATTCTGTACTCACCCCACACCCACACTTACATCATCGCCTGCCCTCCCACCACCACCCCACCATTCTATACTCACCCCACACCCACACTTACATCATCGCCTGCCCTCCTCCCACCCCACCATTCTGTACACACCCCACACCCACACTTACATCATCGCCTGCCCTCCTCCCACCCCACCATTCTGTACTCACCCCACACCCACACTTACATCATCGCCTGCCCTCCCACCACCCCACCATTCTGTACTCACCCCACACCCACACTTACATCATCGCCTGCCCTCCCACCCCACCATTCTGTACTCACCCCACACCCACACTTACATCATCGCCTGCCCTCCCACCACCCCACCATTCTGTACTCACCCCGCGCCCACACTTACATCATCGCCTGCCCTACTCCCACCCCACCATTCTGTACTCACCCCACACCCACACTTACATCATCGCCTGCCCTCCCACCCCACCATTCTGTACTCACACCACACCCACACTTACATCATCGCCTGCCCTCCCACCACCCCACCATTCTGTACGCACCCCGCGCCCACACTTACATCATCGCCTGCCCTCCTCCCACCCCACCATTCTGTACTCACACCACACCCACACTTACATCATCGCCTGCCCTCCTCCCACCCCCCCACCATTCTGTACTCACTCCACACCCACACTTACATCATCGCCTGCCCTCCCACCCCACCATTCTGTACTCACACCACACCCACACTTACATCATCGCCTGCCCTCCTCCCACCCCACCATTCTGTACTCACCCCACACCCACACTTACATCATCGCCTGCCCTCCCACCACCCCACCATTCTGTACTCACCCCGCGCCCACACTTACATCATCGCCTGCCCTCCTCCCACCCCACCACCATTCTGTACTCACCCCACACCCACACTTACATCATCGCCTGCCCTCCCACCCCACCACCATTCGGTACTCACCCCACACCCACACTTACATCATCGCCTGCCCTCCCACCCCACCATTCTGTACTCACCCCGCGCCCACACTTACATCTTCACCTGCCCTCCTCCCACCCCACCATTCTGTACTCACACCACACCCACACTTACATCATCGCCTGCCCTCCTCCCACCACCCCACCATTCTGTACCCACCCCACACCCATACTTACATCATCGCCTGCCCTCCCACCCCACCATTCTGTACTCACCCCACACACACACTTACATCATCGCCTGCCCTCCCACCCCACCATTCTGTACTCACCCCGCGCCCACACTTACATCATCGCCTGCCCTCCTCCCACCCCACCATTCTGTACTCACCCCGCGCCCACACTTACATCATCGCCTGCCCTCCTCCCACCCCACCATTCTGTACTCACACCACACCCACACTTACATCATCGCCTGCCCTCCTCCCACCCCACCATTCTGTACTCACCCCACACCCACACTTACATCATCGCCTGCCCTCCTCCCACCCCACCATTCTGTACTCACCCCACGCCCACACTTACATCATCGCCTGCCCTCCCACCACCCCACCATTCTGTACTCACCCCGCGCCCACACTTACATCATCGCCTGCCCTCCCAGCACCCCCCCACCATTCTGTACTCACCCCGCGCCCACACTTACATCATCGCCTGCCCTCCTCCCACCACCCCACCATTCTGTACTCACACCACACCCACACTTACATCATCGCCTGCCCTCCCACCACCCCACCATTCTGTACTCACCCCACACCCACACTTACATCATCGCCTGCCCTCCCACCCCACCATTCTGTACTCACCCCGCGCCCACACTTACATCATCGCCTGCCCTCCTCCTACCCCACCATTCTGTACTCACCCCGCGCCCACACTTACATCATCGCCTGCCCTCCTCCCACCCCACCATTCTGTACTCACCCCACACCCACACTTACATCATCGCCTGCCCTCCCACCCCACCATTCTGTACTCACCCCGCACCCACACTTACATCATCGCCTGCCCTCCCACCCCACTATTCTGTACTCACCCCGCGCCCACACTTACATCATCGCCTGCCCTCCTCCCACCACCCCACCATTCTGTACTCACCCCACACCCACACTTACATCATCGCCTGCCCTCCCACCACCCCACCATTCTGTACTCACCCCGCGCCCACACTTACATCATCGCCTGCCCTCCTCCCACCACCCCACCATTCTGTACTCACCCCACACCCACACTTACATCATCGCCTGCCCTCCCACCACCCCACCATTCTGTACTCACCCCGCGCCCACACTTACATCATCGCCTGCCCTCCCACCACCCCACCATTCTGTACTCACCCCACACCCACACTTACATCATCGCCTGCCCACCTCCCACCACCCCCCCACCATTCTGTACTCACCCCACACCCACACTTACATCATCACCTGCCCTCCTCCCACCACCCCCCCACCATTCTGTACTCACCCCACACCCACACTTACATCATCGCCTGCCCTCCCACCACCACCCCACCATTCTGTACTTTCCCCACACCCACACTTACATCATCGCCTGCCCTCCCACCTCCACCCCACCATTCTGTACTCACCCCACACCCACACTTACATCATCGCCTGCCCTCCTCCCACCCCACCATTCTGTACTCACCCCACACCCACACTTACATCATCGCCTGCCCTCCTCCCACCCCACCATTCTGTACTCATCCCACACCCACACTTACATCATCGCCTGCCCTCCCACCCCACCACCATTCTGTACTCACCCCACACCCACACTTACATCATCGCCTGCCCTCCCACCCCACCATTCTGTACTCACCCCGCGCCCACACTTACATCATCGCCTGCCCTCCTCCCACCCCACCATTCTGTACTCACACCACACCCACACTTACATCATCGCCTGCCCTCCTCCCACCACCCCACCATTCTGTACTCACACCACACCCACACTTACATCATCGCCTGCCCTCCTCCCACCCCACCATTCTGTACTCACACCACACCCACACTTACATCATCGCCTGCCCTCCCACCCCACCATTCTGTACTCACCCCACGCCCACACTTACATCATCGCCTGCCCTCCCACCCCACCATTCTGTACTCACCCCACACCCACACTTACATCATCGCCTGCCCTCCCACCACCACCCCACCATTCTGTACTCACCCCACACCCACACTTACATCATCGCCTGCCCTCCTCCCACCCCACCATTCTGTACTCACCCCACGCCCACACTTACATCATCGCCTGCCCTCCCACCCCACCATTCTGTACTCACCCCACACCCACACTTACATCATCGCCTGCCCTCCTCCCACCCCACCATTCTGTACTCACCCCACACCCACACTTACATCATCGCCTGCCCTCCTCCCACCACCCCACCATTCTGTACTCACCCCCCGCCCACACTTACATCATCGCCTGCCCTCCCACCACCCCCCCACCATTCTGTACTCACACCACACCCACACTTACATCATCGCCTGCCCTCCTCCCACCCCACCATTCTGTACTCACCCCACACCCACACTTACATCATCGCCTGCCCTCCTCCCACCCCACCATTCTGTACTCACCCCACACCCACACTTACATCATCGCCTGCCCTCCCACCCCACCATTCTGTACTCACCCCGCACCCACACTTACATCATCGCCTGCCCTCCTCCCACCACCCCACCATTCTGTACTCACACCACACCCACACTTACATCATCGCCTGCCCTCCCACCACCCCACCATTCTGTACTCACCCCACACCCACACTTACATCATCGCCTGCCCTCCCACCCCACCATTCTGTACTCACCCCGCGCCCACACTTACATCATCGCCTGCCCTCCCACCACCCCACCATTCTGTACTCACCCCGCGCCCACACTTACATCATCGCCTGCCCTCCTCCCACCACCCCACCATTCTGTACTCACCCCACACCCACACTTACATCATCGCCTGCCCTCCTCCCACCCCACCATTCTGTACTCACCCCACACCCACACTTACATCATCACCTGCCCTCCCACCCCACCATTCTGTACTCACCCCACACCCACACTTACATCATCGCCTGCCCTCCCACCACCACCCCACCATTCTGTAATCACCCCACACCCACACTTACATCATCGCCTGCCCTCCTCCTCCCACCCCACCATTCTGTACTCACCCCGCGCCCACACTTACATCATCGCCTGCCCTCCCACCACCACCCCACCATTCTGTACTCACCCCGCGCCCACACTTACATCATCGCCTGCCCTCCTCCCACCCCACCATTCTGTACTCACCCCACACCCACACTTACATCATCGCCTGCCCTCCCACCACCACCCCACCATTCTGTACTCACCCCACACCCACACTTACATCATCGCCTGCCCTCCTCCCACCCCACCATTCTGTACTCACCCCACACCCACACTTACATCATCGCCTGCCCTCCCACCCCACCATTCTGTACTCACCCCGCGCCCACACTTACATCATCGCCTGCCCTCCTCCCACCCCACCATTCTGTACTCACCCCAGGCCCACACTTACATCATCGCCTGCCCTCCCACCACCCCACCATTCTGTACTCACCCCACACCCACACTGACATCATCGCCTGCCCTCCCACCCCACCATTCTGTACTCACCCCACACCCACACTTGCATCATCGCCTGCCCTCCTCCCACCCCACCATTCTGTACTCACCCCACACCCACACTTACATCATCGCCTGCCCTCCCACCACCCCACCATTCTGTACTCACCCCACACCCACACTTACATCATCGCCTGCCCTCCTCCCAACCCACCATTCTGTACTCACCCCACACCCACACTTACATCATCGCCTGCCCTCCCACCCCACCATTCTGTACTCACCCCACACCCACACTTACATCATCGCCTGCCCTCCTCCCACCACCCCACCATTCTGTACTCACCCCGCACCCACACTTACATCATCGCCTGCCCTCCCACCCCACCATTCTGTACTCACCCCACACCCACACTTACATCATCGCCTGCCCTCCCACCACCACCCCACCATTCTGTAATCACCCCACACCCACACTTACATCATCGCCTGCCCTCCTCCTCCCACCCCACCATTCTGTACTCACCCCGCGCCCACACTTACATCATCGCCTGCCCTCCCACCACCACCCCACCATTCTGTACTCACCCCGCGCCCACACTTACATCATCGCCTGCCCTCCTCCCACCCCACCATTCTGTACTCACCCCACACCCACACTTACATCATCGCCTGCCCTCCCACCACCACCCCACCATTCTGTACTCACCCCACACCCACACTTACATCATCGCCTGCCCTCCTCCCACCCCACCATTCTGTACTCACCCCACACCCACACTTACATCATCGCCTGCCCTCCCACCCCACCATTCTGTACTCACCCCGCGCCCACACTTACATCATCGCCTGCCCTCCCACCCCACCATTCTGTACTCACCCCACACCCACACTTGCATCATCGCCTGCCCTCCTCCCACCCCACCATTCTGTACTCACCCCACACCCACACTTACATCATCGCCTGCCCTCCCACCACCCCACCATTCTGTACTCACCCCACACCCACACTTACATCATCGCCTGCCCTCCTCCCAACCCACCATTCTGTACTCACCCCACACCCACACTTACATCATCGCCTGCCCTCCCCACCCCACCATTCTGTACTCACCCCACACCCACACTTACATCATCGCCTGCCCTCCTCCCACCACCCCACCATTCTGTACTCACCCCGCACCCACACTTACATCATCGCCTGCCCTCCCACCCCACCATTCTGTACTCACCCCACACCCACACTTACATCATCGCCTGCCCTCCTCCCACCACCCCACCATTCTGTACTCACCCCACACCCACAATTACATCATCGCCTGCCCTCCCACCCCACCATTCTGTACTCACCCCACACCCACACTTACATCATCGCCTGCCCTCCTCCCACCCCACCATTCTGTACTCACCCCACACCCACACTTACATCATCGCCTGCCCTCCTCCCACCCCACCATTCTGTACTCACCCCACACCCACACTTACATCATCGCCTGCCCTCCCACCCCACCATTCTGTACTCACCCCACACCCACACTTACATCATCGCCTGCCCTCCCACCACCACCCCACCATTCTGTACTCACCCCACACCCACACTTACATCATCGCCTGCCCTCCCACCTCCACCCCACCATTCTGTAGTCACCCCGCACCCACACTTACATCATCGCCTGCCCTCCTCCCACCCCACCATTCTGTACTCACCCCGCGCCCACACTTACATCATCGCCTGCCCTCCCACCACCACCCCACCATTCTGTACTCACCCCACGCCCACACTTACATCATCGCCTGCCCTCCTCCCACCCCACCATTCTGTACTCACCCCGCGCCCACACTTACATCATCGCCTGCCCTCCTCCCACCACCCCACCATTCTGTACTCACCCCACACCCACACTTACATCATCGCCTGCCCTCCTCCCACCCCACCATTCTGTACTCACCCCACACCCACACTTAAATCATCGCCTGCCCTCCCACCCCACCATTCTGTACTCACCCCACACCCACACTTACATCATCGCCTGCCCTCCCACCACCACCCCACCATTCTGTACTCACCCCACACCCACACTTACATCATCGCCTGCCCTCCTCCTCCCACCCCACCATTCTGTACTCACCCCGCGCCCACACTTACTTCATCGCCTGCCCTCCCACCACCACCCCACCATTCTGTACTCACCCCGCGCCCACACTTACATCATTGCCTGCCCTCCTCCCACCCCACCATTCTGTACTCACCCCACACCCACACTTACATCATCGCCTGCCCTCCCACCACCACCCCACCATTCTGTACTCACCCCACACCCACACTTACATCATCGCCTGCCCTCCCACCCCACCATTCTGTACTCACCCCACACCCAAACTTGCATCATCGCCTGCCCTCCTCCCACCCCACCATTCTGTACTCACCCCATACCCACACTTACATCATCGCCTGCCCTCCTCCCACCCCACCATTCTGTACTCACCCCACACCCACACTTACATCATCGCCTGCCCTCCTCCCACCCCACCATTCTGTACTCACCCCACGCCCACACTTACATCATCGCCTGCCCTCCCACCACCCCACCATTCTGTACTCACCCCACACCCACACTGACATCATCGCCTGCCCTCCCACCCCACCATTCTGTACTCACCCCACACCCACACTTGCATCATCGCCTGCCCTCCTCCCACCCCACCATTCTGTACTCACCCCATACCCACACTTACATCATCGCCTGCCCTCCTCCCACCCCACCATTCTGTACTCACCCCACACCCACACTTACATCATCGCCTGCCCTCCCACCACCACCCCACCATTCTGTACTCACCCCACGCCCACACTTACATCATCGCCTGCCCTCCTCCCACCCCACCATTCTGTACTCACCCCACACCCACACTTACATCATCGCCTGCCCTCCTCCCACCACCCCACCATTCTGTACTCACCCCGCGCCCACATTTACATCATCACCTGCCCTCCTCCCACCCCACCATTCTGTACCCACCCCAGGCCCACACTTACATCATCGCCTGCCCTCCTCCCACCCCACCATTCTGTACTCACCCCACACCCACAATTACATCATCGCCTGCCCTCCCACCACCCCACCATTCTGTACTCACCCCACACCCACACTTACATCATCGACTGCCCTCCTCCCATCCCACCATTCTGTACTCACCCCACACCCACAATTACATCATCGCCTGCCCTCCCACCCCACCACCCCACCATTCTGTACTCACCCCACACCCACACTTACATCATCGACTGCCCTCCTCCCATCCCACCATTCTGTACTCACCCCACACCCACACTTACATCATCGCCTGCCCTCCACCCACCACCCACCATTCTGTACTCACCCCGCGCCCACACTTACATCATCGCCTGCCCTCCTCCACCACCCCACCATTCTGTACTCACCCCACACCCACACTTACATCATCGCCTGCCCTCCTCCCACCACCACCCCCCATTCTGTACTCACCCCGCGCCCACACTTACATCATCGCCTGCCCTCCTCCCACCACCACCCCATCATTCTGTACTCACCCCACACCCACACTTACATCATCGCCTGCCCTCCTCCCACCCCACCATTCTGTACTCACCCCGCGCCCACACTTACATCATCGCCTGCCCTCCCACCCCACCATTCTGTACTCACCCCGCGCCCACACTTACATCATCGCCTGCCCTCCCACCCCACCATTCTGTACTCACCCCACACCCACACTTACATCATCGCCTGCCCTCCTAACACCACCACCCCCCCATTCTGTACTCACCCCGCGCCCACACTTACATCATCGCCTGCCCTCCTCCCACCACCCCCCCACCATTCTGTACTCACCCCACACCCACACTTACATCATCGCCTGCCCTCCCACCACCCCACCATTCTGTACTCACCCCACACCCACACTTACATCATCGCCTGCCCTCCTCCCACCACCCCCCCACCATTCTGTACTCACCCCACACCCACACTTACATCATCGCCTGCCCTCCCACCACCCCACCATTCTGTACTCACCCCACTCCCACACTTACATCATCGCCTGCCCTCCCACCACCACCCCACCATTCTGTACTTTCCCCACACCCACACTTACATCATCGCCTGCCCTCCTCCCACCCCACCATTCTGTACTCACCCCACACCCACACTTACATCATCGCCTGCCCTCCTCCCACCCCACCATTCTGTACTCACCCCACACCCACACTTAAATCATCGCCTGCCCTCCTCCCACCACCACCCCACCATTCTGTACTCACCCCGCGCCCACACTTACATCATCGCCTGCCCTCCTCCCACCCCACCATTCTGTACTCACCCCGCACCCACACTTACATCATCGCCTGCCCTCCTCCCACCCCACCATTCTGTACTCACCCCACACCCACACTTACATCATCGCCTGCCCTCCCACCACCACCCCACCATTCTGTACTCACCCCACACCCACACTTACATCATCGCCTGCCCTCCCACCCCACCATTCTGTACTCACCCCACACCCACACTTACATCATCGCCTGCCCTCCTCCCACCCCACCATTCTGTACTCACCCCACACCCACACTTACATCATCGCCTGCCCTCCTCCCACCCCACCATTCTGTACTCAGCCCACACCCACACTTACATCATCGCCTGCCCTCCCACCTCCACCCCACCATTCTCTACTCACCCCACACCCACACTTACATCATCGCCTGCCCTCCTCCCACCCCACCACCATTCTGTACTCATCCCACACCCACACTTACATCATCGCCTGCCCTCCCACCACCACCCCACCATTCTGTACTCACCCCACACCCACACTTACATCATCGCCTGCCCTCCTCCCACCCCACCATTCTGTACTCACCCCACACCCACACTTACATCATCGCCTGCCCTCCTCCCACCACCCCACCATTCTGTACTCACCCCACACCCACACTTACATCATCGCCTGCCCTCCTCCCACCCCACCATTCTGTACTCACCCCACACCCACACTTACATCATCGCCTGCCCTCCTCCCACCCCACCATTCTGTACTCACCCCGCACCCACACTTACATCATCGCCTGCCCTCCCACCACCCCACCATTCTGTACTCACCCCACACCCACACTGACATCATCGCCTGCCCTCCCACCCCACCATTCTGTACTCACCCCACACCCACACTTGCATCATCGCCTGCCCTCCTCCCACCCCACCATTCTGTACTCACCCCACACCCACACTTACATCATCGCCTGCCCTCCCACCACCCCACCATTCTGTACTCACCCCACACCCACACTTACATCATCGCCTGCCCTCCTCCCACCCCACCATTCTGTACTCACCCCACGCCCACACTTACATCATCGCCTGCCCTCCTCCCACCACCCCACCATTCTGTACTCACCCCGCACCCACACTTACATCATCACCTGCCCTCCTCCCACCCCACCATTCTGTACTCACCCCACGCCCACACTTACATCATCGCCTGCCCTCCCACCACCCCACCATTCTGTACTCACCCCGCGCCCACACTTACATCATCGCCTGCCCTCCTCCCACCACCCCACCATTCTGTACTCACCCCACACCCACACTTACATCATCGCCTGCCCTCCTCCCATCCCACCATTCTGTACTCACCCCACACCCACACTTACATCATCGCCTGCCCTCCCACCACCACCCCACCATTCTGTACTCACCCCACACCCACACTTACATCATCGCCTGCCCTCCCCACCCCACCATTCTGTACTCACCCCACACCCACACTTACATCATCGCCTGCCCTCCCACCCCACCATTCTGTACTCACCCCACACCCACACTTACATCATCGCCTGCCCTCCTCCTCCCACCCCACCATTCTGTACTCACCCCACACCCACACTTACATCATCGCCTGCCCTCCTCCCACCCCACCATTCTGTACTCACCCCACACCCACACTTACATCATCGCCTGCCCTCCCACCCCACCATTCTGTACTCACCCCACACCCACACTTACATCATCGCCTGCCCTCCTCCCACCCCACCATTCTGTACTCACCCCACACCCACACTTACATCATCGCCTGCCCTCCCACCACCCCACCATTCTGTACTCACCCCACACCCACACTTACATCATCGCCTGCCCTCCTCCCACCCCACCATTCTGTACTCACCCCACACCCACACTTACATCATCGCCTGCCCTCCTCCACCACCACCCCACCATTCTGTACTCACCCCGCACCCACACTTACATCATCGCCTGCCCTCCTCCCACCCCACCATTCTGTACTCACCCCACACCCACACTTACATCATCGCCTGCCCTCCTCCCACCCCACCATTCTGTACTCACCCCGCGCCCACACTTACATCATCGCCTGCCCTCCCACCCCACCATTCTGTACTCACCCCACACCCACACTTACATCATCGCCTGCCCTCCCACCACCACCCCACCATTCTGTACTTTCCCCACACCCACACTTACATCATCGCCTGCCCTCCTCCCACCCCACCATTCTGTACTCACCCCACACCCACACTTACATCATCGCCTGCCCTCCTCCCACCACCACCCCACCATTCTGTACTCACCCCGCACCCACACTTACATCATCGCCTGCCCTCCTCCCACCCCACCATTCTGTACTCACCCCACACCCACACTTACATCATCGCCTGCCCTCCTCCCACCCCACCACCATTCTGTACTCATCCCACACCCACACTTACATCATCGCCTGCCCTCCCACCCCACCACCATTCTGTACTCACCCCACACCCACACTTACATCATCGCCTGCCCTCCCACCCCACCATTCTGTACTCACCCCGCGCCCACACTTACATCATCGCCTGCCCTCCTCCCACCACCCCACCATTCTGTACTCACCCCACACCCACACTTACATCATCGCCTGCCCTCCTCCCACCCCACCATTCTGTACTCACCCCACACCCACACTTACATCATCGCCTGCCCTCCCACCACCCCATCATTCTGTACTCATCCCACACCCACACTTACATCATCGCCTGCCCTCCCACCACCCCACCATTCTGTTCTCACCCCGCGCCCACACTTACATCATCGCCTGCCCTCCCACCCCACCATTCTGTACTCACCCCACACCCACACTTACATCATCGCCTGCCCTCCCACCACCACCCCCCCACCATTCTGTACTCACCCCACACCCACACTTACATCATCGCCTGCCCTCCCACCACCCCACCATTCTGTTCTCACCCCGCGCCCACACTTACATCATCGCCTGCCCTCCCACCCCACCATTCTTTACTCACCCCACACCCACACTTACATCATCGCCTGCCCTCCCACCACCCCACCATTCTGTACTCACCCCGCGCCCACACTTACATCATCGCCTGCCCTCCCACCCCACCATTCTGTACTCACCCCACACCCACACTTACATCATCGCCTGCCCTCCTCCCACCACCCCACCATTCTGTACTCACCCCACACCCACACTTACATCATCGCCTGCCCTCCTCCCACCCCACCATTCTGTACTCACCCCACACCCACACTTACATCATCGCCTGCCCTCCCACCCCACCATTCTGTACTCACCCCACACCCACACTTACATCATCGCCTGCCCTCCCACCACCCCACCATTCTGTACTCACCCCGCGCCCACACTTACATCATCACCTGCCCTCCTCCCACCCCACCATTCTGTACTCACCCCACACCCACACTTACATCATCGTCTGCCCTCCTCCCACCACCCCACCATTCTGTACTCACCCCGCGCCCACCCCCGCGCCCACACTTACATCATCGCCTGCCCTCCCACCACCCCACCATTCTGTACTCACCCCACACCCACACTTACATCATCGCCTGCCCTCCCACCACCCCACCATTCTGTACTCACCCCACACCCACACTTACATCATCGCCTGCCCTCCCACCACCACACCATTCTGTACTCACCCCACACCCACACTTACAACATCGCCTGCCCTCCTCCCACCCCACCATTCTGTACTCACCCCACACCCACACTTACATCATCGCCTGCCCTCCCACCACCCCACCATTCTGTACTCACACCACACCCACACTTACATCATCGCCTGCCCTCCCACCACCCCACCATTCTGTACTCACCCCACGCCCACACTTACATCATCGACTGCCCTCCTCCCATCCCACCATTCTGTACTCACCCCGCGCCCACACTTACATCTTCGCCTGCCCTCCTCCCATCCCACCATTCTGTACTCACCCCACACCCACACTTACATCATCGCCTGCCCTCCCACCACCACCCCACCATTCTGTACTCACCCCACGCCCACACTTACATCATCGCCTGCCCTCCTCCCACCCCACCATTCTGTACTCACCCCGCACCCACACTTACATCATCGCCTGCCCTCCTCCCACCCCACCATTCTGTACTCACCCCGCGCCCACACTTACATCATCGCCTGCCCTCCTCCCACCCCACCATTCTGTACTCACCCCGCGCCCACACTTACATCTTCGCCTGCCCTCCCACCACCACCCCACCATTCTGTACTCACCCCACGCCCACACTTACATCATCGCCTGCCCTCCCACCCCACCATTCTGTACTCACCCCACACCCACACTTACATCATCGCCTGCCCTCCCACCCCACCATTCTGTACTCACCCCACACCCACACTTACATCATCGCCTGCCCTCCCACCCCACCATTCTGTACTCACCCCGCGCCCACACTTACATCATCGCCTGCCCTCCCACCCCACCATTCTGTACTCGCCCCACACCCACACTTACATCATCGCCTGCCCTCCTCCCACCCCACCATTCTGTACTCACCCCACACCCACACTTACATCATCGCCTGCCCTCCCACCCCCCCACCATTCTGTACTCACCCCACGCCCACACTTACATCATCGCCTGCCCTCCCACCACCACCCCACCATTCTGTACTCACCCCACACCCACACTTACATCATCGCCTGCCCTCCCACCACCCCACCATTCTGTACTCACCCCACACCCACACTTACATCATCGCCTGCCCTCCCACCCCACCATTCTGTACTCACACCGCACCCACACTTACATCATCGCCTGCCCTCCCACCACCACCCCACCATTCTGTACTCACCCCACACCCACACTTACATCATCGCCTGCCCTCCTCCCACCCCACCATTCTGTACTCACCCCGCGCCCACACTTACATCATCGCCTGCCCTCCTCCCACCCCACCATTCTGTACTCACCCCACACCCACACTTACATCATCGCCTGCCCTCCCACCACCACACCATTCTGTACTCACCCCACACCCACACTTACAACATCTCCTGCCCTCCTCCCACCCCACCATTCTGTACTCACCCCACACCCACACTTACATCATCGCCTGCCCTCCCACCACCCCACCATTCTGTACTCACCCCGCGCCCACACTTACATCATCGCCTGCCCTCCCACCACCCCACCATTCTGTACTCACCCCACACCCACACTTACATCATCGCCTGCCCTCCTCCCACCCCACCATTCTGTACTCACCCCACACCCACACTTACATCATCGCCTGCCCTCCCACCCCACCATTCTGTACTCATCCCACACCCACACTTACATCATCGCCTGCCCTCCTCCCACCCCACCATTCTGTACTCACCCCGCGCCCACACTTACATCATCGCCTGCCCTCCCACCACCCCACCATTCTGTACTCACACCACACCCACACTTACATCATCGCCTGCCCTCCCACCCCACCATTCTGTACTCACCCCACACCCACACTTACATCATCGCCTGCCCTCCCACCACCCCACCATTCTGTACTCACCCCACACCCACACTTACATCATCGCCTGCCCTCCTCCCACCCCACCATTCTGTACTCACCCCACACCCACACTTACATCATCGCCTGCCCTCCCACCACCCCACCATTCTGTACTCACACCACACCCACACTTACATCATCGCCTGCCCTCCCACCACCCCACCATTCTGTACTCACCCCGCGCCCACACTTACATCATCGCCTGCCCTCCCACCACCCCACCATTCTGTACTCACCCCACACCCACACTTACATCATCGACTGCCCTCCTCCCATCCCACCATTCTGTACTCACCCCGCGCCCACACTTACATCATCGCCTGCCCTCCCACCCCACCATTCTGTACTCACCCCACACCCACACTTACATCATCACCTGCCCTCCCACCCCACCATTCTGTACTCACCCCGCGCCCACACTTACATCACCGCCTGCCCTCCTCCCACCCCCCCACCATTCTGTACTCACCCCACACCCACACTTACATCAGCGCCTGCCCTCCTCCCACCACCACCCCAGCAGCGCTGAGCATTTCAGCTCTTGCACCATGCTGGCTGGCTGTTCATTGGCCAGCCAGGGTGAAATCGCAGCCGGGGGCTG
Source organism: Carcharodon carcharias (assembly GCF_017639515.1). Lineage (NCBI taxonomy): Eukaryota > Metazoa > Chordata > Chondrichthyes > Lamniformes > Lamnidae > Carcharodon > Carcharodon carcharias. The sequence goes on along the minus strand of NC_054480.1, from coordinate 3,273,915 downwards.
ACCTTGGTCAGCGGTCCATTCCACAGCCACTCCCGGGCCCACCAATCACACCCACACACTGACCTAAAAATCCTACGCTATGTTTCCAATGAGAAAGGATACACTGCTGGACCTGGTTCTTGAGAGTGAGGCGGGCCAAGCAGATCAATAAGAGAACATTTAGGAGAAAGTGATCTTTGTATCATAAAGTTTAGGTTGGCTATGGAAAAGGATAAGGACCAATCCAGAGTAAGAATAGTTAACTGGGGGAAAGGCAACCCATTGCCCAGTTACAGTTTTGCCAGCAGTTCTTTAATTCCAATCTATCCATGGATCGGACTCAGATAATTAAAAACAAAGACTAGCAGGAGAAACTGTAACTGAACAATGGGCTGCCTTCAAAGAAGAGAGAGTTTGGGCACAGTTAAGGTACATTCCCTCAAAAGGGAAGGGTAGGACAAACAAATCCAGAGCTCCCTAGATGACAATAGAGATAGAAATAAAGATAAAGAAGATAAAGTGTGTTTAAGTCAGGTATCAGGTAGAAAATACAACTGAGATCCAGGCTGAATACAGAAGGTTCAGAGAGGAGGTGAAAAAGCAAACAGGAGAAACAAAGCGAGAGTATGAAAACAGACTGGCAGCTAACATAAAATAGAATCCCAAAGTCTTCTATATTTAAGGTGATTGGCAAAAGAAGCAATGGCAAGTGTTTAGGATCTGGAATATTCTGCCTGAGTGTGTGCTGGAAGCAGGGTGGCTTTCGCAAGGGAATTGGATCATTATCCGATGGGAAATTTGCCAGGATACAGGGAAGGGGAGGAGGTGGAGATTGGCACTCACTGAGCTACTCATGCAGAGAGCCAGCTAGGACAAGACAGGCCGAATGGCCTCCTGTGCTGTAGCTATTCTATGATTCTATGGCAAAAAGAAGCAAAGTTAATGGCAATGATCCAGAGAGACATATGCAGCACCTGAGGCCATTTTTGCCTATTGTGTCTGTACTAGCCCTTGGCTAGAACAATCCAAAGCTAATCCCACTGTGCCTTACTCGTCCTGTAGCCCTTATACCTTCCTCTGCAATGCTCTGTCTGTCTCAACCATTCCCCTTCACAAAAGATGCCATACTCTAACAAATAGCATTAAACATTGGAAGTTGCAGGTACAAAGGATCTTCCCACTATTTGAATTTTCTTTCTATTTTTTTCAATCAGCTTACACATATTTTTACAAAGGGAAGCAGTACTGGAAGTTTGACAACCAGAAGTTACTTGTGGAGCCAGGATATCCCCGCTCAATCGTCAAGGATTGGATGGGATGCAATCACAAAGATGTCAACACGAGCAAAGACCGCCATCGGCCCAACGATGACGTGGACATCATGGTCCAGATCAATGACGTACCCAGTACAGTAAATGCTATCGCCGTTGTCATCCCTTGTATCCTGTCCCTCTGTATCCTGGTGTTGGTCTACACCATCTTTCAGTTCAAACAGAAAGGGTCACAGCAGAACCTGGTGTCCTGTAAACGCTCAGTGCAAGAGTGGGTATGAAGATCTGAGCAAAAAAGGACAGGCCTTTTAAAAATGTCATTGGTTCACATGAGGGCTATTTGTGAATGAGGCAAGGTCTTCTGACCGTGGGAAAGATGACTCGAGAGCCGAGAATCTCTGAACCTTGGGGTATTTGTGGTGTTTCTACCTGCTGAACAAGGGAACAGACAGGGAACTGGGATCCTCCCTGCAACACACACATCACATCTTTACTACAATGCCTCATTCATGTTTTTGGTGTGCCATTTTGTGTAGGCCAGTCTGCATGTGTTTTGACACATGGCTGGATGGACCTTCTCTGGTGAAGAGGGAAAACACCACAGGAGAAATGAGGATAAACTCCGTCTCTTTAGTTCTTCATTCTGCAAATCAACATCTTCGGTGGAGTTGGAAGTTTTCTTGTTTGGGATAGACTTACACCACAAAATATTCCTGGAAAACGAATAACATCAAAGAAAGAAATGTTGAATAAGAAAAGATTTTGCTGGTCATGATTAGAGAAAATATAATGCTCCTTGAACAGAGATTTTGACTTTTAAAATGGGAGCGTAATTTTATTACACATTAACTGGAACAATAGGAAAAAGAGAAAATGTGGATTCATGAATCCACTGGGGATTAAACAAATTTCAATGTATTTTGAAATAAGTGGGGGCCAAAATACCTACAATAGTTAAACAGCCTTAAAACATTTTCTTTTGTTAGTTGTTTGGTCAAGTCTTTGAATGTCAACATTAACGAGTCCTTGTGAACCTTCATCAGTATGTCATTAATGAAACTGCGACTATGGCAACAGAGGCCTCATTACATTCAGGCCTAATCAGGCCTAGCATGCTAAGCAGTCAGTGTTAGCAATACCTGCCTAGTGTACTGGTAGATCCAGACCCGATGGTGCCACACATCCAGCGTCCTTGGTCATTGAACAAACAGAAGTGCCATTTGATGGTTTATCGGCGGGAAGTTGGAGGACCTGAAAGAGAACAATGGCTTGGAAATGACTATAATATGATGGCTGAGCTGAGTCACAGTATTATACAGAAACCACTTAGTCTGTGTTAAAATTGACTGGAGTGACTGACAGTCAGTTAATGACATAATATAGATAGAGCAATCAAACATGATCAGATGAATTAAGCTCCTTTACCAGTAGTTAAAGTTTGTGTAGTTGAGCTGCTGTTGCTATTGACTGTCAGTCACAATTCAATGCACTGATACTGATGGAGACAGATGTTTTTTCAGAGGTTTGCAATAGGATATTAATCAAAAGTGGTTAAAAGTTCTGATGTACAGTCAATCTTTTACTAAACAGGTTCACCATTTCATAGAAAGTTTTTTTTAAATCTAGATTTAAAATATTTGGGAAAGCAAAGGAAATGTTTTACATCACACATTTTAGAGCTTGTTTTCATGACCAAGTTTCCAATTAGCTCATTTGAACTGGGCATGCAGTTTAGACAGTGTTTCTTCAGGGCTGGGAAGGATTGGTTTATGTGGATTGGCACCACAGAAACACATTGTGACTGACTGACTGCTCTCACCCTCCAATAAGAACACACTTGATGGTAAAATGGCTGGCCATTAACCCATTGTTGACTAGCAACCATTTTGCCATGGTTGTCAGTGTTATCTGGCTCATTTAAAATTTCTTAGTCTCTCACAGACTCAAACTGCAAAGGATTATCTTTTATTGGGCTGTCGGGAACTGCAGATCGAGTGAGAGGTGCCAGCCATTTTGTCAGAGGTAACCAAGGTTATTCATCCATCACCTTATGACACTTGAAGATATCGTCCAATGTTTTTAAACTCTGCATTGATTCCCTTCATTGAGTTTTTAAACAACGCCTCAACAAAACACAGACAGACTGTGGATCAAAGATGCCCATTGATTTTTGTAAGTTTTGGGATGAATTTATGCATCTTCTTATGAAAGTGTTTAAGGTAATTGCTTACGTGAAAATTGATTGTACAAATATAATGTTACCAAGGTCTGGTGTACATGACAGTGACTGAATCAGAGAGAGTATTGCTGCAGAGTCAAGCTGCAACCATTAATAAGCACTTGGAAGGGTTAAATATTAACTGATTATTCTTTTATTTTGTAAATGGTCTCCATTCCTCTGACCTCTTGTCTTCCTCTGTAACAGTAAATATGTTAGCAGCTACACAAGGGACCATTTCAATTGTTGCTGTCCTATATGGTCAAGAGGCACAGAGAGCTCAATCTTTCCACAACTGCTCAATTAATTTTGAACACTCCAGCAACTCTGGGTGTTCTCATTTTCTCACTGTTTGGTTTCACAGACCAGCCTTCAGGTATTGCAGAATAGGTGGGATCAGCTGTAGCTGAATTTTAAACTTCAAATTATTAAATTTTTAAGTGCTTATTGGTTAAATCCATTCATGTTTCCTGTTTTAAACATTCCACACACTCTCGTCGCAGCCACTATTGCACTAAAAATGGCTGCAAAGCTGCTGCATCAATCAAAATGGAGTTTGGCCTGAAGTTAGTTTGTGGTTGATGGAATCTGATTTCTCGGTGATGTTCGATGTAATCTGCTGTTTTGTGCCCCAGTAGAAACATTGAGTGTCTGAGCTGAGCCTAAAGCTTATACAGATTGATGCAAATGCTGGGAAAAGACAATGTAGGAATTCTTTGCAAAGTTTAACAAAAATCATGGAAATTTTCACTTAAGATTGTCGTGGTTTTTTTTCCCCTCTATTTTCCAGTCCTTGTTATCAGGTAGTAGGAATGTTAAAGAGTCTTGACAATGATGCAAGGCTCTAGTTTCCTTGGAGAGAAAATGGAAATCCAGACATTTTGGGCTCATTTTGGTAGTTTTGAAATTCTGAAATCTTTGGGTAATTTATTTTGCTGTTTTTTGTGAGGAAGTGGATAGATTGTAGAAATCTTCAGCTTCAACGGGAGTGAAAAACTCTAATCTCTGTTCTCACCTTTAGTGAGCAGTATTTCCAGTGCGAGAGCCAAAACCTGACTGGACTCAGAGATCCTTGCATCAACTTACCCCTCCACCCAATCCAAACGGCATCTGTCCATTTGCAGAAGTCTCACACTTGAGAAGTTTTTAGTATGAGTCAATTAGCATTAAAGTTAAATTTAGAAAATGCTAGAAATTCTGAACAAGTCTGGCGCAAATGTGGAGAGAAACAGAGTTAACGGGCCAGATTTTTGCTACCGAGGTGGATAGTTCAAGTCAGGAAATTTCTCAACTCGATGACCTGCCTCGCTAGTAAAAGTGCCTGTCAGACCTCAGTTTGGATCCAGAGGAGCAGGAATTGGGCCAACCACCCCTAGAGGCAGATCAGAGGTGCCCGATTGCCAAGGCAGGCTGATTAAGGAGCCCGCCTCAGATCCCTGGGACTTTCTCACAGTTTTTTTGTGGGGGGCGGGGGAGGGGTCAACTGTAGGGAAGTTTAAAAAATCAAAAAGAAACGAGAGAGCAGAGGTGCAGGGTAGTGAAGAGGTGAACGGTAATCAAAGTGTGACAGGAAGAGGCAGAAAATATAAGCACAAGAGTGCAGCAGAAATTAGAACCACAATGAGCAATAACGGTAATAAGTCGAAGCTTAAGGCTCTTTATCTGAATGCATGCAGCATTTGTAACAAGAGAGATGAGTTGACGACACAATTAAAAATAAATGAATATGACTTGATAGCTATTAGAGAGACATGGTTGCAGGGTGACCAAGACTGGGAACTCAATATTGAAGAATATTCAACATTCCAGAGAAATAAGCAACAAGGAAAAGAAGGTGGGGTAGTTTGTTAATAAAGGAAGGTATCAGTGCAGTGGTGAGTAGTGATATAAGTGCAATAGATATGGTGATGTGGAATCAGTTTGGGTGGAAATAAGGAATAATAGCAGGGGGAAGAAGTCATAAGTGGGAGTCGTCTATAAGCCCCCGAAAAGTTGCCTTACTGTAGGAAAATTGTTAATGGGACGCCCCTGTTCAAGAAGGGAGGGAGACAAAAAGCAAGATACTGTAGGCCAGTCAGCCTAACATTTGTTGTTGGGAAAAGGCTAGAATCCATTCTTAAGGAAGAAATAGCAGGATATCTAGAAAAGCTTAACACAATCAAACAGAGTCAACATGGTTTTGTGAAAGGGGAAATCAAGTTTGACAAATTTGCTACAGTTCTTTGAGGATATACCAAGCAGAGTTGATAAAGGGGAACCAGTAGGTGTAGTGTATTTGGATTTCTAGAAAGCATTTGATAAGATGCCACATAAAAGGTTATTGCACAAGATAGGAGCTCATGGTATTGGGGGTAATGTATTAGCATGGATTGAGGATTGGTTAGCACACACAAGACAGAGAGTCAGGATTTTTCAGGTTGGAAAGATGTATCTAGTGGAGTGCCACAAGGATCAGTCCTAGGGCCTCAATTATTTACTATCTATATTAATGACTTGGAGGAGGAGGCAGTGTTATGTGCCCAAATTTGCTGCTGATACAAAAATAGTTGGGAGGGCATGTTGTGATGAGGACATAAGGAACCTGCAAGAGGATATAAATAGGCTGAGTGAGTTGGCAAAAACCTGGTAGATGGAGTTTAATGTAGGAAAGTGTGAAGTCATACACTTGGTAGGAAGAATCAAAAGGCAGACTATTATTTAAATGGAGAGAGACTCCAAAAAAGTGCAGCACAGAGGGATCTGGGTGTTCTTGTGCATGAAACACAAAAGGTTAGCATGCAGGTGCAGCAAGTGATTAAGGTGGCAAATGGAATTTCGGCTTGTGTTGCTAGGGGGTTGGAGTTTAAAAATAGTGAAATCTTGTTATAACTGTACAGGGTGTTGGTGAGGCCACACCTGGAGTACTGTGTATAGTTTTGCTCCCTGTATTTAAGAAAGGATGTACTGGCATTGGAGGCAGTTCAAAAGAGATTCACTCGGCTGATTCCTGGCATGAAGGGTTTGACTTATCAAGAACAGCTAAACAGGTTAGGCCTTTATTCATCAGGGTTTAGAAGAATGAGGGGTGATCTTATTGAAACGTACAAGATTCTGAGGGGGCTTGACAGGGTAGATATTTCCACTAGTGAAGGAATCTCAAACTAGGGGATATAGTTACAGGATAAGGGGACACTCATTTAAAACAGATACGAAGGAATTTCTTCTCTGGGGATAGTGAATGTCTGGAATTCTCTACCCCAGACAGATGTGGAGGCGAGATCACTGAGAGTATTTAAAGGGGAGGGAGATAGATTTTTGAAATATCGGTGAGTTGAGGGCTATGGGGAGATGGCATGAAAGAGGAGTTGAGGCCTGGGGCAGATCAACCATGATCTTAATGAATGGCAGGGTAGGCTTGAAGGGCCAAAGGCCTATTCTTGCTCTTATTTCTTATGTTCTTATGTTCACATGTCTTGTTAAACTTTAGGCCCTCTAGCCCTCACCCCTCAACCTTATCACCCCTCACCTACTCCCCAGCCAGCACCAAGCCCTTGGCCAACTCAATGCCAACCCACCCAGCACCCTTGACCTTTACACCTTCCATATCCACCATGGGCAGAGCTCAGGAGCCATGTTGTGATTAAATAAAATATAGGTCTAAATATCTATTACAACGTTCATTATATTAAATAAAACTCCATTTATGAAAGTCCATTCATAACTTTAAAAACCCCTCAATTGCTTAATCCCTCATAAAAACAAACAACCTCCTATTCATGACCCCACATCAAAGACAGCTTAACCTTTAATATCCTTTTTGCGCTGTCAATAAAACTGTAAACTTGAGACCCCTCTTGCTGAGAAAATTATAGCTAGTGTAAAGCAGCCAAGCATTCATAATGACATTATGATACCCTTGGGGAAATGTCAACAAACTGCTATTGCAACTGCTAGAACAGTTTTTTTCAACTCTTACTGACACAGCCTATTTTTGTTCAATTTATAACTGTTTGGATTTAAATAACTTCACATCATGACAGTTCTTAACCTCCTAGAGTGTTATTTTCATTCAGGGGATGGGCATCACTGACTAGGCAAGCACTTATTGCCCATCCCAAATTGTTGTTCAGAGGGCATTTAAGAGTCAACCACATTGTTGTGGGTTTGGAGTCACATGTAGGCCAGACCAGGTAAGCACAGCAGATTTCCTTCCCTAAAGGGCATTAGTAAACTAGACAGGTTCTTACAACAATTGTTATATGATCACCATTGGACTTTTAATTCCAGATTTTTTTTTAAAACTTTAATCCCACCATCTGCTGTGGCAAGGATTTGAATCCAGGTCTCCAGAGCGTTACTCTGATTTTCTGGACTGCTAGTCCAGCAACTATTGCACTATGCCATTTACTTCTACACTGAATGTTCTTGACTGCCACACTGTGGGTTAAGTCTTTAGCAGCAGCTAATGTTCGAATTTAGCACTGAGTTCCAGTGGCCCAGCTGAGTTTGGGTTTCCCTCGTGTGAGTCACACCCCACCCCCTTCTCCCAATGGCAAACGTTGGACCTGTCAGAAATGGTGGACGGGACACCACATCCGTGCTCTGCCCACCATTTTTTAAAGGGCTGTGGAGTCTCCTCGACTCCATGAAAATCTGGGCCAATGTGTCAGGTCAATGACCTTTCATCAGAATTCAAGCCATTATTGTTGGTTCAGATTAGATTTGATCTGTGGGACTTGGGAACAGCCCTGAATCCTTGAATCATTCCACCTTAATATAATGGACTGCAGTTTCAGACTGTCAGTTTGGACAATTTTAAGTTGGAAATGAATAACCTGCATTTAAACAGAAATGAAATCTAATATCATGTTACACATGTCTTAAATATTCTTCCTACTTCGGTCATTTCAGTATATAATTGGCATCAGTAACTTCTGGCAGCAAAAAGTGACCCCCAATTTCCATTGTGCTATTTGTCCTTTCCGGAGTGAACTCATTCACTCCAAGAGACTTGCTGGGCCAATTGTCGTCTGTGTGGGCGGGAGATGCTAAGACCGGGTTACACGATGCAGCTACAGCCAGGCTCAGCTGAGAGAGGCAGGAGGCAGGGGTTTCTGGTAATGAGTGCAGAGTTTCAGCACTGATTGCTGCAGCTTTCGGCAGACCTGGACTCGCTGCTGCTGATGGTGCGAGAGAAACAGGGGACTCCGTGTCCCACCACTGGGTGAAATATCGGGATCCTCGGGGCCTGGGTAATGGGACATGGGGTACTCACTATTGCACAGCCCCACCCCACCCATTATCACCAATTGCTTCATGAAGGGTGGAGCCAATCTCCCAATCTTTCCCTGCCTGATTTTCTTCATCAGGGACTTGATGCAGTTTCCTGTATCACTACCACTTAACCCATTGGTGTCTACAATACAATAAAAGCTTCTCTAAGGTTGGTGCAAATGAGAGACGTTGCTGAGTTCCTGTTCTTGGACTGAACTCCAAGAAGCCTACACCTGAGGTTGCCCTTGGATTCAGTTAGTACCACGATACTGAGTATGTGATGGGAGACTTAGTCCACCAGAGTTGAGAAAGGGAAATTTGTGACTCAGTCAAGACCATGTTGGACAAACAGTCTGATAGTCTGTAATCTGACAATGGGTGATATTTGATGAGATTTTTCAGGTACAGGGTATAAGATAGGGGAGCCAAAGCCAGGGCTTCTTGGATGATGAGGGAGAGAGAGAATATGATGAAACAAAAAAGAGAGGCTGAATGATGCATGTCAGATGAATTCTTCAACTGGGAACCAGGCCACATACAGTAAGAGGGTCTCATTGAAACGTATAAAATTCTGTCAGCAATGGGCAGACTGGATCCAGGGAAGATGTTTCCTCTGTCTGGAACAAGGGGTCACAATCTCAGGATACGGGGTAGACCATTTAGGACCAAGACAAGGAGAAATTTCTCCACTCAGAGGCTGGTAAACCTGTGGAATTCTCTACCACAGAGGCTGTTGGAGGCCAAATCACTGAATATATTTAAGAAGGAAATAGATTTCTGGACTCCAAAGGCATCAAGGGGTATGGGGAGAGGGTGAGAGTATGCCGTTGAGATAGAGGATCAGCCATGATCATGATGAATGGCGGAGCAGGCTCGAAGGGCTGAATAGCCTCCTCCTGCTCCTGGTTTCTATGTTTCTAAATTAAGAATGGAAGTGAAGAGGGAAATAAGAGTGGCAAAGTGAGAATATGAGAATAATATGATCATCAGCATAAAAGGGAGCCCCCAAAAATCTACTACCAGCATGTGAATAATCAGTGGGTAGGAAGAGGCGGACGAGTCCTATTAGGGACAAAGAAAGTAATGGATGCTGAGAGGTGCAGGTCAAGGCTAGAATACTTAATGAGTATTTTGTTGTTTACTAAGAGGAAGCTGACAAAATATTGATCGAAGTGGAGATGTTCGAGGTAATGGATCAGGAGAAAACTGATAAGTAGGATGGACTGGAAAGGCTGCCCATGTTTAGAGTGGATAAGTCACCAGGTCCAGATTGCTAAGGGAAGTAGGGGTTAGGTACAGTTATTCACTGACTTGGTGAGTCACCCCTGAGGATGAAAAATTGTCCAAAAATTAGTTTATATTCATAATTGTCTCAGATGGGTTTTGAGTTGACCAGATTTCAAAATAACATAAGGAATAGGCTGTAAGGAATTCTGTTCAAATTCTCTCTTTAAAAAAGACTCAATTGTGCCGTTGCGACAGGAACTAATCTGTTAGTTATGAACTGAACCAAAAATATTTGAGATTCTCAAATTTTTTAAAGAAACGTTCCTTTAATTTCTTCCTCAATTCCACATAGTCAACCCTTGCAGAATTGCTTCTGTTTGGCCCAGCTCAGTTCAGTGAAGATGAAACTTTGCTCGAAATAGTTCCATTAGAACCCCAAGGAGCAATGAACATGTCACAGGAGGAGAGAGATGAATAAAAGCTTGATGGTCAAAGATGTTGGTGTTTAAGATGTTGCTTTAAGGAAGTGTCGAAGGAGCTTAAGCAGGGAATCTCCGTGCAGCCTCACCCAATGCCAACAGACAATATCACCAAGGGACAGCGTACAGACAGACACAGAAAATAGATCCTTAGAGGACTCCAGAGGTAAGAACTCAGGAGCAGGAAGAGAAATTGGAAATGTCTAGCTGTGATTGGATCGATAAGAGTGGAACCAAATAAAGCAGTCCCATCAAACCGCATAATGGGGGAAAAAATTATCTGGTTGATCAACTGAAAAGTTGCAGAGAGGTCAAAAGGAATGATTATCGTTATAGAGGATGTCATGAGTGACTCTGGCTGGTTGTCTGGAAGAAGCAGAAACTTGATCGTGGTGATTGAAACATGGAGTTCTGGGGATGCAGAGGAGCCAGGAATTGGAAACTGGTGATCAACTGTTTGTTGGGAATGGAATTAAGGTGCAGGTGGGAAGGGGATAGCAGGGGAAAGATGGTGTCAATCTTGAACCGCTAGTTCCATGAGCTGCTGGCGTGTTATTGAGTTTCCCAGCCCACCATCTGAAGAGTGGAGAGGGAATGCATCTCCACCAACACTGACTGCCCCACAGCCATTTCACACTCCGATGAGCGTCAATTGGCCACAGGCCAATCTGATTGGCCAGCAGCTCTCTAGTCTCTGCAGTGGACAGAAAAGGAATTTCATGAAGAGATCAGAGCCTGACTCGCGGGACTAGACAGAAAGTTGCTTTTCGGGGTCTCAGGGCAGGAAGGGTAGGGAAGGCCTGGGGGGGGGGTGGGGGGGTGGGGGATAGTGGGTTATTGGGGTGTTGGGGGAGAGGCAGTAGGGAGGGGGGTACAGGGGGAAAGCCTGACAGAAGGGGGCTTCTGATCGAGGCAACCCCACCCCCACCCCTCACCTCCCCGGCTTCCCACCTAAGGCCTAAACCCGATCATCTTAGGGCTCCCCCATGCCTAGGAAATCCATCCACCAGCCTAAAAATTAAGGCTGGGCAGGAACAGGCCGAAGGGCCTCAATTGGGGCAAGGGCAGGCGGCCCATCCGAAGCTTCGTCCACCCCAGCGTAAAGTTGCTGAGAGGTGGGGGCAGGAAGGAGCCCAGCGGGCAGCCCATTATTCCTATTTCATGCCTCCCCCCCACCCCCAACTAAAAACCCACCAGCAGCAGAGCGTGAAATTCAAGCCGGTGATTTGGGGGAGGAGGGATGAGGGTTGAAGGAGGCTGCTGGGCTGGGTAAACAGGAAAACCTCCTGACAATCAGTCAGTCAGACAGGAGGCGCTTGTCACTTACTCTCCTTTGGTTCATTGTCCATTTTCCTTTTCCTTGGGACATTGTCTCCCAACATGAAAGGTTTTTTGTTAAGCTGTTGTTGATGGGATGACTTATTCTGACTGACCCTTCAAAAACAGCCAAAGTTGCTGGTCTGTGTTGTGTATTTAGTGCCTACCAACAGTGTATTTAACTTGGAGCTGTGAACACCAAACAAATGGCAGGAGAGGAATCCCAGAGTAGGCTTGGTATTGGAAGTGATTCCGCTCAGTGAGTGTGGACGCCAGTCCCAGCAAACAAAACAATATTGTGGATTGACATCTTTAATTAGGATGACTGGATTGAGTTCAGAAAATTATGATCGAATGGAAAAGCCACTCCAGAGAACATGGTGGGCTGGGATGGCTATAATGTCGGATGGACAATTAGAGAAAATCCTAGGATTGTGAATGAGTTGAAGCTCGGATAAACTTTGCAGAATGTTGGCCATTTGACTGATATGTGCCCAACAGAAAAAAATTCAAGCAATGGCACAAACAGCTGGGGTTTCAATGCCTCTCTTCAGAAAATGTCTCCCAGAACCACTTCACCACCTACAGCGTCGTCAACAGAGCTGTACTTGGTGACATTAGTTGAGGATGGAATATTTTTATTAGGACAATTCACTACTCCTAGAATACTGTGCGATCTTCTATATTCACCTCAGCCCACAGAAGGGGCCTCAGTTTAATGCCTTATCAGAAAGAGAACGCTGCTGTTCAGCCTTAATGATGGGCTTAAGTGCACTGTCACCTCATGACAAGAGTGCTATCAGTCAGGCTGATCTTAAACTGGTGTTCATTCTATTCAACCAGTTCTACTCTTTATCATGTTTTCATTATTCTCAGAATGTGGGTGTCACTGGCTGGGCCAGCATTTCTTGCCCATTCCTAATTGCCCTTGATAAGGTGGTGGTGAGCTGCCTCCTTGAACCGCTGCAGTCCATGTGGTGCAGGTACACCCACAGTGCTGTTAGGGAGGGAGTTCCAGGATTTTGACCCAGCGACAGTGAAGGAACATTGATATATTTCCAGGTCAGGATGTTGAGTGACTTGGAGGGGAATTTCCAGGTTGTGGTGTTCCCATCTATCTGCTGCCATTGTCCCTCTAGATGGTAGTGGTTGTGGGTTTGGAAGGTGCTGTCTAAGGAGTCTTGGTGAGTTGCTGCAGTTCTTGCAGATGGTACACACACTGCTGCTACTGTGCGTCAGCCGTGGATGGAGTGAATGTTTGTGGATGGGGTGCCAATCAAGCGGGATGCTTTGTCCTGGACAGACAGTGAAGGAACAGCGGTATATTTCCAAGTCAGGATGGTGAGTGGCTTGGAGGGGAACTTCCAGGTGATGATGTTCCCATCTACCGCTGCCCTTGTCCTTGTAGATGGTAGCGGTTATGGGTTTGGAATGTGCTGTTGAAACTGTTGAATGAGATTGAAACTTTCCCCATGTGAAAATGTGGTCTCTCTCTTGTTAGTAAGTGACAGGGGCATCACCACATGGACCATGATGATAACACTCACACCTAACACAGTAATGTTTTCAGGTGATTGAAATTATTTTGTTCAATGTTTATAAACAGTTTCTTATAAAACAGGAAGTGATGAAAGGGTTGGCAATAGGTTGAGTAAAACAGTGACCTCCTTCCTGTGTCAATGTGAGTGTGAAACTGGCAGGTTATCTTTCAATAAATGTTGGTGCAAAAAATTCAGTTTAATGCAATTGTGCTATCCATGGAGTTTGATTAAACTGAGCAGTGGCTGCAGTTTTTCAAGTGAATGATGACCTTTAATCGCTGCTTCTCCAATAAGTGAGGGAATGGACAGTGGAGAGACAGCTGGAGAGAGTGCTGAGTTGTTCTCTTTTGGTCTGATGATATTTGAGGTAAGGACAATCAGCTGATGTTTCAGGTTATTAGAAAGAATGAGTCACTTCACCTTATGTAATGCCTGGCAAGTCCAGTCAGCTCAGAGCCACAAGCTGGACAATACCTGGCTTAGCCTGCATCCAATCACAGTTCTGTGCACAGCATCCTTTTATTTCGCTTCACTAACTTCTCCACCCACTTTGTCCCCTCATCCTTGGCCTCAATTCTCTGGGGCATAGATGCTCAGCAGTGACTGTTCTCTGTGTTTGTGCTCAGTGAGCAGAGGGAAAGCACTTATAGCAGAGAGTCCAAGCTGAGCCCATCACATCCTGCCCTTTCCCAAAAGGAGGCATTGACTGATTCTCCCCCTGAACTCAACGCAGTTGGTCCCAGCAGTGGTCACAACATTAACGAATAAAACTCAGGAACTTGCTAAGCTGAGGGCTTGGTGCCAGACTAGGCCAGCAAGATGTTTAACAGCTTCGTCTTACTATTAAGCAACAGGATTAGCCGAGAGGCTGTTAAAGCAAATGGAATACAGAAGTAAATAGACTACAAAAGCAAGGAAGTTATGCTAAATCTTTATAAATCACTGATTAGGTCTGAGCTGGAGTATTGAGTCCAGTTCTGGGCACCGCACTTTAGGAAAGATGTCAGGGCCTTGGAGAGAGTGCGGAGGGGATTTACTTGTAAGGGACCAGGGATGAGGGACTTAATTTATGTGGAGAGACTAAAGAAGCTGAGATTGTTCTCCTTAGAGCAGAGACAGTTATGGGGAAGGTTTGACTGAGGTGTTCAGAATTATGACTGATTTTGATAGAGTAAATGAAGAGAAACTGTTTCCAGTGGCAGAAGTGTCGCTAACCAGAGGGACAGAGATTGAAGGTGATTGTTTTCTCAGTCAGAGGAGACATGAGGGCAGCATTTTCACACAGAGCTGTGAACTGGAAGGCGCTGCCTGAAAGGGTGGTGGAAACGGATTCAATCGGGACTTTCGAAAGGTGAATTGGATAGATACTTGAAAGGGAAAAGATTGTAGCATATTGGGAAAGAACAGGGGAGAGTGGGATTAATTGGATAGCTCTTTCAAAGAGCTGCCACAGTACTGAATTGGGAGGTGATGGTGTAGTGGTGTTGTCACTAGACTATTAATCCTGGGGTTCTGGTTTCAAATCCCACTATGGCAGATAGTTACATTTAAAAACTAATATAAAAATATTAATATACATTAATATAAAAAACCTGGAATTAAAAAGTCTAATGACCATGGAACAATTGTTGTAAAAACCCATCTGGTTCACTAATATCCATTAGGGAAGGAAATCTGCCATCCTTACCTGGTCTGGCCTACATGTGACTCCAGACCCACAGCAACGTGGTTGATTCTTAAATGGCCTAGCAAGCCACTCAGTTGTCAAGGGCAATTAGGGATGGGCAATAAATACTGGCTTGACCCACATCCCATGAACAAATTTAAAAAAAGGATGTTTTTGTGCTGTAAGCTTCAATAATAATGACATGCATTTAGTGCCTCTAATATAGTGCTTTAATATAGAAAACTGCCTCAAGATGCTTCACAGGGACATAATGAGAGAAAAATGGACTGGTAATTAAAGAGTTGGTCAAAGGAGAATATTAAAGGAGAAGTAGAGAGGTTTAGGGAGGGAATTCCAGAGCTTAAGGTCCAGACAACTGAAGGCAAAGTCGCCAATGGTGGAGCAATTCACGTCAGATACAGTCAAGAAGCCAGAATTGGAGGAGTGCAAAGATTTTGGAAGGTTGCGAGGCTGAAGGAGATGCAGAGGTACAGAGGGGCGAGGTCATGGAAGGATTTGAATACGAGGATGAGAATTTTAAAATGGTGGTCAACAAAGGTTGAGGATATCAGCAGCAGAGGGGGGAGACAGATGACATTGCAGAGGTGAAAATAAGCAATCTGGTGAGAATGGTGAAGATATGGAATTAGAAGCTTAGCTCAGGGCCAAATCGGACACCAAGGCTGTGAAAGGTCTGGTTCAGCCTAATTCAAAGGCCACTACATTTTCTTACAAAGTCCCTGGAACCTATAATTAAATATGTGGGAGGAGATCTAAACTGATAGCCAAAGATTTCAGTACTGACACATGGGTGACTTATAAAATGGAACACAAACATATTCATGTTATTATCTGAACAAACTAAAAAAAATGACAATTGTCCATTTTCATTTTGGTTCAAGGATTGACTCCTGCAGTTTCCAGTTTCAATACCCTTTCATCCCTGGGGCAGTGTTGTTTGGCGAGATACAGTTTGCAGTTTCACACTGAACTCTGTGGTTCTGTGTGAGACAAATGCATAATGGTGAATTCACAGGACTAGTACTCTAGAGGCCCGGGCTAATACTGCAAGGACATGGGTTCAAATGCCACCATGACAGTTGGTGGAATTTAAATTCAATTCATAAAATCTGGAACTAAAAAGCTTGTCTCTGTAATGATGACCATGAAACTTTTGTCAATTGCTGTAAAAACCCATCTGATTCACTAATGTCCTTTAGGGAAGGAAATCTGCCATCCTTACCTGGTCTGGCCTACATGTGACTCCAGACCCACAGTAATGTGGTTGACTCTTAAATGACCTCTCAATGCCCTAACACGTCACTAGGGCAACAAATGCTGGCCTTGCCAGCAATGCCCACATCCCATGACAGAATAAATAAAAATAAAAACACACTTACTCTAAAAGTGCTTGGATTAAGGAGATGAAAGTCAGTGCTGGATTGCTGTGTATTTCAGGAATTATAGTTTTAATGATGTGAAACACAGACTAGTTACAGGCACTGCACAGTATGTACAAACCAAGCAGAATCAGGAGGGGCAATATAAACTCAATGGTACCATTTTAAAGGGCTGCAGGAACAGACAGATGAGGGAGTGCATGTACAGGAACTTTGAAAGTGACACATTGACAGCACTATTTAAAAGGCATATTAGTTCTTGGCTTTATTAAATAAGGATTAGAATACAAAAGCAAGGAAGTTATGTTAAGCTTTCATACAACAGTTTAGACCCCAGCTGGAGTATTGTGTCTATTCCTAGGCGCCACACTTTACAAAGGATGTCAAAGCCTTAGAGAGGGTACAGAGGAGATTTACTAGAATGTTACCAGGGATGAGGAACTTCAGTTACATGGAGAGATGGAAGAAGCTGGGATTGTTCTCCTTAGAGCAGAGAAGGTTAAGGGGGAGATTTAATTCAGGTATTTTGACAGAGTAAGTAAGGAAAAACTGTTTCCAGTGGTATGAAGATTGGTGACCAGAGGAAGAGATTTAAGGTAATTGGTCAAAGAATCAGAGGGGGAGATGATTCCACAGTGAATTGTGATTTGGAATGTGCTACCTGAGAGGGTGGTGGAAGCAGATTCAGACTTTCAAAGGGAATTGGACAGATTTGCAACTATGGGGAAAGAGCAGGGCCAGTGGGATTAATTGGATAGCTCTTTCAAAGAGTCGACACAGACATAATGGGGTGCATTGCGTCCCCCTGTATTCTTTCATGCTATGACTCTTTGACACGTGTCATCAATACAATCTGTCCTCAATTTAATCCTTTCAGCCCTGGGGTCATTCTGAGGAATCTGCTCAGCACATCCAAGGCCAGATCAAAAACAGAATTACCTGGAAAAACTCAGCAGCTCTGGCAGCATCGGCAGAGAAGAAAAGAGTTGACGTTTCGAGTCCTCATGACCCTTCAACAGAACTAGGTGAATCCAAGGAAGGGGTGAAATATAAGCTGGTTTAAGGGTGGGGGGGGTTGGGTTAGGGGAGAGAAGTGGAGGGGGGTGGTGTGGTTGTAGGGACAAACAAGCAGTGATAGAAGCAGATCATCAAAAGATGTCACAGACAACAGAACAAAAGAACACAGAGGTGTTGAAGGTGGTGATATTATCTAAACAGATGTGCTAATTAAGAATGGATGGTAGGGCACTCAAGGTATAGCGCTAGTGGGGGTGGGGGGAGCATAAAAGATTTAAAAATAATGGAAATAGGTGGGAAAAGAAAAATCTATATAATTTATTGGAAAAAACAAAAGGGGGAAGAAACAGAAAGGGGGTGGGGATGGAGGAGGGAGTTCAAGACCTAAAGTTGTTGAATTCAATATTCAGTCCGGAATGCTGTAAAGTGCCTAGTCGGAAGATGAGGTGTTGTCCCTCCAGTTTGTGTTGGGCTTCACTGGAACAATGCAGCAAGCCAAGGACAGACACGTGGGCAAGAGAGCAGGGTGGAGTGTTAAAATGGCAAGCGACAGGGAGGTTTAGGTCATTCTTGCGGACAGACCGCAGGTGTTCTGCAAAGCGGTCGCCCAGTTTACGTTTGGTCTCTCCAATGTAGAGGAGACCACATTGGGAGCAACGAATACAGTAGACTAAGTTGGGGGAAATGCAAGTGAAATGCTGCTTCACTTGAAAGGAGTGTTTGGGCCGTTGGACGGTGAGGAGAGAGGAAGTGAAGGGGCAGGTGTTGCATCTTTTGCGTGGACATGGGGTGGTGCCATAGGAGGGGGTTGAGGAGTAGGGGGTGATGGAGGAGTGGCCCAGGGTGTCCCGGAGAGAACGATCCCTACGGAATGCCGACGGGAGGGTGAAGGGAAGATGTGTTTGGTGGTGGCATCATGCTGGAGTTGGCGGAAATGGCAGAGGATGATCCTTTGAATGCAGAGGCTGGTGGGGTGATAAGTGAGGACAAGGGGGACACTATCATGTTTCTGGGAGGGAGGAGAAGGCGTGAGGGCGGATGCGCGGGAGATGGGCCGGACACGGTTGAGGGCCCTGTCAATGACCGTGGGTGGAAAACCTCAGTTAAGGAAGAAGGAGGACATGTCAGAGGAACTGTTTTTGAAGGTAGCATCATCAGAACAGATGCGACGGAGGCGAAGGAACTGAGAGAATGGGATGGAGTCCTTACAGGAAGCGGGGTGTGAGGAGCTGTAGTCGAGATAGCTGTGGGAGTCGGTGGGTTTGTAATGGATATTGGTGGACAGTCTATCACCAGAGATTGAGAAAGAGAGGTCAAGGAAGGGAAGGGAAGTGTCAGAGATGGGCCACGTGAAAATGATGGAGGGATGGAGATTGGAAGCAAAATTAATAAATTTTTCCAAGTCCCTACGAGAACATGAAGCAGCACCGATGTAATCATCGATGTACTGGAGAAAAAGTTGTGGAAGGGGGCCGGAGTAGGACTGGAACAAGGAATGTTCCACATACCCCATAAAGAGACAGGCATAGCTGGGGCCCATAGCCACACATTTTATTTGGAGGAAGTGAGAGGAGTTGAAGGAGAAATTGTTCAGTGTGAGAACAAGTTCAGCCAGACGGAGGAGAGTAGTGGTGGATGGGGATTGTTCGGGCCTCTGTTCGAGGAAGAAGCTAAGGGCCCTCAGACCATCCTGGTGGGGGATGGAGGTGTAGAGGCATTGGACGTCCATGGTGAAGAGGAAGCGGTTGGGGCCAGGGAACTGGAAATTGTTGATGTGACGTAAGGTGTCAGAGGAATCACGGATGTAGGTGGGGAGGGACTGGACAAGGGGAGAGAGAAGGGAGTCAAGATAACAAGAAATGAGTTCCGTGGGGCAGGAGCAAGCTGACACGATCGGTCTACCGGGGCAGTTCTGTTTGTGGATTTTGGGTAGGAGGTAGAAGTGGGCCGTCCGAAGTTGGGCGACTATCATGTTGGAAGCTGTGGGAGGAAGATCCCCAGAAGAGATGAGGTCAGTGACAGTCCTGGAAACAATGGCTTGATGTTCAGTGGTGGCGTCATGGTCCAGGGAGAGGTAGGAGGAAGTCTCTGCGAGTTGACGCTCAGCCTCTGCGAGGTGGAGGTCAGTGCGCCAGACAACAACAGCACCACCCTTGTCAGCGGGTTTGATGACAATGTCAGGGTTGGACCTGAGAGAATGGAGTGCAGTAAGTTCAGAGAGAGAGAGATTAGAATGGGTGAGAGGAGCAGAGAAATTGAGACGACTAATGTCACGCCAACAGTTCTCAATGAAAACATCAAGAGAAGGTAAGAATTCAAAGGGAGGGGTCCAGGTGGAGGGAGAATATTGGAGGTGGGTGAAAGGATCCGTTGAACGGGGAGAGGACTCCTGCCTAAAGAAGTGAGCCCGGAGACGAAGATGGTGGAAGAAGAGTTCAGCATCATGCCGAGCCCGAAATTCATTGAGGTGAGGGCGTAAGGATATGAAACTAAGTCCTTTGCTGAGCACTGAACGTTCAGCGTCGGAGAGGGGAAGGTCAGGGGGTATAGTGAATACACGGCTGGGGATGGGATTGGAAGATGGGGTGGGGACGGAGGGACGGGCAGGGGTGGAGGGTCCTAGATGGGTGTTGGTGTCGATGAGTTGTTGCAGCTTGCGTTCCTTAGCACTTGAGAGAAAGAGAAAAAGTTTCTTGTTGAGGCGTCGGATGAGACGAAGAATAAAATGAAACTGGGGGCACGCACAGCTTTGAAAAAGGGTACGGTGGTGCTGCTGGAGGGAGAGGTCGAGTGTGTTCATATGGCGGCACATGGCACTGAGTGTGGATTTCAGAATGTGACGGGAGTCTATCCTTCCTGAAGTGGCCAGATTGGAATGCAGTTACTCCAGACAGGGTCCAACCAGAGCTATGCACACAGTTACATAATGTGCATCTCTTTGTACTTTAATTATCCAGATACAGACTAGGATACTGGTATTGTAAAGGGCAGAGAGGACCAAGAGTTCCTGGAGTGTCTTCAGGCAAAATTTCCATAGCAGATGGATGATCCATCTCAGCCTCCTCCGGCAGCTGGTGGAATATAAATTCATACATAGAAACATATATAGAAAATAAGATTAGGAGTAGGCCATTCGGCCCTTCGAGCCTGCTCCGCCATTCATTATGATTATTTCTGCTCATCCAACTCAATAGCCTGCTCCTGCCTTTTCCCCATATCCTTTGATCCCTTTCACCCCAAGAGCTATATCTAACTCTTTCTTGGAAACATACAATGTTTTGGCCTCAACTACTTTCTGTGGTAGTGAATTCCACAGGCTCGCCACTCTCTGGGTGAAGAAATTTCTCCTCATCTCAGTCCTAAATGGTCTACCCCGTATCCTCAGACTGTGACCCCTGGTTCTGGACTCCCCCACCATCGGGAACATCCTTCCTGTCTAGTTCTGTTAGAATTTTATAGGTTTCTATGAGATCCCCCCTCATTCTTCTGAACTCCAGCAAATTTAAGCCTAATCGACTCAATCTCTCCTCATATGTCAGTCCCGCCATCCCAGGAATCAGTCTGGTAAACCTTCGCTGCACTCCCTCTATAGCAAGAACATCCTTCCTCAGATAAGGAGACTAAAATTGCACACAATATTCCAAGTGTGGTCTCACCAATGCCCTGTACAATTGCAGCAAGACATCCCTGCTCCTGTATTCGAATCCTCTCACTATGAAGGCCAACATACCATTTGCCTTCTTTACCGCCTGCTGCACCTGCATGCTTACCTTCAGCGAGTGGTGTACAAGGACACCCAGGTCTCGTTGCACATTCCCCTCTCTCAATTTATAGCCATTCAGATAATAATCTGCCTTCCTGTTTTTGCTACCAAAGTGGATAACCTCACATTTATCCACATTATACTGCATCTGCCATGCATTTGCCCACTCACTCAGCTTGTCCAAGTCACACTGAAGCATCTCTGCATCCTCCTCAGGTCACCCTCCCACCCAGCTTTGTGTCATCTGCAAATTTTGAGATATTTCATTTAGTTCCCTCATCTAAATCATTCATATATATTGTGAATAGCTGGGGTCCCAGCACTGATCCCTGCGGTACCCCAATGGTCACCGCCTGCCATTTGGAAAAAGACCCGTTTATTCTTACTCTTTGTTTCCTGTCTGCCAACCAGTTTTCTATCCATCTCAATACACTACCCAAAATCCCATGCGCTTTAATTTTATACACCAATCTCTTATGTGGGACTTTGTTGAAAGCCTTCTGAAAGTCCAAATAAACCACATACACTGGCTCCCCCTCATCAACTCTAATAGTTACATCCCCGAAAAAATCCAGTAGATTTGTCAAGCATGATTTCCCTTTCATAAATCCATGCTGACTCTGTCCGATTCTGCCACTGTTTTCCAAGTGCTCAGCTATTAAATCTTTTATAATGGACTCTAGAATTTTCTCCACTACTGACGTCAGGCTGACTGGTCTACATTTCCCTGTTTTCTCTCTACTTCCCTTTTTAAATAGTGGGGTTACATTAGCTACCCTCCAATCTGTGGGAACTGTTCCAGAGTCTGTAGAATCTCAGAAGATGACCACCAATGCATCCATTATTTCTAGGGCCACTTCCTTAAGTATTCTGGGATGTAGATTATCAGGTCCTGGGGATTTATCAGCTTTCAATCCCATCAATTTCACCTAGACCATTTCCCTACTAATACTGATTTCTTTCAGTTCCTCCCTCTCACTAAACCCTGTGTTCCCCAACATTTCTGGTATGTTATTTGTGTCCTCCTTTGTGAAGACAGAACCAAAGTATGTATTTAGTTGGTCAGCCATTTCTTTGTTCCCCATTATAAATTCCCCTGTTTTTGACTGTAAGGGACCTACATTTGTCTTCACCAATCTTTTTCTCTCCACATACCTATAGAAACTTTTGCTGTCAGTTTTTATGTTACCCGCAAGTTTACTCTCGTACTCTATTTTTCCCTTTTTAATCAATCCCTTGGTCCTCCTTTGCTGAATTCTAAACTACTCCCAATCCTCAGGTCTTTTATTTTTTCTGGCCAATTTGTATGCCTCTTCCTTGGATCTAATACTATCTCTAATTTCCCTTGTAAGCCATGGTTTGGCCACCTTTCCTGTTTTACTTTTGCGCCAGACAGGAATAAACAATTGTTGCAGTTCACTCATGCGCTCTTTGAATGTTTGCCATTGCCTATCCACCGTCATCCCTTTAAGTAACGTTTCCCAATCCATCATAGCCAATTCGTGCCTCATATCATCGTAGTTTCAATTATTAAGATTCAGGACCCTGGTCTCAGAACCAACTACGTCACTCTCCATCTTGATGAAGAATTTTATCATATTATGGTCGCTCATCCCCAAGGGGCCTCACTCACCTAGATTGCCAATTATTCCTTTCTCATTACACACTACCCAGTCTAGGATGGCCTGTTCTCTAGTTGGTTCCCCAACGTATTGGTCCAGAAAACCATCTTGTGTACACTCCAGGAATTCCTCCTCTATGGTATTGTTACTAATTTGATTTGCCCAATCTATATGCAGATTAAAGTCACCCATAATTACAAATGTTCCTTTATTACATGCGTCTCTAATTTCCTGTTTAATGCCATTCCCAACATCACCACTACAGTTTGGGGGTCTATATACAATCCCCACTAATGTTTTTTGTCCCTTAGTGTTTCTCAGCTCTACCCATACAGATTCCACATCGTCGGAGCTAATATCTTTCCTCACTATTGCGTTAATTTCCTCTTTAACCAGCAATGCAACTCCACCGCCTTTTCCTTTTTGTCTGTCCTTCCCAAATACTGAATACCCCTGGATGTTCAGTTCCCAAACCTGGTCACCCTGCAGATATCCCGACTATATTATACCTGTTTACATCTATTTGCACGGTTAATTCATCCACTTTATTGCAAATGCTCCTTGCACTAAAGCACGAAGCCTTAAGGCTTGTCTTTTTAACATTACTTGTCCCAATCCCACTATTTTTCACTGAGGCCCTGTTTGATTCTTGCCCTTGATTTCTCTGCCTATTTTTCTTATTCCCCTTTCTGTCTTTTGTTCTTGACCCTGATTCCCCCTCCACTGACTCCTTGCATAGGTTCCCATCCCCCTGCCATTTTAGTTTAAACCCTCCCCAACCATAGCAAATGTTCCCCCTAGAACATCAGTCCCGGTCCTGCCCAGGTGTAACCCGTCCAGTTTGTACTGGTCCAACCTCCCCCAGAACCAGTCCCAATGCCCCAGGAACCTGAAACCCTCCCCCTCACACCATCTCTTCAGCCACGTATTCATCCGATATATCCTGCTATTTCTATTCTGACTAGCATGTGGCACTGGTCGTAATCCTGAGATCACCACCTTTGTGGTCCTACTTTTCAACTTACTTCCTAACTCCCTATATTCTGCTTTTAGGACCTCATCCCTTTTTTTACCTATGTCGTTTGTACCAATGTGTACCACAACCACTGGCTGTTCACCCTCCCCCTTCAGAATGTCCTGTAGCCGTTCTGAGACATCCTTGACCCTAACACCAGGGAGGCAACAAACCATCCTGGAGTCTCGTTTGCAGCCACAGAAATGCCTATCTATTCCCCTTACAATTGAATCCCCTGTAACTATTGCATTCACACACTTTTTACTCCTCCCCTGAGCAGCAGAGCCAACCGCGGTGCAACGAATTTGGCTGTTGCTGCTTTCCCCTGAGAGGCCATTCCCCTCAGCAGTATCCAAAGCGGTATATCTGTTTTGCAGGGGAATAGCCACAGGAGATTCCTGCACTGCCTGCCTAGTCCTCTTGCTCTGCCTGGTGGTCACCAATTCCCTTCCTGCCTATGGACTCTTAGCCTGCAGTGTGACCACCATTCTATACATGCTATCCACCATACTCTCCACCTTGCAGATGCTCCAGTGTCCCCAGCAATCGCTCCAGCTCTGAAATCCGGGCTTCCAGGAGCTGCAGCTGGAGACACTTCCTGCACACATGCTGGTTCCAGGCACTGGAAATGTTCCCAGCTTCCCACATAGAGCAGGAGGAGCATACCACGGTTTTGAGCTCTCCTGCCATGATTTACCCCTTTAAGTTAAATGAAACCTTTTGGAAGATACTTAATATCAAATAATATCAATTACTATAGGGCCCTTCTTCCCTGCTCCTCATTGTTACAGAATATAGCCCTTACAAACGATGAACCACAAAATAAGACCTTAAAAACTACAAGTGATAAAAGTAATAAATACTTATCTGACCATACTCACAGTACTCCAAGGGTCACCTTGATCCCTCCTCACTAAACTCCCTCAGTCACCCCTGCTCTCCCAGCTCCATTTCAACTGGCTCTTCTCGTGTTTGTCTTCAACTCCCAGCTCCTCTCATGATCCTTTCCAACTCCTGGCTCCTCTCACACTCTTCAACTCCCAACTCCTCTTGCGCTCCTCTTCAACTCCCAACTCCTCTCACACTCTTCTAATCCTGATTCCTCACGCACTCCTCATCAACTCCCAACTCGTCTTGTGATCCTTTTCAACTCCCGACTCCAATTTAATGTATCTTTGGAATTAAAAATCTAATGATGACCATGAAAACATTGTCAATTGTGGTAAAAACCCATCTGGTTCACGAATGTCCTTCAGGGAAGGAAATCTGCCATCCTTACCTGGTCTGGCCTACACGTGACTCCAGACCCACAGTAATGTGGTTTACTCTTAATAAGCACTGAAATGGGTGAGCAAGCCACTCAGTTGTATCAAACAGTCTAATAGGGATGAAACTGGACGGTCCATCTGGCATTGAGCTAGGCCCCAAAGTCACAACAACAAATTCAGCCCTGTCGACCCTGCAAAATCCTCCTTACTAACATCTGGGGCTTGTGCCAAAATTGGGAGAGCTGTCTCACAGGCTAGGCAAGTAACAGCCTGACATAGTCATCCTCACGGTATCATATCTTACAGATAATGTCCCAGACACCACCATCACCATCCCTGGGTATGTTCTGTCCCTCTGTCAGTACAGGCCCAGCAGAGGTGGCGACACAGTGGTTGGGAGACCTCAACATTGACTCCCGACCCCATGATGTCTCATGTCATCAGGTCAAACATAGGCAGGGAAACCTCCTGCTGATTACTTATCACAATCCCTCAACTGATGAATCAGTACTCCTCCATGTTGAACATCACTTGGAGGAAGCACTGGGAGTGGTATGGGGGCAGAATGTACTCTGGGTGGGGGACTTCAATGTCCATCACCAAGAGTGGCTCGATAGCATCACTACTGACCGAGCTGGCCGAGTCCTAAAGGACATAGCTGCTAGACTGGGTCTGCAGCAGGTGGTGAGGGAACCAACAAGAGGGAAAAACAAACTTGACCTCATCCTCACCAACTTGACAGCTGCAGATACATCTGTGCATGACAGTATCGGTAGGAGTGACCATTGCACAGTCCCTGTGGAGATAAAGTCCCATCTTCACATTGAGGATACCCTCCATCATGTTGTGATAGATTTTGAACACATCTAGCAACTCAAGACTGGCTCAAAGAAGAGTGCAGGAGGACCTGCCAGGAGCAGCACCAGGCATACCTAAAAATGAGGCAAAAATCCGGTGAAGGTAGAACACAGGACTACTTGCATGTCGAACAGCACAAGTGATAGAGCTAAGTGATTCCACAACCAATAGATTAGATCTAAGCTCTGCAGTCCTGCCACATCCAGTCATGAATGGTGATGGACAATTAAACAACTTGCTGGAGGAGGAGGCTCCACAAATATCCCCATCCTCAATGATGGAGGAGCCCAGCACATCAGTGCAGAAGATCGGGCTGAAGCATTTGCAACAATCTTCGGCCAGAATTGCCAAGTGGATGATCCATCTTGGCCTCCTCTGGAGGTCCCCAGCATCACAGATGCCAGTCTTCAGCCAATTCGATTCACTCCACGTGATATCAAGAAATGGCTGAAGGATACTGCAAAGACTATGGGCCCTGAAAATATTCCGGCAATAGCACTGAAGGTTTGTGCTCCAGAACTAGCAGCACTTCTAGCCAAGCTGTTCCAGTACAGCTACAACTCTGGCATCTACCCAGCTATGTGGAAAATTGCCCAGGTATGTCCTGTACACAAGTAGAACAAAAATCCAACCCGGCCAGTTACCACCCCATCAGTCTGCTCTCAATCATCATTAAAGTAATGGAAGGCATCACCTGCTCAATGACGCTCAGTTTGGGTTCCGCCAGGGTCACTCAGCTCCTGGTCTTGTTACAGCCTTGATTCAAACATGGACAAAAGAGCTGAACTCCAGAGGTAAGGTGAGAGTGACCGACCTTGACATCAAGGCAGCATTTGACCGAGTGTGACATCAGGTAGATAGGAACACCACCACCTGAAAGTTCCTCTCCAAGCCACTCACCATCTTCACTTGGAAATATATCGGCCGTTCCTTCACTGTCGCTGGGGCAAAATCCTGGAATTCCCTTCCTAACAGCACTGTGGGTGTACCTACACGACATGGACTGCAGCGGTTCAAGAAAGTAGCTCACCACCACCTTCTCAAGGGCAATTAGGGACAGACAATAAATGCTGGCCTTGCCAGCGAAGCCCACATCCCATGAGTGAACGAAAAAATGTTTCCAGTCCAACGGGAAAGGGGCAATGCTAGGCCTGGTTCTTGGGAATGAAGTGGGCCAAGTAGAACAAGCATCAGTCAGGGACTGTGATCGTTGTATCATAAGATTTAGGTTGATAATGGAAAAGGGCAAATGGCAATCCAGAATAAGAATAATTAACTAGGGGAAAGCCAAGTTCAGGGGGGTAAGAATGGATTTGGCCCAGGTAATTTGGAATCAAAGGTTGGCAGGAAAAACGATGGCTGAACAATGAGCTGCCTTTAAAGAAGAGCTCAGGCACAGTCAAGGTATATTCCCACAAAAGGGAGAAGTAGGACAAACAAATCCAGAGGTCTCTGGATGACAAAAGAATAGAGATTAAGATAAAGAAGAAAAAGTGTATTTATGACAGATGTAAAATAGGTAATACAACCGAGAAACAAGCTGAGTATACAATGTTCAGAAGGGAATTGAAAAAGCAGATAAGCGAAGCAAAAAGAGAGAGCATGAAAGGAGACTGGCAGCTAACATAAAAGGGGATCCAAGGGAACCTGTAGGTATCTAAATCGTAAAAGGACTGACCTAAAAGGGGATTTACACCTGGAGGCATGAGGCATAGCTGAGGCATTAAATGAATACTTAGTCTCTGTCTTTACCAAGGAAGATGTTAAAGAGGAGGCAATTCGGATACTTGAAGGGTTTAAAATTGATAAGGAGGTGGTATTGGATCGGCTGTCTGTACTTAAAACACCAGGACTGGATGTGATGCATCCAAGTATACTGAGGGAAGTTATAGTGGAAATTGCAGAGGCACTGGCCATAATTTTCCAAACTTCTATAGATTCAGGGATGTTGCCAGAAGACTAGACTTTACACCCTTGTTCAAGAAAGGGTGTAAAGATAAGCCCAGCAACTACAAGCCAGTCAGTTTAACTTTGGTGGTGGGGAAGCTTCTAGAAATGATAATTCAGAACAAAGTTAGTTACTTAGCAAATGTGGGTTTATTAAGGCAAGCCAACAGGGACTTGTTTAGGGAAAATCAAGTTTAACTAATTTGCTGGAGTTCTTTGCAGAAATAACAGAAAGGGTTGATGTGGGTAATGTTGTTGATGTGGTGTACATGGACTTCCAGAAGGCATTTGATAAAGTGCTGCACAACAGACCTGTGAGCAAAGTCTACTTGTGCAATAAAAGAAACAGTAGCAACATGGTTACAAAATTCGCTGGATGACAGGAAACTCAGTAGTGACTCATGGATGTTTTTTTGGACTGGAGGAAGGTTTGTAATGGAGTTCCCCAGGGATCAGTGTTGAGACCCCTGTTCTCCGATTATTCGTAATGATCTAGACCTCGGTGTACAGAACACAATTTCAAGTTTCCAGGCCAAAGGAAACTTGGAAGCACGGCGAAGAGTGAGGAGGATAATGTGTAAAACTTTAAAAAGGACATAGACAGGTTGGTGGAATGGGCAGATGCAATTTAATGCAGAGATCCGTGAAGTGATTCATTTTGGTAGGAAGACTGCAGACAGACAATATAAAAGATACAATTCTAAAGGGGTTGCAAAAGCAGAGGGACCTACATGCATTTGTAAATAAATCATTGAAGGTAGCAGAACAGGTGACTGCGTGGTTAATAAAACATACAGTATCCCTTTTATGAGAAGGGTCATAGAGTACAAAAACAAGGAGGTTATGTTAAACCTGTACAGAACACTGGTGTGGCCTCAACTGAGTATTGTGTCCAGTTCTGGGTGCCACACTTTAGGAAGGATGTAAAGGCTTTAGAATGACTGCAGAAAAGATTCATGAAAATGGTTTCAGGCATAAGGAACTTCAGTTACCTAGATAGATTGAAGAAGTTGGGACTGTTTTCCTTGGAGAAAAGATTGAGAGATTTGACAGAGGGGTTCAAAATCATGAGGGGTCTGAACAGAACATATACAGAAAAATTGTTCCCACTAGTGAAGGATTGAGCACCAGAGGGCACAGAATTAAGATAATTGGCAAAAGAAACAATGGAAACATGAGGAAAAACATTTTCAAACAATGAGTGGTTAGGATTTGGAATACACTGCCTAAGAATGTGGTGGAAGCAGGTACAATCGAGAAATTAGATTATCGAAAAGGAGGGTTATGGGAAGAAAACACATTTTTCACTGTTAAATCTTAATTTTAATTTAGGGAGCAGAGAATCTGTTATGAGTCATGGGACAGATCATTTCATCCAAATGACAATCAAATCACACAGCAAACCTTCATCCCATTTATTTACAAATGCACAAGCTGATGTAAATATTAGGAAATAGATTGATGTCACAGTTATGAGTGACGGCATTGGTGAAAATGACACTGGTGGTACACCTGACCCCCAGTCCTCATGTGAAACCTCCTCTGTGCAAACTGGTGCAAGCTTTCAGTCCTGGAATTAGATGTTGACCAACTCTAATCCACTCTTGACATTTATACTTTGGACTCTGTCATTTCCTGATGCACCCCCGACATGACCTCCTGCAGCATCCCAGGGCTCAATACCAGTTAGTGCAAGTTATCATGAAACGCATGTCATCCACCATCTTGCCCCCGAGGGATATCTGGGGAATGTTGCGGTGCTCAGCCTGGCTTGGCTGACTGGAAGAAGCGGTTGATTCTGGAGTAGTTGCTTCCTTTTCTGTTGCCACTGCCTCCTGGCTCAGCTTAGTTGTTGCTATGTGTCCATTGCTCTGTTCTCCACCCATTGTCTGTCAGGGAGTTAGATCAAATCACAAACGTCAGTTAATTGCAAAAATTCATTAGACAAACATTAGCCAACTTTAATTATGCCAGCCACAAACCTCGTCCTCCCACTGCTGACCTCTACTCCTCCCCCGCAGCTGACCTCTACTCCTCCCCCGCAGCTGACCTCTTCCTCCTCCCCTCCTGAATTCTCCCTCTCGCTAATGACCATCCCAATTTTTCACTGTTCCCTCATATCCCTGACTCTTGCCCCTCCCCCACACCCCATTCCCTGACTCTTGCCCCTCCCCCACACCACCATCTCTGACTTACCCCCTCCCACTGACACCAGTGGACAACCCAGACATCCTGTATGACAGCTCTGAAATTGTTTCTGTAGGTTTCCCATACACCAGCCTGACCAGATAGAGAGTGGGTAGAGGGGTGTGGTGCTGGCCGGGGTGGGGGAAGAGAAGGTGGTGATGTCTTTGGAGGTAGGAATGGGTAGGGTTTACAGGAAGGAGATATTGAAGGGGGATGGCATCTGGTTGGGGAGTCTACTGTTGGCAGGGGGAGGGAAGAGTTCACAAGGGTGGGAGGTGTGTGTGTATATATTTGGGGGAGGATCATTAAGCTGGCAATAGGTTGGATTGGGACAGTGGGGTAGCACTCTAATCCTCTTGGCCCACAAGCAATGCTGGAAAGGCACTTACCTGGTGGATGGCACTTCTCACCTACTCCCACCTGCTGGGTTTCCCCAAGGCCAGGAAGACATGTCCGACACTTTGCTCAAAATAAAAACCCTTAGAGAGGCACAGAACGCTCCTTAACAACTGACACCACTTGGAGAGTAAATTATCCCCCCACAGTCTTGCACGACCTCCTGTGAGATTACCTGCACGCTCCCCATCCCTGTCCACCACTTGGAATGTATGTAATATTTCAAATTGTGGGCAGCAGAGAATTTAACTTCAGTTTTGTTACGATACCCGTAGAGCCCGAGAACTTTCTAAAAATTAGGGCTGACTAGAAGGATCACACAAGATTTCAAGTTTAAGACTTTTAATGTAAGAAACTAAAAGCAAATGACTAAACACTATTTCAGTAGACAACTTATACTCTAAACTATTGAAAAGTTTTCACAATTAACTTTTAAAACATCTGAAAATCCCCTTCCATGATTATAGTTTACTCTGTTCTTTAAGTGGGCACTTCATTCTCCAGGAACCAGTCCAAAGCTATTCTCAGCTCTCAATATCTTGCTTCCTTTCTCAGCTTGATAACTTCTAATCCCCAAACTGATTTCCACAGTGATGTTTACCCTGAAGAATCCATCCTTCTAGCCAAAGCTAGGCGAATCATCCAGCCTCATTTAAATCTTCACAAACTTGGTCTCTTCCATCTGAGTGCAAGCCTCCTCTCGAATTTTGTGTGAATAATAGACTGGATGCCTCTACTTCTCTCTCTCATTCTTGCAGACTGACCGTGTCTGAGATGTTGAGATATCTTAAGAAAAACCCTATAATGCAATATGACAATGGCTTGCAATGGGCTTTTCCCTCTCAAAGCCAATCTCCATGGCAATGTGAATTGCATGGGCTTTGTATCAGGTCGAAATGTTAATTAGCTATCCTTTAGGCCCCCAACTCCATTCTATCTTGAAATTAAAAAGGTAAAAGTATAACTGTTTGCACGACCTGACATTTCTAACACCCTATGAGACTTTGGAGACCATCAGCCTTACCGAGTCATCACATTTGCCCCTGGCATTGTCTACTGGTGTGAACTTCTTGCACCTTCTTCCCACTAAATCAGTCTGGGCCTCACTGTCCCCATAGCAACCACACCATCCTGGCATGTTGTCAAGCAGCGTTTGAAGGTAATATGACACTCTTCATTATCCATTTTACCTTAAACAGTCAATCCCAAAATAACAAACTTATAAACTTTGTATTTGTAACAGATTTGAAAATAAAAAGTTGGTCTCTGTTACTAAGTGAACAGAAATCCACCGCACTGTGGCTACAAGAGCAGGTCAGAGGCTGTGAATTCTGCAGTAAGCACCTCACCTCCTGACACCCCAAAGCCTGTCCACCATCTACAAGGCACCAGTGAGGAGTGTGATGGAATGCTCTCCACTTTCCTGGATAAGTGCAGCTCCAACAACACTCGGGAAGCTTGACACCATTCAGGTTGGAGCAGCCCGCTTGATTGACCCCATCTGTCACCTTCAACATTCACTCCCTCCACCACTGACGCACAGTAGCAGCAGTGT
Organism: Carcharodon carcharias; assembly: GCF_017639515.1. Taxonomy (NCBI): domain Eukaryota; kingdom Metazoa; phylum Chordata; class Chondrichthyes; order Lamniformes; family Lamnidae; genus Carcharodon; species Carcharodon carcharias. The sequence goes on along the minus strand of NC_054480.1, from coordinate 3,241,936 downwards.
TTACCATCTACAAGATGCACTGCAGGAATTCACCAAGGTTCCTTCAACAGAACCTTCCAAACCCACGACCTCTACCACCTGGAAGACAAGTGTAGCAAATGCATGGGAACGCCTTCACCTGCAAGGTTCCCTCCAAGCCATTCACCATCCTAACCTGGAAATATATCGCTGTTCCTTCACTGTTGCCGGGTCAAAATCCTGGAACTCCCTCCCTAACAGCACCATGGGTGTACCTACACCACATGGACTGCAGTGGTTCAAGGCAACGAGGGGTGGGCAATAAATGCTGGCCCAGCCAGCGACACCCATATCCCGTGAACAAATACATTTTTTTTCAAATCCTTTAAGGAAGGAAAGCAGCAGTTTCCAGTGTGAACCCCAGCACTCATCATGGTCTCAGCTTCATCCAAATCTCAAATTTATCCTTTCAATACTGAAGCAGACTGACCACCCTCCCTTGAGGCACACTCTGACACTCTCTTCTGAGGCGCACTGACCACCCAACCCTGGGAGACACTGATCACACACTGCTGAGCATTTATTTGTTTCCACGCTTTTAGCTCAGAGGATTTACATTCCATTATCAGAAGTTGTTAATTCTGTTCAGGTGGACACAAATGTCTAAGAATAATAGAGCAATTGTCCCCATCTTTTAATCAACACATCCCTAAATCAATACTGATTCATGGCCTATTCATCTTTTTATTCTTTCATGGGATGTGGATGTCACTGGCAAGGCCAGCATTTGCTGCCCATCCCTACTTACCCTTGAATTGAGTGGCTTGCAAAGCCACCATCTCCCCCTAAATTATATGTGGGGTCTTGCTGTGCACACATTCATTAACCCAGGGCACCAAGACCAATTGTCATCACTGTTTCTCCCCTAAGACAGTTAACCGAGCACAGACTGAAGATGGAGTCTGGGACTGACAAGTATGGTCTGTCTGGATCAGCTCTACATAAATGAGCCAGTGAGGGAGCCTTGTTCACATTCTGGGCTAACAAGTGAGTGTATGGGTGTTACTGAAGCTATACCCAGTGTGCACCCCATACTAGAGGTAGCAGAATGATAAACTTCCAGACACAATAAGAATCACACTGACATCTGGCATCACTGCAGCTCGAGCTGGGTTTTTCCAGGAAAGATATGTAGTAATTTCGATCCACAGACGGAATGATGTAATCTATTCCCCAGAGCAGGTTCTTTAGTAATTTGAGTTGCCGCTTACTGGAATCAAAACCTTTCTCGTACATCACACAGAGTGATCAACCTTAGCATGTTTGACATCCTTGAAACAGAATCCAAAATATGGAGACTGATTTTGGAGAACTCATTTCCAGCTCCATATCTTTTTTACTCCAATTTTCTCCTTGGGAAAAGGATAGTGTCCTCGGCCCAACCATCTTCAGCTGCCTCATCAATGACCTTCCTTCCATCACAAGGTCAGAAGTGGGGATGTTCACTGATGATTGCACAATGTTCAGCACCATTCAAGACTACTCAGATGCTGAAGCAGTCCATGTGCAAATGCAGCAAGACCTGGACAATATCCAGGCTTGGGTTGACAAGTGGCAAGAAACATTCGTGCCACACAAGTGTCAGGCAATGACCATCTCCAATAAGAAAGAATCCAACCATCTCCCCATGACATTCAACGGCATTACCATCACTGAATCCCCCGCTATCAACATCTTGGGGGTTACCATTGACCAGAAACTGAACTGGACTAGCCATATAAATACAGTGGCTATAAGAGCAGGTCAGAGGCTAGGAATTCTGTTGTGAGTAACTCACCTCCTGACTCCCCAAAGCCTGTCCACCATCTACAAGGCACAAGTCAGGAGTGTGATAGAATACTCCCCACTTGACTGGATGAGTGCAGCTCCCACAACACTCAAGTAGCTTGACATTGTCCAGGACAAAGCAGCCTGTTTGATTCGCACCCCATCCATTGTGTTAAACATTCACTCCTCCTGCCACTGATGCACTGTGGCAGCAGTGTGTGTACCATCGACAAGATGCACTGCAGGAACTCACTTAGCCCCCTTAGACATCACCTCCCAAACCCCCGATCTCAACCGCCTAGAAGGGCATGGAGTAGTAGATGCATGGGAAGTCCAAGGAATGAAATTGGACGGACCACCCAGCATTGACCTAGGCACCAGAAATGACAACACCACAGCCATCCCTGTCAACCCTGCAACATCCACCTTACTAACATCTGGAGGCGTGTGCCAAAATTGAGAGCGCCATCTCATAGGCAAGTCAAGAAGCTGCCTGACATAGTCAGACTTAGGGGATCATACCTGACAGATAATGTCCCAGACTTCACCGTCACCATCCCTGATTATGTCCTGTCCCACCGGCAGGACAGACCCAGCTCAGGTGGCAGCACAGTGGTATACAGACAGGGGGGAATTGCCTTGGGAGTCCTCAACATCACCTTTGGACTCCATGAAGCCTCATGGCATCAGGTCAAACATTGGCAAGGAAACCTCCTGCTGATTACCACATACCACCCTCCCTCAGCCGCTGAATCAGTGCTCCTCCATGTTGAACACCACCTGGGGGAAATACTGGGGGTGGCAAGGGCGCAGAATGTCCTCATTGATGTACAAAGTCCATCGCCAAGAGTGGCTCGGTAGCACCACTACTGACCAAACTGGCCAAGTCCTAAAGGACATAGCTGCTAGACTGGGTCTGCGGCAGGTGGTGAGGGAACCAACAAGAGGGAAAAGCATACTTGACCTCATCCTCACCAACCTGCCTGCCACAGATGCATCTGTCCATGACAGTATCAGTAGGAGTGACCACCGCAGAATCCTTGTGGAGATGAAGTCCCACCTTCACACTGAAAACACCCTCCATCGTGTTGTGTGGCACGATCACCTTGCTAAATGGGATAGATTTCAAATAGATCTAGCAACTCAAGACTGGGCATCCGTGAGGCACTGTGGGCCATTAGCAGCAAGAGTTGTCCTCGAACACAATCTGTAACCTCATGGCCCAGCATATCCCCCACTCTACCATTACCATCAAGCCAGGGAATCAACCCTGGTTCAATGAAGAGTGCAGGAGAGCATGTCAGGAGCAGCACCAGGCATACCTAAAAATGAGGTGTTGACCTGAAGCTATAACACAGGATTACTTGCATGCCTAAGAATAAGCAGCAAGTGATAGACAGAGCTAAGCAATCCCACAACCAACAGATCAGATCTAAGCTCTGCAGTCCTGCCACATCCAGTCGTGAATGGTGGTGGACAATTAAACAACTCACTGGAGGAGGAGGCTCCACAAATATCCCCATCCTCAATGATGGAGGGGCCCAGCACATCAGTGCAAAAGGTTGAAGCATTCGCAACAATCATCAGCCAGAAGTGCCAAGTGGACGATCCACCTCAGCCTCCTCCCGAGGTCCCCAGCATCACAGATGCCAGTCTTCAGCCAATTCGATTCACTCCACGTGATGTCAAGAAATTGAAGGCACTGGATACTGCAAAGGCTATGGGCCTTGACAATATTCCAGCAATATTTCTGAATTGTGCTCTAGAACTTGCTTCAATGTGGAAAATTGCCCAAGGACGCCCTTACACAAAAAGTAGGACAAATCTAACCCAGCCAATTACTGCCCATAAACCTACTCTCAATCAAAGTGGACATTGACAGTGTTATCAAGTAGCACTTGCTTAGCAATAACCTGTTCTCTGGCGCTCAGTTTGGGCTGCACCAGGGCCATTCAGCTCCTGACCTCATTAAAGCCTTGGTCCAAACAAAAAAGCTAAACTCCCGAGGTGAGTGAAGAGTGACTTCCCTTGACATCAAGGCACCCTAGCAAAGCTCATGTCAATGGGAATCAGGGGCTTCAATACTAATGTTCCCTCCATCATAAGGTCAGAAGTGGGGATGTTCGCTGATGATTGCACAACATTCAGCACCATTCGCAACTCCTCAGATACTGAATCAGTCCATGTCCAAATGCAACAAGACCTGGACAATAACCAGGCTTGGGCTGGTAAGCGGCAAGTAACATTCGCACCACACAAGTGCCGGGCAATGACCATCTCCTACAAGGGAGAATATAACCATCTTTGTATGACGTTCAATGGCATTATCGTCGCTGAATTCCCCACTATCAACGGGTTACCATTGACAAGATACTGAACTGGACCAGGCATATAAATACTGTGGATACACAAGTAGGTTAGAGACTGGGAATTCTGCGAAGACTAACCCACTTTCTGATTCCCCAAATCCTATCCACCATCTACAAGGCACAAGTCAGGAGTGTGATGGAATACTCCCCACTTGCCTGGATGAGTGCAGCTCCAACAACACTCAAGAAGCTTGACATGTCCAGGATAAAGCAGCCCACTTGATTGGCGCCCCATCGCGGCATTAATGATTCACTCCCTGTGCCACTGACACTGCGGCAGCAGTGTGTAGCATCTACATGATGCACTGCAGGAATTCACCAAGGCTCCTTCAACAGCACCTTCCAAACCCACGACTACTACCATCTAGAAGGACAAGGGCAGCAGATAGATGGGAACACCACCACCTGGAAGTTCCCCTCCAAGTCATTCACCATCCTGACTTGGAAATATATCACCGTTCCTTCACTGTCACTGGGTCAAATTCCTGGAACTCCCTCCCTAACAGCATTGTGGGTGTACCTACACCACATGGACGGCAGCAGTTCAAGAAGGCAGCTCACCACCACCTTCTCAAGGGCAATTAGGAATGAGCAATAAATGCTAACCTAGCCGATGACACTTACGTCCCACGAACAAATAAAAAATTAATTTACTCAGCTTTAGTTCCAGCTATGTGACACCCACCCACCCCATAACATCACCTGTGATTATTTTTTATGCAATGTGAGAGACAGTGAGGCAAGTTGAGGCACCAGTTGACCTCTGCCTATCCAGCTATAGATACCTATCAAGGACAAGGTGCCAGTCAAGAACAGAAAGCCTATCTGATCTCATTCTGCATCCAGGCACGTACATCTCAGGCCCCTTGTTATTAGTACAAGTGAGATTGCAAACAGTATGAAATTATGGCTGATTTTCTGCCAGTTTTCATCCATTCACTTCCACTAGGAACTGAGTTTGCACTGCTGCATTATAGACAGCAGAGAGATTTCAACAGGAGCTGAGTTATTCCCAGATTCCAGAGATTATTTAATTTGCCAAATCCCCTTCTCTAACTGTCCTCAATCGCCCAAAGCAATGAAACCACTGCCAGCCGCGACAGCTGTAAGTTTATTGTCTGGAAAAGAATGATATCTAACCTTCAATAGAAAAGTTTCATTGAACATGGCATCAAAAATATTGACTTCTCAGCTTCCACGCTGCTCCCAATATCTTCTCAGGACACAGCTGTCAAACAGGCAACAGTGATATTCATTCCTGTATAATCCTCCACTAAACATTCGGACTCTCTGCTGGGCACTGATCACTCTCTGGGGTCCAGTTCAATGGACATTGGTCACACTCACCAAGGCTCCTTTGACAGCACATTGCAAAAGTGCAAACTCTACCATCTACCCGGCAATATGGAAAACTGCCCAGGTATGTCCTGTACACAAAAAACAAGGCAAATCAAACCTGGCCAATTATCACCTGATCAGTCTACTCTCAGAATCAGAGTGCACAAGAGGCCCTTTGGCCCATTGAGTCTGCACTGACACGTGAGAAACACCTGACCTACCTACCTAATCCCATTTACCAGCACTTGGCCCATAGCCTTGAATGTTATGATGTGCCAAGTGCTCATCCAGGTACTTTTTAAAGGATGTGAGGCAACCCGCCTCCACCACCCTCCCAGGCAGTGCATTCCAGACCGTCACCACCCTCTGGGTAAAAAAAGTGTTTCCTCACATCCCCCCTAAACCTCCTGCCCCTCACCTTGAACTTATGCCCCCTTGTGACTGACCCTTCAACTAAGGGGAACAGCTGCTCCCTATCCACCCTGTCCATGCCCCTCATAATCTTGTATACCTCGATCAGGTCGCCCCTCAGTCTTCTCTGCTCCAACGAAAACAACCCAAGTCTATCCAACCTCTCTTCATAACTTAAATGTTTCATCCCAGGCAACATCCTGGTGAATCTCCTCTGCACCCCCTCCAGTGCAATCACATCCTTCCTATAATGTGGTGACCAGAACTGCACACAGTACTCCAGCTGTGGCCTCACTAAGGTTCTATACAGCTCCAACATGACCTCCCTACTTTTGTAATCCACGCCTCGACTGATAAAGGCAAGTGTCCCATATGCCTTTTTCACCACCCCACTAACATGCCCTTCATACCTTCTCAATCATCAGTAAAGTAATGGGAGGGTACATCAACAGTGCTATCAAGCAGCACTTGCCCAGCAATAGCCTGCTCGTGTGTGGTATCAAGGAGCCCGAGCAAAACTGGAGCCAATGGGGTTCGGGGGAAAGCTCTCCGCTGGTTGGAGTCATACCTATCACAAAGGAAGATGGTTGTGGTTGTTGGAGGTCAGTCATCTCAGCTCCAGGACATCACTGCAGGAGTTCCTCAGGGTAGTGTCCTCGGCCCAACCATCTTCAGCTGCTTCATCAATGACCTTCCTTCCATCATAAGGTCAGAAGTGGGGATGTTCGCTGATGGTTGCACAATGTTCAGCACCATTCCCGACTCCTCAGATACTGAAGCAGTCCATGTCCAAATGCAGCAAGACCTGGACAATATCCAGGCTTGGGCTGACAAGTGGCAAGTACCATTCATGCCACACAAGTGCCAGGCAATGACCATTTCTAGAGAGAAAATCTAACCATCGCCCCCTTAACATTCAATGGCATTACCATCGCTGTATCCCCCACTATCAGCATTCTGGGGGTTACCATTGACCAGAAACTGAACTGGACTAGCCATATAAATACCGTGGATACAAGAAAAGGTCAGAGGCTGGGAATCCTGTGGTAAGTGTCTCACCTTCTTACTCCCCAAAGCCTGTCCACCATCTACAAGACACAAGTCAGGAGTGTGATGGAATACTCCTCACTTGCCTGGATGAGTGCAGCTCCCACAACACACAAGAAGCTTGACACTGTCCAGGACAAAGCAGCCCGCTCGATTGGTACATCCACAAACATTCACTCTCCCCACCGACAAACAGTGGCAGCAGTGTGTACCATCTACAAGATGCACTGCAGAAACTCACCAAGGCTCCTTAGGCAGCAACTTCCAAACCCATGACCGCTACCATCTAGAAGGACAAGGGCAGCAGATGGGTACACTGCCACCTGGAAGTTCCTCTCCAAACCACTCACCATCCTGACTTGGAAATATATCACCGTTCCTTCACATGTCGCTGGGTCAAAATCCTGGAACTCTGTACCTAACAGCACTGTGGGTGTACCTACACCACATGGACTGTAGTGGTTCAAGGAGGTAGCTCACCACCACCTTCTCAAGGGCAACTAGGGATGGGCAATAAATGCTGGCCTAGCCAGTGAAGCCCAAATCCCTTGAATGAATAAAATAATAATAATTCTCTGCTTTTTGCCTGGCCAGTTGAACCTTGTGTATGTCATTTCAAAAACACAAGGCCATTTTATGGCCAAGTACGAGTTCAGTCTATCCTTATGTCTGTGAATAGACCTTACAGTCTTTTTTTTTAACCACTGCTCTGTCTTAATGCCAAGCTTGTATGCCTCCCCTTTCTGTTAAATTGGGAAGCTTACATTTCTTCAAATGTTACAGCTACGTTCAGTCAAGCAACACACGATCCAAAGTTTACAGTTCTAGGTGTGGAGAGGTCAATCCAGAAAACAGGAAGAGAGAAAATGGAGAACTATAGGCTCAGTCACCCCAACATCAGTTGTAGGCAAAACGCTTGAATCTATTATTAGGGATGTCATAACAGGGTCCGTGGAAATCCAAAACAAAAACAGAATTACCTGGAAAAACTCAGCAGGTCTGGCAGCAACGGCGGCAAAGAACAAAGTTGATGCTTCGAGTCCTCATGACCCTTCAACAGAACTTTGTAGAATTCAACAAGGTTCTGTTGAAGGGTCATGAGGACTCGAAACGTCAACTTTGTTCTTCTCCGCCGATGCTGCCAGACCTGCTGAGTTTTTCCAGGTAATTCTGTTTTTGTTTTGGATTTCCAGCATCCGCAGATTTTTGTTTTTATATACATGGAATATCAAATGATTAAGCAGGTTCAATTAGGATCTATGAAAGGGAAATCTTGTTTGACAAATTTGCTAAATTTTGAGGATGCAATTAATAAGGAGGATAAGGGGGAACTAGTGGTGTATGTGGATTTTCAAAAAAATATTTGATAAGGTGCCACACAAAAGGTTATTACACAAAATTAGGACTCGTGGGATTGGGGGGTAATATATTAGCAAGACTTGTGGGTTGGTTAATGGACAGAAAGTAGAAATGAACTGGACATCTTCACATTAGAGGCTGTACATTAGGCGATAACACAAGAATCAGCGAAGATCACGTCCCATAAATAAATTTTAAAAAGAGAAGCTTGACCCCTTCCAGGACAAAGCAGCCCTGCTTGATTGGCACCACAACCACAAATATTCACTCCCTCCACCATCGACGCACAGTAGCAGCAGTCCTGACTTGTGCCTTGTAGATGGTCGGCAGGCTTTGGGGAGTCAGGAGATAGGTTACTCGTCACAGCCTCTAACGTGCTCTTGTAGCCACAGTATTTAATGGCTAGTCCAGTTCAAATTCTGGTCAATGGTAACCCTGAGGTTGTTGATAGTGGGGGATTCAGCAATGGTAATGCCATTGAATGTCAAGGGGCGTTTGTTAGATTCTCCCTTGTTGGAGATGGTCATTTCCTGACACTTGTGTGGCACGAATGTTACTTGCTACTTGTCAGCCCAAGCCTGGATATTGTCCAGGTCTTGCTGCATTTGGACATGGGCTGCTTCAGTATCTGAGGAGTCGCTAATGGTGCTGAACATTGTGCAATCATCAGTGAACATCCCCACTTCTGACCTTATGATGGAAGGAAGGTCATTGATGAAGCAGCTGAAGATGGTTGGGCCGAGGACACTACCCTGAGGAACTCCTGCAGTGATGTCCTGGAGCTGAGATGACTGACCTCCAACAACCACAACCTTTGTGCTAGGTATGACTCCAACCAGCGGAGAGTTTTCCCCCCGGTTTCCATTGACTCCAGTTTTGCTAGGGCTCCCTAATGCCATGTACCTATATCATTGGTACCGATATGGACTGCAACTTCTAGCTGTTCACCCTCCCCGTTCAGAATGTCCTGCAGCCTCTCAGTGACGTCCTTGACCCTGGCACCAGGGAGGCAACATACTATCCTGGTGTCATGTTTGAGGCCGCAGAAATATCTGTCTGTTCCCTTTACAATAGAATCCCCAATATTATTGCTCTACCACTCTTTTTTCCCCCCCTCTGTGCAGCTGAGCCACTCATGGTGCCACAGACCTGGCTCTAGCTGCATTCCCTGAGAAACCATCTCCCCCAGCAGTTTCCAAAACAAAGTTTGTTAAAGAGGGAGATGGAGCCAGGGTCGTCTCCTCTACCTGTCTAATGCTTTTACTCTGTCTGGCAGTCACCCATTCCCTTTCTGCCTGTGCACTCTTTACCTGCAGTGTGACCACTTCACTGTACGTGCTATCCACAAAGATCTCATCCTTGCAGATGCTCCACGGTGACTCCTAGTACAGCTCCTGCTCCAAAACACGGATTTCGAGTAGTTGCAGCTGGATACACTTCCTGCACAAATGGTTATGGAAATTGGAAGTGTCCCTGGATTCCAACATCACACAGGAGGAGCACTGCACTTGGCCAAACTGCCCTGCCATGACTTACCCTGAAACTGCTCCCTTTACTTTTACTTCCTCTAGTTTAGAGAATATTAAGGACAGAAGAAATGCTAACCAGTCCAACTTACCAAGGAAAGGTAGAAAATGAAGGGATCCCTCCTTCCCTCTTCAGCAAACTCCCTCTCTCACCAAACTCCAACTTATGCATTTTAATGCAGCCCAAAGCAGCACTCCAGTGCAGACTAAAGTAGCACTGTTGATGGCCTGCTTTTATGCTGTCGGAATATAGCTTCTAAAAACCTGTTTGACCAGCTATTTAACTAGCTGTAGCTACAAGCAGAGCCTGTATAACCCCTGTTTTAAAGCTGGATTAAAACTCACCTTCTCCCAGCCAGAGAGTAACTTTAAATTAGTTGCTAAATTAAAGATAGATTAGGTGTTAGATAGAAATTAAAAGTCCTTTTCTCACCAAACTCCAACTAAAGCACTCCAATGCAGTCCAAAGCAGCACTGCAGCTGAACAATGGGCTACTAAGAAAAAAGAAACAGTTCAGGCGCAATCAAGGTATATTCTCTTAACAGGGAAAGGTAGGACAAACAAATCCAGAGCTCCCTGGATGAAAAAGGAGATAGAAATTAAGATAAAGAAGAAAAAGTGGGTTTACGAAAGGTGTCAGGTGGAAAATACAATTGAAAACCATGCTGAATACAGGAGGTTCAAAGGGCAGGTGACAAAGCATATTAGAGAAGCGAAGAGGGATTATCAGGAAAGACCGGCCAGGAGAATTCATAACAGGGAACAGAGAAATGGCAGAGGCGCTAAATGATTACTTTGCATCTGTTTTCACTGAGGCAGATACAGGAAATCTCCCAAATTTAGAGATCCCAGGGATTAGGGAAAATGAGGAATTGAAAGAAATTACTATAAGAAGTTTGAATTGGAGGAATTAATGGGACTGAAAGTTGGTAAGTCCCCAGGTCCTGATATTCTGCATCCCAGTGTTGAAAGAGGTTGCTATGGAGATAGTGGATGCATTGGTGATCATCTTCCAAAATTCTATAGATTCTGGAATGGTTCCTGAATATTGGAAGGCAGCAAATGTCACCCCACTATTTAAGAAGGGAAGGAGAGTGAAAACAGGGAATTACAGACCTGTTAGCCTTACATCAGTAGGGAAAATGCTAGAATCTATTATAAAAGATGAGATAAATGGGTAACAAAAACAGAATTACCTGGAAAAACTCAGCAGGTCTGGCAGCATCGGCGGAGAAGAAAAGAGTTGACGTTTCGAGTCCTCATGACCCTTCAACAGGTACTTGGATGATCATGATCTGATTGAGCACAGTCAGCATGGATTTGCAAATGGGAAATCATGTTTGACAAACTTGTTGGGATATTTTTTTTAGAGGATGTTACTAACAGAATTGATAAAGGGGAGTTGGTATACTTGGGACATGGTATACTTGGATTTTCCAGAGGTTTTTGATAAAGTCCCCCACAGGAGGTTGATTAGCAAAATAAAAGCACATGGGATATGAGGCAATTTACTGACATGGATTAAGGATTGGCTAACAGGCAGAAAACAGAGTAGGAATAAATGAATCATTCTCACGTTGGCAGACTGTGACTAGTGGAGTACCACAAGGATCATCGGGCTCCAGATGTTCACAATATACGTCAATGATTCGGACGTGGGGACCAAATGTAATATTTCCAAGTTTGCGGATGATACAAAGCTCAGAGGGATTGTGTGTTGTGAGGAAGATATAAAGTGGCTGCAGGAGAATTTGGACAGACTTAGTGAGTGGGCAAGAACATGGCAGATGGAATATGATGTGGAAAAATGTGAGGTTATCCACTTTGGTAAAAGTGACAGATGTGCAGAGTATTTCCTAAATGGTAAGAGTTTAGAAAGTGTAGATGTACAAAGGGACCTGGATGTCCTTGTCCACAAATCACCGAAAGCTAACATGCAGGTGCAGCAGGGAATTAGGAAGCTAATGGAATGTTAGCCTTTATCGCAAGAGGATTTGAGTACAGGAGTAGTGAAGTCTTGCTTCAATTGTATAGCAGCTTGGTTAGACCACACCTGGAGTAGTGTGTGCAGTTTTGGTTCCCTTACCTCAGAAAGGATATTATTGCTATAGAGGGAGTGAAACGAAGATTCACCAGACTTGTTCCGGGGATGTCGGGACTGTCCTATGAAGAGAGACTGGGGAAACTGGGTCTGTATTCTCTAGAGTTGCAAAGAATGAGAGGTGATCTCATTCAAACCTACAAAATACTTAAAGGAATAGACAGGGTAGATGCAGATAAGGTGCTTCCCCTGGTTGGGGAGTCTAGGACCAGGGAGACAATATTAAATATAGGTACAACTCCAAAGGGTGTGCAGGAGCAGAGGGAACTGGGTGTACATGTGCATAGCTCTTTGAAGGTGGCAGGAGACGTGGAGAGAGCAGCTAATAAGACACACAGTATCCTGAGCTTTATTAATAGAGGCATAGAGTACAAGAGCAAAGAGACTACGCTGAACTTATATAAGACACTAGTTAGACCTCAGCTGGAATATTGTGTACAGTTCTGGACGCCACATTATAGGAAGGATGTGAACACATTGGAGATATTGCAGAAGAGGTTTACAAGAATGGTTCCAGGGATGAGAAACTTCAGTTTTGAAGATAGATTGGAGAGGTTGGGACTGTTCTCCTTAGAGAGAAGGCAGCTAATAAGAGATTTGTTGGAGGTGTTCAAAATCATGAGGGGGCTGGACAGAGTAGAGAGGGAGATACTGATCTCATTTGAAAATGGATCGAGAACAAGAGTGCACAGAGTTAAAGTGATTTACAAAAGAAGCAAATGTGACTTGAGATCAAGCTTTTTCACACACCGAGTGGTGCGAGTCCAGAAAGCACTTACCTGGAAGTGTGGTGGAGGCAGGTTCAATCAAGGCATTAGATGATTATTTGAATAGAAGCAATGTGCAAGGGTACGGGGAAAAGGAGAGCAATAGCACTAAGTCACAATGCTCATATGGAGAGCTGGTGCAGACGTGATGGACAGAATGGCCTCCTTATGCACTGTAATAATTCGATGATTCTGTGGTCTATATAAACAGAGGCAGAGGGACAAGGACAGTGGATTATCCAGCGATTACGTCCCTTTACAATAGGCTCCAGCAAAATTCTGCTCTGGAATTCTTGGCTCTAGAACTCACTTGCTTTCTGTTTGTTATAAATGATGTGGAGTGACTGGAGAAGCTGGAGTTTCGCTCCTTAGAGCAGAGAAGGTTTAGAGATTTAATAGATCATTAAAGTCATAAAGGGTAAATAAATAAAATCTGTTTTCAGTAGCAAATGATCAATGACCAAAGGGGACAGAATTCAGGTGATTGGTACAAGAACCAGAGGTGGCATAAGGAAAAGTTCTTTACACAACCAATGCTCAGGATAAAAACAAAAAAACTGCGGATGCTGGAAATCCAAAACAAAAACAGAATTACCTGGAAAAACTCAGCAGGTCTGGCAGCATCGGCGGAGAAGAGTTGACGTTTCGAGTCCTCGTGACCCTTCGACAGAACTTGAGTGAGTCCAAGAAAGGGATGAAATATAAGCTGGTTTAAGGTGCGTTGTGGGGGGGGGCGGTTTGGGAGGGGGGGGAGAGAGAGAGAGGTGGAGGGGGTTGGTGTGGTTGTGGGGACAAACAAGCAGTAATAGAAGCAGATCATCAAAAGATGTCACAAACAACAGAACAAAAGAACACATATTTATGGACTGTGCTGCCTGATAGTGAAGCAGATCCAGATTGTAAGGGATGGGATAACTGGACAGTTAGAAAATAATGGTAGAATTGGGGCGGAGTCAACATGGATTTATGCAAGTTCATCATTATTGATGAACCTATGTAGTTTTTTGAGGGTGTCACTTGTAGAATAGGTAAAGGGGAACTACTGGATGTGGTGTATTTGGTTTTTCAGAAGATTATCAATAAGGTACTGCACAAGAGCAAAATTAGAGCATGAGATCAGAGTTAATATACTGACATGGATTGAAAGATGGTTAATGGACAGAAAACCAGAGAGTAGGGATAAGCATTATTCTTGGATTGGCAGACTGTGACAAATGGGGCACCACAAGGATCAGTGCTTGGGCCCCAGCTGTTCACAATCTACGTCAATGATTTGGATGTGGAGACCAAATGTAATATTTCCAAGTTTGCAGATGACATAAAACTAGGTGGGAATGAGAGTTGTAAGGAGGATGCAAAGAGGCTTCAAAGGGATTTGGACGGCTAAGTGAGCAGGCAGGAACATGGCAGATGGAATATAACATGGAAAAATGTGAAGTTATTCACTTTGGTAGGAAAAACAGAAGTGCAGAGTATTGCTTAAATGGTGAGAGGTTGGGAAGTGTTGATGTCCAAAGGGATCCGGGTGTTCTTGATCATCAATCACTAAAAGCTAGCATGCAGCTGCAGCAAGCAATTAGGAAACCAACAGGAATGTTTGCCTCCATCACAAAAGGATTTGAATTCAGGAGTAAAGATGTCATGCTGCAATTGTATACAGCCTTGGAGAAAGTGCATCTGGAGTATTGTGTACAATTTTGGTCTCCTTATCTAAGGAAGGATATACTTGCCATAGGCTGAGTGCAATGGAGGTTCACCAGACTGATCCCTGGGGTGGTGGGATTGTCCTGTGAGGAGAGATTGAGGAAACTAGGCCTGTATTCTCCAGAGTTTAGAGGAATTGAAGTGATCTCAATGATTTTTTACAGGACTCAACAGAGTGGATGCAGGAAGGATGTTTCCCATGGCCGGGGGTGGGGGGGGGTCTAGAACCAAGAGAGAAAGTCTCAGGATAAGGGGCAGGTCATATAGGACTGAGATGAGAAGGAATTTCTTCGCTCAGAGAGTGGTGAATCTTTGGAATTCTCTATCCCAGAGGGCTGTGGAAGCTCAGTTACTGAGTATGCTCTAGATAGAGATCAATAGATATTAAAGATATCAAGAGATATAGGGATAGTGCGGGAAATGGTGTTGAGGTAGATCATCAGCCATGATCTAGCTGAATGGTGCAGCAGACTTGAGGGGACGAATAACCTATTCCTGCTTCTATTTCCTATGTTCCTTATCTAAGCCTTCAAAAGGGAATTAAATGGATAAATATTTGAAGATGAAAATATTGCAGGGACACAGGGAATGAGCCCTGATGAGGATTTGGAACTGGATTGCTCTTCAGAAGAGCTGACAAACACTCAGTGCAGTATGATTTTATGATTCAATAATACATTTAAAAAAGTGTCCTAAAGTTCACCTCTGAGGTCTAGTGCTGTATACTCTGCTCTAGTCTGAAAAGTAATTGTTCACTATTACTGCAAGAGCTGGAAATCTGAAATATAACCAAAAAATGCTGTAAATATCCAACAGCTCAGACAACATCTGTAAACAGAGTTAACCCTTTGTCAAAAGATGAAAAATCATTAACCTGAAACTGTTTCTCTTCCACAGATGTTGCTAGACCAGTTAAGCATTTCCAGCATTTTCTGTTTTTATTCACTATTGCTCTCTATTCTGTCTTTTAATTAATTTCAAATCCACGTGGTCACTTTCTCTTTAATCCTATCAAACACCTATTGGAAAGCTATGTACATCACATCGACCACAGTCCCTGCATCAAGCCTCTGAAACTTCATCAAAGAATGCACTCAAGTTAGTCAAACACAATTAGCTTTTAACAAATCTATGCAGACTTCCATTTATTAACATACATTATTCAAAGTGAGAATTCATTTTTGTCCCAAATTATTGTCCCCTGCGCCCCCAAAGAAGTCAAACTGATCGATTGCTCCTTAGTTAATTGGTTTATCTCTCTTCCCCTTTTTTTGAACAAGGCTGCAACATTTTCAATCTCTATTCCCCTCTATCACTCCATATCTAAGGAGGGTTGAAAGATTGTGACCACAGGCTTCACAATTCCCACCCTTACTTCATTCAGCAACAGAGGGAGCATCCTATCTGGCCACGGTGACTCCTGGGTTTGTATCATTCGAGTGAAATGATTTTTATATCATCCACTAGTCTCCCAAATTTTATCCAGCTATTTTCAGGCCATTTAACCCAACAGCTTCTTCTTCCTCTTTGGGATATTTATCATGTTTATGTTTCAGCTTCAATTCTTCCTGAGAGGTTTACTCTGAAATATTTTGTTTTGTCTCCTCACACACAGGCTGTATCTTTTACATGTCCTGGTGAGTTCCCAAGTCACAGAAGCTTGATATCAATTCCAATATTGGTTGATTTCTATTGAGTTGGTGTTTAAACATAAAAGACTATTTATGTAAAATCCAAATACAGAAATGCTGGAAACACAAAAAGACAGGGTAATGCTTCTTGTGTGACCCTTCATCAGATCTCTCCATCTATTTCTATCACTATTGATATAAATTGATTTTTTTTTTTTAAAACCCATTCATTATCCATCTCTTTAACTTCTTTACCTACCCCATTGTTACCTTCCGAATGAACTATTCCAACACCCCTGACTTATCGGGGGGCTGGGCCTTGGGGTTGGGGTTGAGGGGCTGGGTTGTGGGGTCGGGGTTGGGGTTGAGGGGCTGGGCTGTGGGGTCGGGGTTGGGGGGCTGGGCCGTGGGGTCGGGGTTGGGGTTGAGGGGCTGAGCTGTGGGGTCAGGGCCCTGGGGTCGGGGTTGGGGGGCTGGGCCGTGGGGTCGGGGTTGGGGTTGAGGGGCTGGGCTGTGGGATCAGGGCCCTGGGGTTGGGGTTGGGGGGCTGGGCCGTGGGGTCAGGGTTGGGGTTGAGGGGTTGGGCTGTGGGGTCAGGGCCCTGGGGTCGGAGTTGGGGGGCTGGGCTGCGGGGTTTTATAGAATCGGACTCAGGCGTTTACAGCTGATCTGTCGACACTGATCCCATTTTCCAGCGCTTGGCCCATAGCCCTGGAGGCTGTGGCAACGCCAGTGAATATCTAAATACTTCTTAAATGTTACGAGAGTTTCTGACTCAACCACCCTTTCAGGCAGTGATTTCCAGAATCCCACCACCCTCAGTGAAAAGATTTCTCCTCAACCCCTCTCTTAGGCTTCTACCTCTTACCTTAATCTATGCCCCCTGGTTATTGACCTCTCTACTAATGGAAAAAGTACCTTCCTATCCACCCTATCTATGCCCCTCATAATCTTATACACCTCTATCAGGTCTCCTCTCAACCTTCGCTGCTCCAAGGAAAACAACCCCAGCCTATCCAATCTTTCCTCAAAGCTCAGACCCTCCAGCCCAGGCAGCATCCTGGTGAATCTCCTCTGCACCCTCTCCAGTGCAATCACATCCTTCCTATCATGTGGTGACCAGAACTGCACACAGTACTCCAGTTGTGGCCTAACCAGCGTTTTATACAGTTCCAGCATAACCTCCCTGCTCTTGTATTCTATGCCTCAGCTAATAAAGGCAAGTATCCCATATGCCTTCTTAACCACCTTATCTACCTGTGCTGCTACCTTCAGGGATCTGTGGATATGCAAACCAAGGTCCTTCTGATCTTCAGTACTTTCCAGGGTCCTACCATTCATAGTGTAATCCTTTGCCTTGTTAGCCCTCCCCAAGTGCATTACCTTACACTTTTCCAGGTTGAATTCCATTTGCCACTGCTCTGGCCACCTGACCAGTCCATTGATATCCTCCTGCAGTTTACAGCTCTCCTCCTCACTATTTACCACCCGACCAATTTTCATGTCATCCACAAACTTCTTTATCATACTCCCTACATTTAAGTCCAAGTCATTTATGTACACCACAAACAGCAAGGGCCCCAGCACATGAGCCCTGCAGAACCCCACTGGAAAGACTTCCAGTCACAGAAACATCCCTCTACCATCACCCTCTGCTTCCTGCCTCTCAGCCAATTTTGGATCCAACGTGCCACTTTGCCTTGGATCCCATGGGCTCTTACTTTCTTGACCAGTCTGCCATGAGGGACCTTATCAAAAGCCTTGCTAAAGTCCGTGTAGACCACATCAAATGCATTACCCTCATCATCACTCGTTACCTCTTCAAAAAATTCAATCCAATTTGTCAAACACGAGCTTCCCTTAACGAATCCATGCTGACTGTTCCTGATTAATCCGTGTCTCTCCAAGTGCAGATATATTCTGTCGTTCAGAATTCTTTCTAGTAACTTCCCCACCACTGAGGTTAGACCGACTGGCTTGTAATTTCCCGGTCTACCCCTTCCTCCCTCTTTTAATAATGGGACAAAGTTAGCAGTCCTCCGGTCCTCACCTGTGGCCAGAGAGGATTTGAAAATTACTGCCAGGGCCCCTGATATCTCTTCCCTTGCCCCACTCAACAGACTGGGACACATCTCATCCGGGCCTGTGGATTTATCCACTTTTAAGGCCGCTAAACCCGCTAGTACCTCCTCTCTTTCTATGTTAATTTCCTCTAATATTTCGCAGTCCCCCACCCTGATGTCTATACCTGCGTCGTTCTTTTCCATTGTGAAGACCGTCGCAAAGTATTCATTGAGGACTGTACTCACGTCTTCCGGGTCCACACACACATTAGCTCTATGGTCCCTAATTGGCCCTACTCTTTCCCTAGTTATTCTCTTGCCCTTTATATGTTTAAAAAACCCCTTTGGGTTTTCCTTTATTATACCCACCAAAGCTTTCTCATGCACTCTCTCAGCTTTCCTAATTTCCTTTTTAAGATCACCTCTGCACTTGTTATACTCTTCCAGGGACTCTGTCGTATCGAACCCTCAGTATCTGCCATTAGCTTTTCCTTTTTTCTTAATCCTAACCTTAATGTCCCTTGACGTCCAGGGCTCTCCAGACTTGATCCCTCTTTACAGGAACATATTTGCTCTGTACTCTCGCTATTTCCTCCTTGAATGCCTCCCACTGCTCTGACACAGTTTTATCTGCAAATAGCTGCTCCCAGTCCACTTGGGCCAAATCGTATCCCATCTTAGTAAAATTAGCCTTTCCCCAGTTTTGAACTTTTATTCCCTCCCCAACCTTATCCTTTTCCATAACTATCCTAAATCTAACTGAGTTATGGTCACTATCGCCAAAATGCTCCCCTACTGATACGCCTTCCACCTGCCTGGACTCATTTCTGAATATTAGGCTCAGAACTGCCTCCTCCCTTGTTGGGCTTTCTATGTACTGGCTCACGGTGTCAGGTTCATGAGCTGGGCTGGGACTGACTGGTCGGGGTCAGGGCCAACAGGCTGGGGCTGGGGCTGGGGCTGGGGTGGACGGGCTGGGGCTGGGGCTGGGTTGGGGTGGACGGGCTGATCTGTGTGTTTCCCAAATCCCTGCGATAACTGGATGGTTTCTCAGGAATCTCTGTCCCTGCTCCCATTATCCTGGAACTGGGAACGGAATGGTGACACTGCAGCCCCTCCCATCTCTCTCACTCTCTGCCTCCGTCTCTCCGGCTCCCTTGCTCCCCCCCTCTCTCTCTCGATCCCTCTCCCTCTCTCGCACGCCCCCCCTCACTCGCTCCCTCACCTCCATCGCTCTCGCTCCCTCTCACACCCCTCTCCCTTTCCCCCCCACCCCCCCCACTCCCCCTCTCATTCCCTTCCCCCCAAACGCCCCCTCATCCCCTCCCTCCCCCTCCCCCCTCTCATCCCCCCCCCCCTCCCCCTCCCCCCTCTCATCCCCCCCTCCCCCTCCCCCCTCTCATCCCCCCCTCCCCCTCCCCCCTCTCATCCCCCCCCCCCCTCCCCCCTCTCATCCCCCCCCCCCTCCCCCCTCTCATCCCCCCCCCCCCTCCCCCCTCTCATCCCCCCCTCCCCCTCCCCCCTCTCATCCCCCCCCTCCCTCTTCCCCCCTCCCCTCTTCTCCCCCCTTTCTCACTCCCCTCCCCCTCCCCATTCCCCCCCTCATCCCCTTCCCTCTCCCCTCCCCTCTCATCCCCACTCCTCATCCCCCTCATCCACCCCTCCCTCTTCCCCCCCTCCCCCCTCAACCCCCCTCTCCCTCTCCCTCCCCCCCATCCCCCCTTCCCCCCCTCATCCCCCTCCCCCATTTATCCCTCCCCCCTCCCCCATTTATCCCTCCCCCCTCCCTTCTCCCTCCCATCCCTCCCCTCCCCCCCCAGCCCCCCTCCCCTCACCCCCCACCCCCCCTCCCCTCCCCCCCCACCCCCCCTCCCCTATCCCCCTCCCCCCTCATCCCCCCCCTCCCCTCCTCACCCCCCCACCCCTCCCTCCCCCCTCCCCTCCCTCACCCCTCCCCTCCTCACCCCCCCACCACCCCCCCCTCACCCCTCCTCACCCCCCCCTCCCTCCCTCCCTCCCTCCCCCATTCCCCCCTTTCTCTCTCTCTCTTGTTTGAGTGACGGATCTTGCCTGTTTCTGCGCTAAATCAGCTGCATCCGGGGATCCCTCCGGCGGAAATAGCTTTGCGTCAGTATCCGGGTGAAAGGTGGCCCGTGTGAAAGCGGCTGATTGGCTGACTGTGAGGAGGCGGAAGTGGAAGTGACGCCACTTGCGGAAGCGGAGTTGCCGGGGAGCACGTTGCCCAGAGACCAGAGAGCGACCCCTGACCCCCCCAACCCCGGCTCGGCCATGGCTGTCCGCGCCTCCTTCGAGAACAACAATGAGATCGGCTGTTTCGCTAAACTCACCAACACGTACTGCCTGGTGGCCATCGGCGGCTCCGAGAACTTCTATGGGTGAGAGGCCGGGGGCGTGGGGGGGGAGAGGCCTGGGCCGGGGGCTGAGGGAGAGCCGGGCCGGGCCGGGGGGGGACAGGGAGAGCCGGGCCGGGCCGGGGGGGACAGGGAGAGCCGGGCCGGGCCGGGGGCTGAGGGAGAGCCGGGCCGGGGGGGACAGGGAGAGCCGGGCCGGGCCGGGGGGGACAGGGAGAGCCGGGCCGGGGGGGACAGGGAGAGCCGGGCCGGGGGCTGAGGGAGAGCCGGGCCGGGGGGGACAGGGAGAGCCGGGCCGGGGGCTGAGGGAGAGCCGGGCCGGGGGGGACAGGGAGAGCCGGGCCGGGCCGGGGGGGACAGGGAGAGCCGGGCCGGGGGGGACAGGGAGAGCCGGGCCGGGGGCTGAGGGAGAGCCGGGCCGGGGGGGGACAGGGAGAGCCGGGCCGGGGGCTGAGGGAGAGCCGGGCCGGGGGGGGACAGGGAGAGCCGGGCCGGGCCGGGGGCTGAGGGAGAGCCGGGCCGGGGGGGACAGGGAGAGCCGGGCCGGGGGCTGAGGGAGAGCCGGGCCGGGGGGGACAGGGAGAGCCGGGCCGGGCCGGGGGCTGAGGGAGAGCCGGGCCGGGCCGGGGGGGACAGGGAGAGCCGGGCCGGGCCGGGGGCTGAGGGAGAGCCGGGCCGGGGGGGGACAGGGAGAGCCGGGCCGGGCCGGGGGGGACAGGGAGAGCCGGGCCGGGCCGGGGGGGACAGGGAGAGCCGGGCCGGGCCGGGGGGGACAGGGAGAGCCGGGCCGGGCCGGGGGGGACAGGGAGAGCCGGGCCGGGCCGGGGGGGACAGGGAGAGCCGGGCCGGGGGGGACAGGGAGAGCCGGGCCGGGGGCTGAGGGAGAGCCGGGCCGGGGGGGACAGGGAGAGCCGGGCCGGGCCGGGGGCTGAGGGAGAGCCGGGCCGGGGGGGACAGGGAGAGCCGGGCCGGGCCGGGGGCTGAGGGAGAGCCGGGCCGGGCCGGGGGGGACAGGGAGAGCCGGGCCGGGCCGGGGGCTGAGGGAGAGCCGGGCCGGGGGGGACAGGGAGAGCCGGGCCGGGCCGGGGGGGACAGGGAGAGCCGGGCCGGGGGGGGACAGGGAGAGCCGGGCCGGGGGGGACAGGGAGAGCCGGGCCGGGGCTGAGGGAGAGCCGGGCCGGGGGGGACAGGGAGAGCCGGGCCGGGGGCTGAGGGAGAGCCGGGCCGGGGGGGACAGGGAGAGCCGGGCCGGGCCGGGGGCTGAGGGAGAGCCGGGCCGGGGGGGACAGGGAGAGCCGGGCCGGGCCGGGGGGGACAGGGAGAGCCGGGCCGGGCCGGGGGGGACAGGGAGAGCCGGGCCGGGCCGGGGGGGACAGGGAGAGCCGGGCCGGGCCGGGGGGGACAGGGAGAGCCGGGCCGGGCCGGGGGGGACAGGGAGAGCCGGGCCGGGCCGGGGGGGACAGGGAGAGCCGGGCCGGGGGGGACAGGGAGAGCCGGGCCGGGGGGGACAGGGAGAGCCGGGCCGGGGGCTGAGGGAGAGCCGGGCCGGGGGGGACAGGGAGAGCCGGGCCGGGGGCTGAGGGAGAGCCGGGCCGGGGGGGACAGGGAGAGCCGGGCCGGGCCGGGGGCTGAGGGAGAGCCGGGCCGGGGGGGACAGGGAGAGCCGGGCCGGGCCGGGGGCTGAGGGAGAGCCGGGCCGGGCCGGGGGGGACAGGGAGAGCCGGGCCGGGCCGGGGGCTGAGGGAGAGCCGGGCCGGGGGGGACAGGGAGAGCCGGGCCGGGCCGGGGGGGACAGGGAGAGCCGGGCCGGGCCGGGGGGGACAGGGAGAGCCGGGCCGGGGGGGACAGGGAGAGCCGGCCGGGCCGGGGGGGACAGGGAGAGCCGGGCCGGGCCGGGGGGGACAGGGAGAGCCGGGCCGGGCCGGGGGCTGAGGGAGAGCCTCCCCCCTCTCATCCCCCCCTCCCCCTCCCCCCTCTCATCCCCCCCCCCCCCCCCCCCCCCCCCCTCCCCCCTCTCATCCCCCCCCCCCCCCCCCCCCTCTCATCCCCCCCCCCCTCCCCCCTCTCATCCCCCCCCCCCCCCTCTCATCCCCCCCCCTCCCCCCTCTCATCCCCCCTCCCTCCCCCCTCCCCCCCTCCCCCCTCTCATCCCCCCCCCCTCTCATCCCCCCCTCCCATCCCCCCCCCTCCCTCATCCCCCCTCCCCCCCCCCCCTCCCTCATCCCCCCCCCTCCCCCCCCCCTCCCCCCCCCCCTCCCCCCTCTCATCCCCCCCCCTCCCCCCTCTCATCCCCCCCTCCCTCCCCCCTCTCATCCCCCCCCCTCCCCCTCTCATCCCCCCCTCCCCCTCCCCCCTCTCATCCCCCCCCCTCCCATCCCCCCCCCCCTCCCCCCTCTCATCCCCCCCCCCCCCCCTCTCATCCCCCCCCCCTCCCCCCTCTCATCCCCCCCTCCCCCCCCCCCCTCTCATCCCCCCCTCCCCCCCCCTCCCCCCTCTCATCCCCCCCCCTCCCCCCTCTCATCCCCCCCTCCCTCCCCCCTCCCCCCTCCCCCCTCTCATCCCCCCCCCCTCTCATCCCCCCCCCCCCCCTCTCATCCCCCCCTCCCATCCCCCCCCCTCCCTCATCCCCCCTCCCCCCCCCCCCCTCATCCCCCCCCTCCCCCCCCTCCCCCCCCCCTCCCTCATCCCCCCCCTCCCCCCCCCCTCCCCCCTCTCATCCCCCCCCCCTCCCCCCTCTCATCCCCCCCCCCTCCCCCCCTCTCATCCCCCCCCCCTCCCCCCTCTCATCCCCCCCTCTCATCCCCCCCCTCCCTCTTCCCCCCTCCCCTCTTCTCCCCCCTTTCTCACTCCCCTCCCCCTCCCCATTCCCCCCCTCATCCCCTTCCCTCTCCCCTCCCCTCTCATCCCCACTCCTCATCCCCCTCATCCACCCCTCCCTCTTCCCCCCTCCCCCCTCAACCCCCCTCTCCCTCTCCCTCTCCCCCATCCCCCCTTCCCCCCCTCATCCCCCTCCCCCATTTATCCCTCCCCCCTCCCCCATTTATCCCTCCCCCCTCCCTTCTCCCTCCCATCCCTCCCCTCCCCCCCCAGCCCCCCTCCCCTCACCCCCCACCCCCCCTCCCCTCCCCCCCCACCCCCCCCTCCCCTATCCCCCTCCCCCCTCATCCCCCCCCTCCCCTCCTCACCCCCCCACCCCTCCCTCCCCCCCTCCCCTCCCTCACCCCTCCCCTCCTCACCCCCCCACCACCCCCCCCTCACCCCTCCTCACCCCCCCCTCCCTCCCTCCCTCCCTCCCTCCCCCATTCCCCCCTTTCTCTCTCTCTCTTGTTTGAGTGACGGATCTTGCCTGTTTCTGCGCTAAATCAGCTGCATCCGGGGATCCCTCCGGCGGAAATAGCTTTGCGTCAGTATCCGGGTGAAAGGTGGCCCGTGTGAAAGCGGCTGATTGGCTGACTGTGAGGAGGCGGAAGTGGAAGTGACGCCACTTGCGGAAGCGGAGTTGCCGGGGAGCACGTTGCCCAGAGACCAGAGAGCGACCCCTGACCCCCCCAACCCCGGCTCGGCCATGGCTGTCCGCGCCTCCTTCGAGAACAACAATGAGATCGGCTGTTTCGCTAAACTCACCAACACGTACTGCCTGGTGGCCATCGGCGGCTCCGAGAACTTCTATGGGTGAGAGGCCGGGGGCGTGGGGGGGGAGAGGCCTGGGCCGGGGGCTGAGGGAGAGCCGGGCCGGGCCGGGGGGGACAGGGAGAGCCGGGCCGGGCCGGGGGCTGAGGGAGAGCCGGGCCGGGGGGGACAGGGAGAGCCGGGCCGGGCCGGGGGGGACAGGGAGAGCCGGGCCGGGGGGGACAGGGAGAGCCGGGCCGGGGGGGACAGGGAGAGCCGGGCCGGGGGCTGAGGGAGAGCCGGGCCGGGGGGGACAGGGAGAGCCGGGCCGGGGGCTGAGGGAGAGCCGGGCCGGGGGGGACAGGGAGAGCCGGGCCGGGCCGGGGGCTGAGGGAGAGCCGGGCCGGGGGGGACAGGGAGAGCCGGGCCGGGGGCTGAGGGAGAGCCGGGCCGGGGGGGACAGGGAGAGCCGGGCCGGGCCGGGGGCTGAGGGAGAGCCGGGCCGGGCCGGGGGGGACAGGGAGAGCCGGGCCGGGCCGGGGGCTGAGGGAGAGCCGGGCCGGGGGGGACAGGGAGAGCCGGGCCGGGCCGGGGGGGACAGGGAGAGCCGGGCCGGGCCGGGGGGGACAGGGAGAGCCGGGCCGGGGGGGACAGGGAGAGCCGGGCCGGGCCGGGGGGGACAGGGAGAGCCGGGCCGGGCCGGGGGGGACAGGGAGAGCCGGGCCGGGCCGGGGGGGACAGGGAGAGCCGGGCCGGGCCGGGGGGGACAGGGAGAGCCGGGCCGGGCCGGGGGGGACAGGGAGAGCCGGGCCGGGGGGGGACAGGGAGAGCCGGGCCGGGGGGGACAGGGAGAGCCGGGCCGGGGGCTGAGGGAGAGCCGGGCCGGGGGGGACAGGGAGAGCCGGGCCGGGCCGGGGGCTGAGGGAGAGCCGGGAGCAAATGTTAGGCCCTTGTTCAAAAAAAAGCTGCAAAGATCTGCCCTGCAATTACAGACCAGTCAGTTTAACTTCGGTAGTAGGGAAACTTCCAGAAACAATAATTAAGGACAATAAATAATCAAGGACAATATTAATAACCGCACAGACAAATGTTCAGGAGGCCCAGCATGGATTCCTTAAGGGGGAAATCATGTTTAACTAACTTGCTGGGGTTTTTTTTTTTGAACAGATAACGGAGAGGGTTGATGAGGGCAATGCTGTTGATGTGATGTATGTGGACTTGCAGAAGGTATTTGATACACCCTTGTGAGAAAAGTTATAGGTCACGGAAAGGCAGGGACCATAGCAACATGGGCACAAAATTGGCTGAGTGACGGGAAGTAGTGGTTAATGTATGTTTCTTAGACCAAAGGAAGGTTTGTAGTGGAGTTCCCCAGGAACTCCGTGTTGGACCCACTGCTTTTCTTTGTATTAATGACTTCGCCTTTGGTGTGCGTGAGACAGTTTCAAAATTTGCAGATGATACAGAACTCGGAATGGTGTGAACTGTGGAAAGGATAGTGACTCATAGACATTTACAGCCCATTGTGTCCATGCCGGTCAACAAAGATCTGACTATACTAATCCCATTTTCCGGCACTTGACCCATAGCCCCGGAGGCTATGGCAACACAAGTGAAAGAATTCAAGAAGGTATAGACAGGCTGGTGGAACAGGCAGACTCGTGGCAGATAAAATTTAATGCAGAGAAGTGTGAAGTGATCCATTTTGATTGGAAGGACATGGGGAGACAAAATAAAGAGTACAATTCTAAAGGGGTGCATAAATCATCAAAGGTGGCAGGGCAGGTTGAGAAAGTTGTCAACAAGGCAGTTGGTATCCTGGGATTTATAAAAGGGGGCATAGAGTACAAAAGCAAGGAAGTCATGGTGAATCTTTACAAGACACTGGAATATTGTCTAATTCTGGGAAACCACACTCTCGGCATTGGGCAGAGTGCAGAAAAGATTCCCAATTGTTTTCAGGTTTTCAGTTACTTGGGTAGATCCTACTTAAGTTCTTAAACTGAAACCATTCTCCTTAAAGCTTTTTTATGCAGAGATTAGTTAAGAACATATAAATTAGGAGCCGGAGTAGGTCACTCAGCCCCTCGAGCCTGCTCCGCTATTCAATAAGATCATGGCTGATCTGAATGTAACTTCAACCCAACATTCCTGCCTAGCCCTGATAACCTTCATGGAATGAACTGCCTGTGAGTATGGTGGAGGCTGGCTCAATCTTGGTCTCTAAAAGTAAATTGGATTATTACCTGAGGAGAAAGTAATTCTGGGATACAGGAGAAAGGTAGAGGGTGTAGGGATGAGCTGAATTGCTCTCACTGAGAATCAGCACAGACACAGCAGGCCAAATGGCATCCTTATTTGCTGTTACCATTCTGTGATTCTAGTCTGGTAACTGCAGCTGCTGAGAGCCAGGCCCTCATCTGAACTGTTCTGGTAGAGGAATATCTGCCATAACCACCAGCATCTCTCCACGCACCCCCCCCCCCCCATTCCCACCATCCCTCCCATCCCCTTACATCCACTTTTTCTGCCCATCTCTCCCCTCCCCCTAAAGAGGAGGTACCTCAATGTTTGGCAGGTAGAAAAGTCGCCCAGTCCAGGTGGGATATATCCTTAGTTATTGAACACAAGAGCAGGAGTGAACCACTCAGCCCAGCGAGCCTGCCCTGCCATTCAATATGATTATAGCTGATCATCCTCTTCAATGTCTTTTTCCCACGCTATCCCCATATCCTTTTATCTCATTGGTATTTAGAAATTTGTCAATCTCTGTGTTAAACATACTCAATGATTGAGCTTCCACAGCCCTCTGGGTAGAGAATTCCAAAGATTCACAACCCCGAGTAATGAAATTTCTCCTCAGCTCGGTCCTAAATGGCTTCCCCCTTATTTTGATATTGTGTCCCCTGGTCCTAGACTCCCCAACCAGGGGAAACATCTTACTTGCATCTACCCTGTCTATTCCTTTTAAGTATTTTGTAGAGAATACAGGCCCAGTTTCCCCAATCTCTCTTCATGTGACAGTCCCAGCATCCCTAGAACAAGTCTGGTGAACCTTCATTGCACTCCCTCTGAGGCAGTAATATCCTTCCTAAGGTAAGGGGACCAAAACTGCACACACTACTCCAGGGTGGTCTAACCAATGTTCTGTGCAATTGATGCAGTCTTCACTACTCCTGTACTCAAATCCTCTTGCAATAAAGGCTAACATTCCATTAGCTTCCTAATTTCCTGCTGCACCTGCATGTTAGCTTTCAGTGACATATGGACAAGGACACCCAGATCCCTTTTTACAGCTACACTTTCTAATCTCACCATTTAAGAAATACTCTGCACATGTGTTCCTCCTATCAAAGTGGATAACTTCACTTGTTTTCCACGTTCTTTTCCACCTGTCATGTTCTTGCCCATTCACTAAATCTGTGCAAATTCTCCTATAGCCACTTTGCATCTTCCTCACAATACACATTCCTGCCTAGCGTTACATCATCTGCTAACTTGGTAATACTACATTTGGTCCCCACATCGAAATCGTTGATATATATTGTGAACAGCTGAGGCCCAAGTACTGATCCTTGCAGTACCCCGCTAGTCGCAGTCTGCCAATGCGAGAATGATTCGTTTATTCCTACTCTCTGTTTTCTGCCTGTTAGCCAATCCTTAATCCATGCCAGTAAATTGCCTCATATCCCATGTGCTTTTATTTTGCTAATCAACCTCCTGTGGGGGAATTTATCAAAAGCCTTCTCAAAATCCAAGTATACCATGTCCACCAACTTCCCTTTATCAATTCTGTTAGTAACATCCTCAAAAACTCCAACAGGTTCGTCTAATGTTGATTTCCCATTCGCTAATCTATACTGGCTATGCCCGATCAGATCATCATTATCCAAGTGTTAGTTTATCACATCTTTTAAAATCGATTCTACCATTTTCCCTACTGATGTATGGCTAACGGGCTGTAGTTTCCTATTTTCTCTCTCTCTCCCTTATAAATAGCAGAGTGACATTTGCTACCTTCCAATCTGCAGGAACTCTTCCAGAATCTATAGAATTTTGGAAGCTGATCACCAATGCATCCACTATCTCCATAGCTATCTCTTTCAACACTCAGGGATTTATCGATCTTCAATCCCCTTAATTTTTCCTTCAACTCTTCATTCTCCCTAGTCACTTGGATCTCTAATTCTGGGAGATTTTTTGTATCTTCCTCTGAAGACAGACACAAAGTAATCATTTAGCTTCTCTGCCATTTCTCTATTCCCCATTATGAATTCTCCTGACTGCCTGTAATGGACCCACATTTGTCTTAACCAAACATTTCCTTTTCACATACCTATAGAAACTTTTACAGTCTGATTTTGTTTTTTGCTAGTTTACATTCATATTCTATTCTCCCTTTCTTTATCAGTTTCTTGGTCCTCCTTTGCTGTTTTTAAAATGCTCCCAATCCTCGGGTTTACTACTATTTCTGGTAACTTTATAAGCCTTTTCTTTTAATCTATGCAATGCTTAACTTCCTTTGTCAGCCACAGTTGACTGACTTTTTTTTTGGGTTTTTTGTGCCTTGAAGGAATGTATAATTGCTGTAAACTATGTAATAATTCTTTAAAGACTACCTATTGCCGTGTGTACAGCCATACCTTTTAATGTATTTTCCCAAGCCACCTCAGCCAATTGCCCCTCATACCTTCGTAATTTCCTTGGTTCAAATTTAACACCCTTTCTGTCATATTATGGCCACTCATCCCTAAAGGTTCTTTTACAACAAGATTAATTAGCCCTTTTTTGTTACATAATTCTCGTTCTAAAATAGCCTGTTCTTTAGTCAATTCCTCAACATACTGCTCCAGAAAACCACTCCTAACACACTCCAGAAACTCGTCTTCCACAGCATTAGTGCTCATTAGGTTTACCCAGTCAATAAACAGAGTGAAGTCACCCATGATTACTTTATTACCCATGTTACGTGCTTCATTAATCTCCTGGTTAATACCATCCCCCACATTACCACTACAGTTTGATTGCTTATAAACAATTACCAACGTTTGCTGCTCTTTGCTGTTTCTTAGCTCCACCCAAACAGATTCCACATTTTGTTCTTCCGATCTGAGATCCTCTCTTACTAATGCACTGATCCCATCTCTTATTATCAGCACAAAACCACCTCTTCCTTTTTATCTGTCCTTCCTAAATGTCGAATATCCTTGAATATTCAGTTCCCAGTCTTGGTCACGCTGCAACCATGTTTCTGTAACGGCAATTAGATCATACCCATTTCCCTCTATTTGTGCCTTTAAATCATCTACTTTATTGTGAACGATGTGTGCATTCAGGTTGAGTGCCCTCAACTTAAAAATTTTTGACGTTATTCTGCATTCTAGGTTTAGTTGATGCTCGACTTCGTTTTGCCTGCTTTCTAATTTCAATTGCCACTTTTCTATTTCCAGTTGTAGCTTTACTTCCTTCCAATTGGGCCTACTCCTCAGATTACCCCACCCCCATAACAAGCTAGTTTAAACTCTCCCCAACAGCACTAGCAAATTGAGGGAAGTAAAGGTGGGAATCGTAGATGCTCTGAATATAATCTTCTCATCCTTCTCAGGTATGAAAGTATTGCCAGAGGTTTGGAAGATTACAAATGTTGCACCCTTTTTAAAAAAAAAGAGGAGAGGAATAAACCCAATAACTGCAGACCGGTCAGCCTAGCAGTGATGCTGGGGAAACCTCTAGAGATGGTAATCTAAAACGAACATTTGGAAAAACATGGGTTGATACATTAAAATCAACGTGGATTTGTTCAAGGCAAGTTATGTTTTAACTAACTTGATCAAGTTCTTTGAAGTAACAAAGAGGGTTAATGAAGGGAGTGAGTTTGCTGTTATGCATGGATAGTGAGCTATTCTCACTCTCCCTGGGCAAGAGAAAGGGATCTGGCTGCCGCTGCCTTTGCCTATCCAGTGAGTCTGTGGGAAAGGGAGTGTTGGAGCCTTTGGGTGGAGTCAACACCACATGAACTTGCTGTGGATGATCTGTGCACTTGGCATGCGATACATGGCACATTGTCTTTAGAATGAGCCAACACCTATGGTTTGGAATAAGTTGGAAAGACAAGGAGTTAGGGTGAATATTGGATGGATGAATACAGCCTTGGCCAACCTGGGTATTTCTCCGCCCTTTTTGCATCCCTTGAATGATTACTGTAGTGTTGAGTCTCTCCAGGTAATGACCATTGAGGATCTTGGAATGATGAATATATCAAAACGTTGCCAGGTACTCAGCTTCACATGTGACTGCAGCCAGCCCCTGGCTTTGAAGCATGGAGGAAGGATTGATTAGTAGATAAACCAGATGTCTGTTTTAGTTAAATTGGATAACAAATTTGAACAGGTTACAGCTTCTCTAGTCCAGGTGGTGGTCCTTGTACAGGTGAAACAGCAGCTTCGCCCCTTGGTTGGTGGCACCTTTGGTGCATTCAAAGTGAACATTCCTTTCCCCAGCTTCTGTACTTCACCCACTAATTCATAGCAGCATTAAAGGAGATGGAGAAAAGGCCTTTCAGCCCACTTGAAGTGAGCCTTTTCCCTCTGCCTTGTTTGGTGTGTCATTCATCCTTCATCAGTTTGTGTGAAGTTGTTCCTTCTATCTGATCCAAGTTCATTTCCAAATGCTGTACCCATAACCTCTGATCCTGTTATCTTGTTCTGTGATAGGCTGACAAGTGGTCATCTTCCCAGCTAGCGTCATCATCTCCCAAGCAGCTGAGGTATGGGGTTTCTAGGTGCAGAATAAGACTCCATCCATCTGACCCAACAGCGGGGTTCATGCCCAAATTCAAGCCACACTCTGAGCCAGGGCAACATTTTGTTCTATTTTCTGTCAATTAGTAAATAATTAGGTTCAGTTTTTACTGACAGCCGTCAATCAAAAGAGACTTAGTTCAAAGACATAGATTGGTAGCACAATAAGCAGTTTCGAAGGGAGCATCAAATTACAAAGAGACATTGATAGTGTAAGGCCCTCCATTTTGGACCAGAATAAGGGAAGATTGAATATTTTTTGAAATGGTGAGTGAGGAACAGTGGAGATCCAAAGAGATTTAGGGGGTCCATGTAGACGGATCACTAACATGTAGTGGTCAAGTACAAAATAAAATCAAAAAAGTTAAAGGAATGTTGGTGTTTATATCGAGAGGACTAGAATATAAAGGAGAGGCAGTGATGTTGGAGCCATACAAAGTCCTGGTTAGACCATATCTGGAGCATTGTGTTCAGTTCTGGGCATTGCACCTTAGGATATCTTGTCCCTGAAGGAGGGCGGTGTAGATTCATCAGAATATTACCAGGGCTTCAAAGGTTAGATTAGGAGGAGAGATTTCACAAACTGGGCCAGTATTCCCAAGGAATATGGAAGGTTAAGGTATTTAGGATTAGGAAGGAATTGAGAGAAACTTTTTCTGTTGGTGAGTGAGTCTAAGGCAGGGGACATCAAATTAAAATCAGAGCCCAGCCAATCAGGAGAGAAGTTAGGGAACATTTCTTCCCAAAATGGAGGTAGAAGTGTGGAACACTCTCATTAAAAGAGTTGATATTGACTCAATTAATAATTCTTAACCTAAGATTGATGGATTTGTTGGTCAAGGGTGTAAATGGAGCCAAGGTGTGCAAGTGGAGTTAAAGCACAGATCAGCCATGCTCTGATTGATTAGCAGTACAGGCTGAAGTGGCTGAATGGCCTCCTCCTGTTCCTGCATTTTTATCAGTTTGAGCTGAGTTTGATCTGAGCTCAAGGGGTAGGTAAGATAAAGATCTGTGTCCAACTCGCTACATCATCCAAATCCCACAGAATCGTTCTTGGCCTTTCCTGCACCCTCTCAGTCTCTAGTAGCAGAGAATGAGTGCAGGGATAGTCTGGAATGAAGTGAGAACCATTTCGCCCCCTCAATGCAACAAAGCCATTAATTCCCTCGTAGATACAGTGACTGAGTGCCTCTTAGCTCAAACACTTGTTTCCGGAGCGCTCTATTTAGATATTTTAAAATATTTAACAAACAGTGGTGTGTTTGAACAAATTGTTTCCTCTGTTGGAAGTACACAGTATAAAGTCTGCCTGTGACCTATTGTGGGTGTCTCCATGGTGCAGTGTGAGTCATACGGTATCTGACTGCTCACTCAGTCCAAACATTGCACTGGCATTTCACATTATAGTGATGATCTGAGAGACTGCATTTCATCCTCCTGTTATTGCTGCAGGTCTCAGGATAATCTCTTCAGATAATGTGGAGGTTTAAATAAAATTGCGTTTTCCTATGCCCTTTTCTCCCAGAAGTGTTGTCAAAAGGCTGGAGTACACTGAGTGCATGTTGAGCACTGACAGTCGCCTCATACTGTTCAACCACAGGGGCATCACAGCTGGATTGGGAGCTGTCTATACAAGAGATTACCAGCTAAAACAAATGGACAGCATTAGAGGCAACTTCATGCATGATCAGGAAACTTGTTGGAAATAGAGAGTAGAGATAGGGTAAAAGGCGTGTTCTCAGACAAGCGATGTCTCCAAGTGTTCTGTGCTGAGCCTCTGCTTGTGCCTCTACAGATAAATGACCTGGATTTGGGAATAAATAACAGTACATCCAACTTAAACTGCAAGGTATTCTTATGAGCACAGAATTGCAGGCAGGTCTGGCATTGGCAAGTGGTTGTAACAAAATGAGGGAATGTACACCTTGTAAGAACAGGTATGTGGGATTACAGTGTAAACAAAGAAGCAATATGGTAGTTAAATGAACATAGGGGCTAGGCCTATCAGTCAGGATTGCTTTCCTTGCAAGGAGAAAAATAATCAAACTGTAGACCTAGGTGACTTCACTTCATACGGTATTGAATTTAAAATGAAGATTTGGATTTTGCAATGGTCAGCCCTCCACTACGGTGTGGTGTTCAGTTTGAAAAGCTTATGTAGCAGTATTCAGACTGTCCTGGGGTCATTCACCAGGAGGATACCTGGGATAAAGGTGCTGTGCTATGATGTGAGAACCAGTGAATCGGGTAAGGTTTGCTGGACATTAATTTAAGGAGTAATCTGATTGCATGTCTATGGTAACTGGCAAGATAGGTGTTGGAGTCCAGAATAACTGTTTCACAGAGTTGAGAATGTAGAACATCTTGCCAAAAGTCACAGATGCAAAAACAATGGAGGTGCTTAACAGGAAGTGATGGCATTGAGGGATGTGGAAAAAAAGACAGGAAATTGGGGTTAGAAATAAAGCTCCATGGCTAATAGATGGAGGAACAGCCTAGATGGACTGAGTGGCTGGACCTGCCCATATTTCAAAAGCCTAAAGTGCACCTTCAAATTTAAGCTGGCCTGTAAAAGTAGAATATTGGTATTTAACATTTGTTCTGCTGTTTAACAGATGCCCTATAACCTGTCACAAAAACACCATTGAGGAGGAGGACCACCACTGGTGTTGTATCCCAACTTGGTAATGCCCTGGTATATTTCACATCAGTGCCCGTGCACTGGCACCCTCTCAATGCTTGGGCCTCCTCTCCCCGTTTCTGACCTGCAATTTCTAGCCACAGATTATACTGTATTTTATTTCCCTCAGATTCCATATATTACAAAATCCGGACAGGACATTTCCACTTTAAAATGGATACATCTGCTGATTTACAATGGCTATTGCCACCCAATCCCCATCCATCAGTTCAGTGATGACTAATGGACTGATTATGTTTGTCATATGCCAGTTTTATTGTGCAGAATTGTAGGATTTCTTTACTGGTGTTTTGGGATTGCATTCTACTGCTTATTCATGTAGAAATGATCAGTAACTTAATGAGAATAACTCCTCCTCCGTCCCTGTCCTCTAACATCTCAGTGTCACAGCAGCAGCCCATGCATTACAGCCACAACACTAAATGCGTCATGTTGACTGGTGCCCGCGCAGCCACGTTGCGCTGGTTCAGTTATCCCCCCCACCCCGACCCTACCAGTTTACCTGGGCTCCTCTCTGCTAAGCATTTTGAAATATGTCACTAACATTGACCCATTGCTCATATTGCAGTCAGGTTCAGTGCTGCTGGATCTGAATCGTGTTATTTTTCTTTGCTCCTCTGCTGGTGCAGTTCCGCTGCATCTCCCAAGACCGGTTCCCCTTGTGTGTGCCCGAGCTGCAAATGTTGACAGTTTATTATTATTTTTGTCCTCACTAGCACCAATGCTGCTTGTGGTAGGAGTCTCTGAACGATGTTTGGAAGACCAGGCAATGACCATCTCCACCAGAGAATCTAACCATCACCCCATGACATTCAACAATATCACCGTGACTGAATCCCCCACTGTCATCATCCTGGAGGTTACCATTGATCAGAAACTGAACTAAGCCATATGAATACTGTGGCTACAAGAGCAAGTCAGAGGCTAGGAATCCTGCGATGAGTAACTCACCTCCTGACTCCCCAAAGCCTATCCACCATCTACAAGGCACAAGTCAGGAATGTGATGGAATACTTGCCTGGATGAGTGCAGCTCCAATAACACTTAGGAAGCTTGACATCCAGGACAGCATCCCACAAGACTGGCATCACATCCATAACCTTAAGCATTCACTCCTAGCCAGCGACGCCCACATCCCACGAATGAATAAAATTAAAAACTCCCTCCACCATCGACGCACAGTGGCAGCAGTGTGTACCATCTACAAGATGCACTGCAGCAACTTGCCAAGGTTCTTTTGACAGATTGCTACCATCTAGAAGGTCAAAGGCAGCAGATAGATGGGAACGCCACTGCCTGGAAGTTCCCCTCCAAATCACCATTCCTTCACTGTCGCTGGGTCAAAATCCTGGAACTCCCTCCTTAACAGCACTGTGGGTGTACCCACACCACATGGACTGCAGTGGTTCAAGGCAACTCACCACCACCTTCTCAAGGGCAATTGGGGTTGGGCAACAAATGCTGGCTTGGCCAGTGACACCCCCATCCCGCGAGAGAACTCTAACTGATTATCCCCACCCCCAACCCACATTCCATCAAGCATGCTAATATCACTTACCAGTTGCCAAGTGCTCCTGAGGCTGAGACCACAGATGAGAGGAGAGCCCATACGGCTCATTGGGCAATAAACACCACTGTTAGCCATTGGAAATAAACACCACTGTTAGCCATTGGAAATAAACACCACTGTTAGCCATTGGAAATAAACACCACTGTTAGCCATTGGAAATAAACACCACTGTTAGCCATTGGAAATAAACACCACTGTTAGCCATTGGAAATAAACACCACTG
The DNA here is from genome assembly GCF_017639515.1 of Carcharodon carcharias. Taxonomy (NCBI): domain Eukaryota; kingdom Metazoa; phylum Chordata; class Chondrichthyes; order Lamniformes; family Lamnidae; genus Carcharodon; species Carcharodon carcharias. The sequence goes on along the minus strand of NC_054480.1, from coordinate 3,206,559 downwards.
TTAGCCATTGGAAATAAACACCACTGTTAGCCATTGGAAATAAACACCACTGTTAGCCATTGGAAATAAACACCACTGTTAGCCATTGGAAATAAACACCACTGTTAGCCATTGGAAAATCTTGCTCCGTCATGTAAACACCGCTGTAACACGTTGCATAGGGATTCCACATTAAACTGGCTCTCTGTGGGTACTCACTCAATAGGTGATTCCACATTAAACTGGCTCTCTGTGGGTACTCACTCAACAGGTGATTCCACATTAAACTGGCTCTCTGTGGGTACTCACTCAATAGGTGATTCCACATTAAACTGGCTCTCTGTGGGTACTCACTCAATAGGTGATTCCACATTAAACTGGCTCTCTGTGGGTACTCACTCAATAGGTGATTCCACATTAAACTGGCTCTCTGTGGGTACTCACTCAATAGGTGATTTTTGTAAAGTGGTTGGTTCAAAATGTGCACCTTTGAGTCTTCACTCAACAGAGATTAGGGTGGAGGTGATACAGAGGGGTTTAGAGAGTTGTTCCAGGTTGAAGGAGTCAGAAGGCTCTACCATCAATGGTAGAGGGGTGAAGGGAAGGGGTGCACAGAAGGTGAGAGTGTTAGCAATAGTATCAGGAGAAGACTGTGTGGCCCTTCAAGCCTGCTCCACCTTTCTATTCGATCATTTTTTTTCAATTCATTCATGGGATGTGGGTGTCGCTGGCTGGGCCAGCATTTGTTACCGACCCCTAATTACCCTTGAGAAGGTGGTTGTGATCCGCTTTCATGAAGCGCTGCAGTCCATGTGGTGTAGGTACACCCACAGTACTGTTAGGGAGGGAGTTCCAGGATTTTGACCCAGCAGCAGTGAAGGAACGGTGATATATTTCCAAGTCAGGATGGTGGGTTACTTGAAAGAGAACTTGCAGATGGTAGCATTCCCATGTATCTGCTGCCCTTGTCCTTCTAGGTGGTAGAGGTCATAGATTTGGAAGGTGCTGTAGAAGGAGCCTTTGAGTTGCTGCGGTGCATCTTGTAGCTGCATAGGTGGTGGAGGGAGTGGGTGTTTATTGTAGTGGATGGGGTGCCAATCAAGCAGGCGACTTTGTCCTGGATGGTGTCAAGCTGCTTGAGTGCTGTGAGAGGTGCGCTCATCCAGGCAAGTGGTGAGTATTCCATCACACTGCTGACTTGCGCCTTGTAGATGGTGGACAGACTTTGGAGAGTTAGGAAGTGAGATGTTCATTACAGAACCCCCAGACCTGGGACAGTATTTATATGGCTAGTCCAGTTCAGTTTCTGGTCAATGGTGACCCCCAGGATGTTGATAGTGGGGGGATTCAGTGATGGTAATGCAATTGAACATCAAGGGGTGATGGTTAGATTCTCTCTTGTTGGAGATGGTCATTGCCTGGCACTTGTGTGGTGTGAATGTTACTTGCCACATGTCAGCTCAAGCCTGGATATTGTCCAGGTCTTGCTGTATTTGGACATGGACTGCTTCAGTATCTGAGGAATCGTGAATGGTACCGAACACTCTGCAGTCATCAGCGAACATCGCCACTTCTGACTTTTTGATGGAAGGAAGGTCATTGATGAAGCAGCTGAAGATGGTTGGGCCGAGGACACTACCCTGAGGAACTCCTGCAGTGATGTCCTGAAGCTGAGATAATTGACCTCCAAAAATCATCTTCCTTTGTACTAGGTATGACTTCAACCAGTGGAGACTTTTCCCCCTGATTCCCATTGACTCCAGTTTTGCTAGGGCTCCTTGATGCCACACTCGGTCAAATGCTGCCTTGATGTCAAGGGCAGTCACTCTCACCTCACCTCGGGAGTTCAGCTCTTTTGTCCATGTTTGAACCAAGGCTGCAATGAGGTCAGGAATTGAGTGACCCTGGCGGAACCTAAACTCAGTGAGCAGGTTATTGCTAAGCAAGTGCCGCTTAATAGCACTGTAGATGATCCCTTCCATTAGGGGAGAGTGTGAAAGAAGGGCCCTGGGACTGGCAGTCAGCAGCACCTAGAGGAGAGTGTGAGAGGAGGACCCTGGGACAGCCAGTCAGCAGCACCTAGAGGAGAGTGTGAGAGGAGGGCCCTGGGACAGTCAGCAGCACCTAGAGGAGAGTGTGAGAGGAGGACCCTGGGACAGTCAGCAGCACCTAGAGGAGAGTGTGAGAGGAGGACCCTGGGACAGTCAGCAGCACCTAGAGGAGACTGTGAGAGGAGGACCCTGGGACAGGCAGTCAGCAGCACCTAGAGGAGAGTGTGAGAGGAGGACCCTGGGACAGTCAGCAGCACCTAGAGGAGAGTGTGAGAGGAGGACCCTGGGACAGTCAGTCAGCAGCACCTAGAGGAGAGTGTGAGAGGAGGATCCTGGGACAGTCAGCAGCACCTAGAGGAGAGTGTGAGAGGAGGACCCTGGGGCAGTCAGCAGCACCTAGAGGAGAGTGTGAGAGGAGGGCCCTGGGACAGACAGTCAGCAGCACCTAGAGGAGAGTGTGAGAGGAGGGCCCTGGGACAGTCAGCAGCACCTAGAGGAGAGTGTGAGAGGAGGGCCCTGGGACAGTCAGCAGCACCTAGAGGAGAGTGTGAGAGGAGGACCCTGGGACAGACAGTCAGCAGCACCTAGAGGAGAGTGTGAGAGGGGGATCCTGGGACAGTCAGCAGCACCTAGAGGAGAGTGTGAGAGGAGGACCCTGGGACAGACAGTCAGCAGCACCTAGAGGAGAGAGTGAGAGGGGGACCCTGGGACAGACAGCAGCACCTAGAGGAGAGAGTGAGAGGAGGACCCTGGGACAGACAGCAGCACCTAGAGGAGAGTGCGAGAGGAGGACCCTGGGACAGTCAGCAGCACCTAGAGGAGAGTGTGAGAGGAGGACCCTGGGACAGTCAGTCAGCAGCACCTAGAGGAGAGTGTGAGAGGAGGACCCTGGGACAGTCAGCAGCACCTAGAGGAGAGTGTGAGAGGAGGACCCTGGGACAGACAGCAGCACCTAGAGGAGAGTGTGAGAGGAGGACCCTGGGACAGTCAGCAGCACCTAGAGGAGAGTGTGAGAGGAGGACCCTGGGACAGGCAGTCAGCAGCACCTAGAGGAGAGTGTGAGAGGAGGACCCTGGGACAGTCAGCAGCACCTAGAGGAGAGTGTGAGAGGAGGACCCTGGGACAGTCAGCAGCACCTAGAGGAGAGTGTGAGAGGAGGACCCTGGGACAGTCAGTCAGCAGCACCTAGAGGAGAGTGTGAGAGGAGGATCCTGGGACAGTCAGCAGCACCTAGAGGAGAGTGTGAGAGGAGGACCCTGGGACAGTCAGCAGCACCTAGAGGAGAGTGTGAGAGGAGGGCCCTGGGACAGACAGTCAGCAGCACCTAGAGGAGAGTGTGAGAGGAGGACCCTGGGACAGTCAGCAGCACCTAGAGGAGAGTGTGAGAGGAGGGCCCTGGGACAGTCAGCAGCACCTAGAGGAGAGTGTGAGAGGAGGACCCTGGGACAGTCAGTCAGCAGCACCTAGAGGAGAGTGTGAGAGGAGGACCCTGGGACAGTCAGCAGCACCTAGAGGAGAGTGTGAGAGGAGGGCCCTGGGACAGACAGTCAGCAGCACCTAGAGGAGAGTGTGAGAGGAGGACCCTGGGACAGTCAGCAGCACCTAGAGGAGAGTGTGAGAGGAGGGCCCTGGGACAGTCAGCAGCACCTAGAGGAGAGTGTGAGAGGAGGGCCCTGGGACAGTCAGCAGCACCTAGAGGAGAGTGTGAGAGGAGGACCCTGGGACAGTCAGCAGCACCTAGAGGAGAGTGTGAGAGGAGGGCCCTGGGACAGACAGTCAGCAGCACCTAGAGGAGAGTGTGAGAGGAGGACCCTGGGACAGTCAGCAGCACCTAGAGGAGAGTGTGAGAGGAGGGCCCTGGGACAGTCAGCAGCACCTAGAGGAGAGTGTGAGAGGAGGGCCCTGGGACAGTCAGCAGCACCTAGAGGAGAGTGTGAGAGGAGGACCCTGGGACAGACAGTCAGCAGCACCTAGAGGAGAGTGTGAGAGGGGGACCCTGGGACAGTCAGCAGCACTTAGAGGAGAGTGTGAGAGGAGGACCCTGGGACAGACAGTCAGCAGCACCTAGAGGAGAGAGTGAGAGGAGTACCCTGGGACAGACAGCAGCACCTAGAGTAGAGAGTGAGAGGAGGACCCTGGGACAGACAGCAGCACCTAGAGGAGAGTGTGAGAGGAGGACCCTGGGACAGGCAGTCAGCAGCACCTAGAGGAGAGAGTGAGAGGAGGACCCTGGGACAGTCAGCAGCACCTAGAGGAGAGTGCGAGAGGAGGACCCTGGGACAGTCAGCAGCACCTAGAGGAGAGTGTGAGAGGAGGACCCTGGGACAGTCAGTCAGCAGCACCTAGAGGAGAGTGTGAGAGGAGGACCCTGGGACAGTCAGCAGCACCTAGAGGAGAGTGTGAGAGGAGGGCCCTGGGACAGTCAGCAGCACTTAGAGGAGAGTGTGAGAGGAGGGCCCTGGGACAGACAGTCAGCAGCACCTAGAGGAGAGTGTGAGAGGAGGACCCTGGGACAGTCAGCAGCACCTAGAGGAGAGTGTGAGAGGAGGACCCTGGGACAGTCAGCAGCACCTAGAGGAGAGTGTGAGAGGAGGGCCCTGGGACAGTCAGCAGCACCTAGAGGAGAGTGTGAGAGGAGGGCCCTGGGACAGTCAGCAGCACCTAGAGGAGAGTGTGAGAGGAGGACCCTGGGACAGACAGTCAGCAGCACCTAGAGGAGAGTGTGAGAGGAGGACCCTGGGACAGTCAGCAGCACCTAGAGGAGAGTGTGAGAGGAGGGCCCTGGGCCAGACAGTCAGCAGCGCCTAGAGGAGAGTGTGAGAGGAGGACCCTGGGACAGTCAGCAGCACCTAGAGGAGAGTGTGAGAGGAGGACCCTGGGACAGTCAGCAGCACCTAGAGGAGAGTGTGAGAGGAGGACCCTGTGACAGTCAGTCAGCAGCACCTAGAGGAGAGTGTGAGAGGAGGACCCTGGGACAGTCAGTCAGCAGCACCTAGAGGAGAGAGTGAGAGGAGGACCCTGGGACAGTCAGCAGCACCTAGAGGAGAGTGTGAGAGCAGGACCCTGGGACAGTCAGTCAGCAGCACCTAGAGGAGAGTGTGAGAGGAGGACCCTGGGACAGTCAGCAGCACCTAGAGGAGAGTGAGAGAGGAGGGCCCTGGGACAGACAGTCAGCAGCACCTAGAGGGGAGTGTGAGAGGAGGACCCTGGGACAGTCAGTCAGCAGCACCTAGAGGAGAGTGTGAGAGGAGGGCCCTGGGACAGTCAGCAGCACCTAGAGGAGAGTGTGAGAGGAGGACCCTGGGACAGTCAGCAGCACCTAGAGGAGAGTGTGAGAGGAGGACCCTGGGACAGACAGTCAGCAGCACCTAGAGGAGAGTGTGAGAGGAGGACCCTGGGACAGTCAGCAGCACCTAGAGGAGAGTGTGTGAGGAGCACCCTGGGACAGACAGTCAGCAGCACCTAGAGGAGAGTGTGAGAGGAGGACCCTGGAACAGTCAGCAGCACCTAGAGGAGAGTGTGTGAGGAGGACCCTGGGACGGGCAGTCAGCAGCTCCTAGAGGAGAATGCGAGAGGAGGACCTGTTTCTACCTGTCAGAGCCGAAGTGTGACGTCAAAGGAAACAGGCACGTAATTTGTGGGTATCTCTTCTGTGTCTCTCTTGATTGGCTAAGTGGTTTAAATCAAGAGACGTTATTACACCTGAAGAGTACAGTTAAGAAATTAACTTTTAAAATATTTAACATCCAAATTAATTAAATAGCATAGAGATGGCTGGACTGGCGCAGCTAGAGTATTTAGGAGCTGATGGTCGCAGTGCAATCCACGGTGACCACATCTGCGGCAAGTGTTGGCAACTCGAGGAACTTCATCTCAGAGTTGATGAACTGGAGCCTTAGCTGTGGACACTGCGGCACATCAGGGAGGGGGAGAGTTACCTGGACTTGCTGTATTTGGACATGGACTGCTTCAGTATCTGAGCAATCGCGAATGGTACCGAACACTCTGCAGTCATCAGCGAACATCGCCACTTCTGACCTTTTGATGGAAGGAAGGTCATTGATGAAGCAGCTGAAGATGGTTGGGCCGAGGACACTACCCTGAGGAACTCCTGCAGTGATGTCCTGAAGCTGAGATAATTGACCTCCAAAAATCATCTTCCTTTGTACTAGGTATGACTTCAACCAGTGGAGACTTTTCCCCCTGATTCCCATTGACTTTCACGAGACAGGCACATTCCTTAGATTAATTACATCAAACTTGGTCCGTGTTCAGGGACAGGAAGGTGTGACTGCGAGGGAGGCAGTTATGAGGATCCAGAATTTAGCTTTGGAGGAGCCTCAGCCAGTCCCTTTGTCCAACAGAAACAAGTTTCTTGCTCCCAGTGTGGACGAGGGCAGGGAGAATGAGCGAACTGACCACTGCACCATTGTACAGAGCACCATTCAAGTGGGAGGAGAAATGTAGTAGTAATAAGAGATAGCATAGTTAGGGGACGAGATACTGTTCTCTGCAGCAAAGACAGAGAGTCCGGAAGGCTGTGTTGCTTACCTGGTGCCAAGGTTAAGGACATCTCTTCTGGGCTGGAGAGGAACCTGGAGTGGGAGGGAAGGATCCAGCTGTCGCGGTCCACATGGGAACCAACGACATAGGTAGGACTAGGAAAGAGGCTCTGCTAAGGGACTACGAGCAGCTCTTGGCTAAATTAAGAAGAATCACAAAGGTAGTAGCCTCCAGATTTCTACCTAAGCCACGTGCAAATTGGCATAGGGTAAATAAGATTAGAGAGGTAGATGTGTGGAGAAATGGGTTCCAATTCATGGAGCACTGGCATCGATACAGGCAAAGGAGAGAGCTGTTCCATTGGGATGGTCTTCATTTGAACCATTCTGGGACCAGTGTCCTGGCAAATTGTATAACTAGGGTTGTAGATAGGACTTCACACTAATTAGTGGTGAGGAAGGTTCAATTGAAGGGAAGTTTAAAAATCAAAAAAAAACGAGAGAGCAGAGGTGCAGGGTAGTGAAGAGGTGCATGATAATCAAAGTGTGACAGGAAGGGGCAGAAAATGTAAGAGTGCAGCAGAAATTAGAACCACAATGAGCAATAATGGTAAAAAGTCGAAGCTTAAGGCTCTTTATCTGAATACAAGCAGCATTTGTAACGAGATAGATGAGTTGACGGCACAAATAGAAATAAATGAATATGACTTGATAGCTGTTAGAGACGTGGTTGCAGGGTGGCCAAGACAGAACTCAGTATTCAAGGGCATTCGATGATCCGGAAAAATAAACAAAAAGGAAAAGGAGGCAGGGTAGCGTTTTTAATAAAGGAAGGTATCAGTGTGGTGGTGAGCAATGATATAGGTGCGACAGATCGTGATGTGGAATCCGTTTGGATGGAAATAAGGTATAGCGGGGGGAAGAAGTCATGGGTGGGAGTTGTCTGTTGGCCCCCAAAGAGTTGGCTCACTGGAGGGCAAAATATAAATCAGGAAATAATGGAGGCGTGTAAGAAGGGTGCTACTATTGCCAAGGGTGATTTTAATCTGCATATTGACTGGACAGATCAGATTGGCAGTGGTGACATGGAAGACGAATTTGTAGAGCGCATATGGGATTGTTTCTTAGAGCATTATGTTGAAGAACCTACTCGGGAACAGGCTATTTTAGATCTAATGATGTGTAATGAGGGGGAATTAATAAGAGATATTGTAGTTAAGGATCCTCTAAGGAGTAGCAATCACAACATGGTAGAATTTCAAATTCAGTTTGAGGGCAAGCAACCAGTGTCCTCAGCTTAAATAAGGCCAATTCCAGACGTATGAAGAAAGAGTTGTCTAAAATGGGCTGGGAAAATAGACTAAGGGGAAGGTCAGTGGATGAGCAGTGGCAGACGTTTAAGTAGGTATTTCATAACACTCAGCAAAAATTGTTCCCAGTCAAACAGAAGGACTCAATGAGAAGGATGAACCACCCGTGGTTAACAAAGGTGGCCAAGGAGAGTATCCAATCAAAAACTAAGGCACACAAAGCGGCGAAAACTAGTGGTAGGCCAGAGGATTGGGAAATTTTTAGGAACCAGCAGCGGATGACTAAAAAGCTAATAAAGAGGGAGAAAATTGATTATGAAAGTAAATTGGCAAGAAATATAAAAACAAACAGCGGGTATATAAAAAGAGAGTGGCTAAGGTAAGCGTGGGACCTTGGAGGATGTGACTGGAGAACTGATGACAGGGAAATCGCAGTAAGTTTAAATCAATATTTTACATCAGTCTTCACGGTGGAGGACACTATAAACATTCCAAAGATATCAGATAAGCAAGGAGCTAATGGGAGGAAAGATCTTGTAACAGTCTCTATCACGAGGGACAAAGTATGTGACAAACTAATGGGAGTAAAGGCAGACAAATCACCAGGACCTGATGACCTGCATCCAAGGATTTTAAAGGAAGTGGCTGCAGAGATAGTGGAGGCATTGGTCGAAATATTCCAGGACTCACTGGATTCCTGGGGGGTCCCAGCAAAATGTAAAACCGCGAATGTGATGCCCCTGTTCAAGAAGGGAGGGAGGAAGACAAAAAGCAGGAAACTATAGGCCAGTCAGCCTAACATCTGTCGTTGGGAAAATGCTAGAGTCCATTATTAAGGAAGAAATAGGACATTTTAAAAAAGCTTAACGCAATCAAACAGAGGCAATATGGTTTTGTGAAAGGGAAATCAGGATTGACAAATTTGATACAGTTCTTTGAGGATATAACAAGCAGAGTTGATAAAGGGGAACCAGTAGATGTAGTGTATTTGGGTTTCCAGAAGACATTTGGTAAGGTGCCGCATAAAAGGTTATTGCACAAGATAGGATCTCATGGTATTGGGGGTAATGTTTTAGCATGGATTGAGGATTGGTTAGCACACACAAGACAGAGTCAGGATTATTGGGTCCTTTTCAGGTTGGAAAGATGTAACTAGTGGAGTGCCACAAGGATCAGTCCTAGGGCCTCAATTATTTACTATCTATATTAATGACTTGGAGGAGGAGGCAGTGTAATGTGCCCAAATTTGCTGCTGATACAAAAATAGTTGGGAGGGCATGTTGTGATGAGGACATAAGGAACCTGCAAGGGGATATAGATAGGCTGAGTGAGTTGGCAAAAACCTGGTAGATGGAGTTTAATGTAGGAAAGTGTGAAGTCATACACTTGGTAGGAAGAATCAAAAGGCAGACTATTATTTAAATAGAGAGAGACTCCAAAAAAGTGCAGCACAGAGGGATTTGGGTGTTCTCATGTATGAAACACAAAAGGTTAGCATGCAGGTGCAGCAAGTGATTAAGAAGGCAAATGGAATTTTGGCCTGTATTGCTAGGGGGTTGGAGTTTAAAAATAGGAAAGTCTTATTACAACTGTACAGGGTGTTGGTGAGGCTGAACCTGGAGTACTGTGTACAGTTTTGCTCCCTGTATTTAAGAAAGGATATACTGGCATTGGAGGCAGTTCAAAAGAGGTTCACTCGGCTGATTCCTGGGATGAAGGGTTTGACTTATCAAGAATGGCTAAACAGGTTAGGCCTTTGTTCATTAGAGTTTAGAAGAATGAGGAGTGATCTTATTAAAACATAGAAGATTCTGATGGGGCTTGACAGGGTAGATGTTGAGAAGGTGTTCCCACGTGCTAGTGAACATAGAATAGGAGAATAGAAGAGATGGTGCAGGAGGGAGGGCTTTAGTTTCCTGGATCACTGGGTCTGTTTCTGGTGAAGGTGGGACCTGTACAAGTCGGACGGGTTACACCTGAATCGGAACAGGACCAACATCCTTGTGGGGAGGTTTGCTAGTGCTTTTGGGTGGTGGGGGGGTGGTTTAAACTAATTTGGCAGGGGTTGGGATACAGAGGGGAGGTATGGTAGGGATGATGCACAGCCAAATATAGCAAACAAACTAAGTCAGCCTGGCAGGCAGAGCAAATAAAAACCTGTCAAGGCACAGGGAACAATGCAAGGCTGGATTTTATCTATTTTAACGCAAGGAGTCTTACAAGTAAGGCAGATGAATTGAGAGCAAAAACAGAATTACCTGGAAAAACTCAGCAGGTCTGGCAGCATCGGCGGAGAAGAAAAGAGTTGACGTTTCGAGTCCTCATGAGGGTCATGAGGACTCGAAACGTCAACTCTTTTCTTCTCCGCCGATGCTGCCAGACCTGCTGAGTTTTTCCAGGTAATTCTGTTTTTGTTTTGTATTTCCAGCATCCGCAGTTTTTTGTTTTTGTTTTTTTTCAGATGAATTGAGAGTGTTGATTAACACATGGGAATATGAAATTGTTGCTATCACAGAGACATGGTTGAGGGCAGGGCAGGACCGGCAGCTCAATATTCCAGGGTATAGAATCTTCAGCAGGGTGTAAAAGCGGAGGTGGTATTGCACTATTGATCAAGGAGTCAATTACTGCTGTAAGGAGGGATGGTATCTTAGAAGGTGCCTCAAATGAGGCCATATGGATAGAACTTAAAAAGAAAAAAGTGGCAATCACTTTGCTGGGAGTGTACTAAACACCTCCAAACAGTCAGGGGGAGATAGAGGAGCTGATATGTAGGCAAATCTCAGAGAAGTGTTCAAATAATAGGGGATTTCAACTTCCCCATTATTAACTGGGATAGTCTTAATTCCTCTCTGGCCACGGGGGAGGTGCCAGAGGACTGGAGAACAGCTAATGTGGTTCCACTATTTAAGAAGGGTTATAGAGATAAGCCAGGGAACTACAGGCCAGTGAGTCTCACGTCATTGGTAGGGAAACTATTGGAGAAAATTCTGAAGTAGAGAATCTATCTCCACTTGGAGAGGCAAGGTTTGATCAGGGATAGTCAGCATGGCTTTATCAGAGGGAGGTCATGCCTAACAAATTTGATTGAATTTTTTGAGGAAGTGACCAGGTGTGTAGATGAGGGTAGTGTAGTTGATGCAGTTTATATGGATTTCAGCAAAGCCTTTGACAAGGTCCCACGTGGGAGACTTAAAGAAAACAAATGTTCATGGGATACAGGGTAATTTGATAAGGTGAATTCAAAATTGGCTTAGTTGTAGGAGACAGAGGGTGATGACAGAAGGTTGCTTTAGTGACTGGAAGTCAGTGTCCAGTGGCGTACCACAGGGATCTGTGCTGGGTCCCCTATTATTTGTCATTGATATAAACGACATAGATGACTATGTGGGGGGTAGGATTAGTAAGTTTGCGGATGACACAAAGATTGGCCGGGTGGTTAACAGTGAGGTTGAGTGTCTTGGGCTACAGGAAGATATAGATGGGAGGGTCAAATGGGCAGATAAGTGGCAGATGGAATTTAACCCTGAAAAGTGTGAGATGACACACTTTGGATGGAGTAATTTGACAAGGAAGTATTCAATGAACAGCATGACACTAGGAAGTTCTGAGCAACAAAGGGACCTTGGCGTGTGTGTCCATAGATTTCTGAAGGTGGAGGGGCATGTTAGTGGGGTGTGAAAAAGGCATATGGGACACTTGCCTTTATCAATCGAGGCATAGATTACAAACGTAGGGAGGTCATGTTGGAGTTGTATAGAACCTTGGTGAAGCCACAGCTGGAGTACTGTGTGCAGTTCTGGTCGTCACATTATAGGAAGGATGTGATTGCACTGGAGGGCTTGCAGAGGATATTCACCAGGATGTTGCCTGGGATGAAACATTTCAGTTATGAAGAGAGGTTGGATAGACTTGGGTTGTTTTCGTTGGAGCAGAGAAGACTGAGGGGTGACCTGATCGAGGTGTACAAGATTATGAGGGGCATGGACAGGGTGGATAGGGAGCAGCTGTTCCCCTTAGTTGAAGGGTCAGTCACAAGGGGATATAAGATCAAGCTGAGGGGCAGGAGGTTTAGGGGGGGATGTGAGGAAAAACATTTTTACCAGAGGGTGGTGACGGTCTGAAATGCACTGCCTGGGAGGGTGGTGGAGGCGGGTTGCCTCACATCCTTTAAAAAGTACCTGGATGAGCACTTGGCACGCCATAACATTCAAGGCTATGGGCCAAGTGCTGGCAAATGGGATTGGGTAGGTAGGTCAGATGTTTCTCATGTGTCAGTGCAGACTCAATGGGCTGAAGGGCCTCTACTGCACTGTGTGATTCTGTGAAAGGCTTAGAGGAGGTGGAATTCTCCAAGTGTATCCAGGTGAGCTTTTTGAGCCAGCATGTAGGAAGCCCTACAAGAGACAGGGAGGTACTGGACTCAATCTTAGGGAATGAAGCTGGGCAAGTGGTAGAAGCGTCAGTGGGGGAGCATTTCAGGGATAGTGACCGTAACTCTCAGATTTAAGGTTGTTATGGAAAAGGACAAAGATGGACTGAAAATAAAAGTCCTGAATTGGGGGAAGGTCGATTTCAAAATGATAAGGCAGGATCTGGCCAAAGTAGACTGGGAGCAGCTACTTGTAGGAAAGTCTACATTGGACCAGTGGCAGTCATTCAAAAAGGAAGTAGAGAGAGAGTTCAGCCCTTAAAGGTGAAGGGTGGGACCAACAAGTCCAGGGAACCCTGGATGTCAAAGGATAGAGAGGATTGAATAAGGGGGGGTAAAAAGGAGGCTTATGGCAGATACAGAGGGCTAAAAACAGCAGAAGCCCTAGAGGAGTATAGAAAGTGTAGGGGGGGTACTTTAAAAAGTAATTAGGAGACTGAAGAGTGGGCATGAAAAAACACTGGTGGCCAAGATAAAGGAAAATCCCAAAGCATTTTATAAATGTATTAAGGGCAAGACGATAACCTGGGAAAGAGTAGGACCCATTAGGGACCAAAGTGGCAATCTGTGTGTGGAGCCAGAGATTGAAGGTGAGGTTTTAAATTATTACTTTTCATCTGTGTTCACTATGGAGAAGGACGATGTAGGTGTAAAAATCAGGGAGGGGGACTGCGATATATTTGAACAAATTAACATTGAAAGGGAGGAGGTATTAGTGGTTTTAGCAGGCTTAAAAGTAGATAAATCCCCAGGCCAAGATGAGATGTATCCCAGCTGCAATGTGAGGCATGGGAAGAGATTGCAGGGGCTCTGTCAGTAATTTTCAAATCTTCACTGGCCACAGGAGAGGTGCTGGAGGACAGCGAATGTGGTAGCATTATTCGAGAAGGGGAGGAGGGATAAACCAGGTAGTTAAAAACCAGTGAGTCTAACATCAGTGGTAGGGAAACAATTGGAAAAAATTCTGAGGGACAGGATTTATCTCCACCAGGGATTAATCAGGGATAGTCAGCGTGGCTTTGTCAGGGGGAGATCATGTCTAACAAATTTGATTGAATTTTTTGAGGAGGTGACTGGTTGTGTAGATGAGGGTAGTACAGTTGATGTAGTCTGCATGGACTTCAGTAAGGCTTTTGACAAGGTCCAGCATGGGAGAATGGTCAAGAAGGTAAGAGCCCATGGGATCCAGGGCAATTTGGCAAATTGGATCCAAAATTGGCTTAGTGGCAGGAGGCAGAGGGTGATGGTTGAAGGTTGTTTTTTGCAATTGGAAACCTGTGACGAGTGGTGTACCACAGGGATCGGTGCTGGGACCCTTGCTGTTTGTAGTGTACATTAATGATTTAGACGTGAATATAAGAGGTATGATCAGTAAGTTTGCAGATGAAATGAAAATTGGTATCGTAAATAGTGAGGAGGAAAACCTTAGATTACAGGACAATATAGATAGGCTGATAAGATGGGCAGAGTAGTGGCAAATGGAATTTAATCCTGAGAAGTGTGAGGTAATGCATTTTTGGAGGACGAACAGCAAGGGAATACACAATGATTGGAAGTTCCCTAGGAAGTACAGAGGATCAGAGAACCTTGGTGTACATGTTCATGGGTCCCTGAAGGCAGCAGCACAGGTAGATAAGGTGGTTAAGAAGGTATAGTTCTCTTTATTATCAGAGGCATTGAATGTAAGAGCAGGAAGGTTATGCTGGATCTTGATAAAATGCTCGTTAGGCCACAGTTGGAGTACTGTGTACAGTTCTGATTGCCACACTATAGGATGTGATTGCCCTGGAGAGGGTGCAGTGGAGATTCACTGGGATGTTGCCTGGGCTGGAGTGTTTCAGCTATGAAGAGAGAGTAGATAGTCTAGGGTTGTTTTCCTTAGAGCAGAGAAGACTGAGGAGGGACCTGATAGAGGTATACAAAATTATGAGGGGCATAGATAGGGTAGATAGGAAGAAACTTCTCTCCTTAGCAGAGATATCAATAATGATGGGGGCATAGATTTAAGGTAAGGGGCTGGAGGTTTAGAGGGGATTTGAGGAATTTTTTTTTCACCCAGTGGGTGGTTAGAATCTGGAACGCACTGCCTGAGGGGGTGGTAGAGACAGGAACCCTCACAACATTTAAGAAGTATTTAGGTGATCACTTGAAATGCCATCGCATACAGGGCTACGGGCCAAGTGCTGGAAAATGGGATTAGAATAGATAGGTGCTAGTTGGCCAGCACAGACAAGATGGGCCGAAGGGCCTGTTCCTATGCTGTATGGCTCTAGGACTAATGGGGGAATCTTGAACTAGGGGACACTCATTTACAGAACTCAGAGTACAGAAGAGGCCCTTCGGCCCATTGAGTCTGCACCGATACAACTGCGATGTGAACAACACAGGACTACTTGTGTGCCAAACAGTGGAAGCAACATGCTATAGACAGAGCTAAGCAATCCCACAACCAACCGATCAGATCTAAGCTCTGCATTCCTGCCACATGTAACCTGAGATTTAAAACTGAGATGCGAAGGAATTTCTTCTCTGAGGGTAGTGAATATCTGGAATTCTCTACCCCAGAGAGTTGTGGAATCTAGATCACTGACTATTTAAAGAGGGGTTAGATAGATTTTTGAAATATCGAGGAATTGAGGCCTGGGTTGGATCAGCCATGATCTTATAGCATGGCAGGGTAGGCTTGAGGAGCTGAATGGCCTACTCCTCCTAGTTGTTATGTTCTTATCACTTCACTGATGATCAAAAGTAGATTGCGGGGGGGTTGTAATTGGCCGGGTTGGAAACGTCCTGCTTTTTGTAGACAGGACATACTAGAGCAATTTTCCACATTGCCGGTTAGATGCCAGTGTAGGATCAGAGCTTAGATCTGATCAGTTGGTTGTGGGATCACTTAGTTCTGCCTATAGCATGTTGCTTCCACTGTTTGGCACACAAGTAGTCCTGTGTTGTATCTTCACCAGATTGACACCTCATTTTTAGGTATGCCTGGTGCTGCTCCTGCCATGCCCTCCTGCCCTCTACATTGAACCAGGGTTGATCTCCCAGATTGATGGCAATAGTAGAGTGGGAGATAGGCTAGGCCATGAGTTTGCAAATTATGGTCGTATACAATTCTCCTGCTGATGGCCCACAGCGCCTCATGAATGCCCAGTTTTGAGTTGCTGGATCTGTTTGAAATCTACCCCATTTAGCATGGTGGTAGTGCCGCGCAACGTGATGGAGGATATTCTCAATGTGAAGGTGGGACCATCTCCATAAAGGACTCTACGATGGTCTCTCCTACTGATATTGTCATGGACAGATGCATCTGTGGCAGGCAGGTTGGTGAGGATGAGGTCAAGTCTGCTTTTCCCTCTTGTTGGTTCGCTCACCACCTACTGCAGACCCAGTCTAGCAGCTATGTCCTTTAGGACTCGGCCAGCTTGGTCAGTAGTGGTGCTACCGAGCCACTCTTGGTGATGGACATTGAAGTCCCCCACCCAGAGTATCTTCTGTGCCCTTGCCACCCTCAGTGCTTCCTCAAAGTGGTAATCAACATGGAGGAGCACTGATCCATCAGCTGAGGGGTTGCAGTACATGGTAATCACCTGGAAGTTTCCTTGCCCATGTTTGACCTGATGCCATGAAACTTCATGGGGCCTGGAGCCAATGTTGAGGACCCCCAGGGCAACTCCTTCCCGACTATATACCACTGTGCAACCACCTCTGCTGGGTCTGTCCTGCTGGTGGAACAGGACATACTTAGGGATAATGATGATGGTGTCTGGGACATTATCTGTAAGGTATGATTCCATAAGTATGACTATGTCAGGCTGTTGCTTGACTAGGCTGTGAGACAGCTCTCCCAATTTTGGCATAAGCCCCCAGATATTAGTAAGGAGGACATTGCATGGTTGACAGGGCTGGGTTTGCCATTGTCATTTTGGTGCCTAGGTCAATTCTGAGTGATCCATCAGCTTTCATTCCTTTTTGTAGACTTTGTGGCGGTTTTTGAAAGAACTAATTGGCTCACTTGGCCATTTCAGAGGACAGTTAAGAATCAACCACTTTGTTGACCTATGACTTCAACTCTACTTTCCTGCTTTCTCCCATATCCCTTGATTCTCTGAAAGACCAAAACTTTATCTGGGCCTTAAATATATTTAACAATGGAGCATCCATAACCTTCTGGGTTGGAAAATTCCAAAAATTCACAGTCCTTTGAGTGAAGAAATTTCTCCTGATCTAGATCCTAAATGACTGGTCTCTTATGCTGCGACCGTGTCTCAGATTTCCTGGCAAGGGGAAACAATCTCTGTGTCAAGCCTCTTCAGAATGTTTTGTTTCACCTTTCATTCCTCTGAGTCCAGTGAATATTGGCCCTGGTTACTCATACTGTCATCATCGGGTATTCCTCTCATCCCAGGATCCAATCTAGTGAATGTTTGCTGAACCTCCTCCAATGCAAATTTATCCTTCCTTAAATATGGAGACTGGAACTGTGCACAGTATTCTAGGTGTAATCTCACCCAAATCCTATACGATTGTAGCAAGATTTTCCTTTTTCTTGTACTCTAATCCCCTTGCAATAATGGCAGACATGCCTTTTGCCTTCCGAATTGCTTGCTGAACCTGCTATACTAACTTTGTGTTCCTTGTACGAGTATGCCCAAAACCCACTGAACATCAACATTTAGAGGTTTGATGCAATTTAAAAGATATTCTGCTTCTCTGTTCTTAATACCAAAAGGAACAACCTCACACTTGCCAACATTCTATTCCATCTGCCACCTTGTTACCCACTTACTTACCTGTCTATATCTCTTTGCAGTCTCTTTGTGTCCTCCTCACAGCTTACATTCCCACCCAAATTTCATTAAATTAAACTTAGAAAAAGTGACAGAGAGCGCTGTATCCCAGACTGGGAAAAGCTACTTGTGGGGAAATCTACAGAGAAGCAGTGGTGGGGGGGGCGTTCCAAAAGGAAATGGGGAGGGTACAGGCTCAACATGTTCCTTCCAGGATGATAGGAAGGAGCAACAAGCCCAGAGAACCATGGATGACCAGAGATATTCAGGTTACGATGAGAAGGAAAAGAAAGGCTTTTAGCAGGTACAAGGGAAGCAAATCAGCAGAGGCATTAGTGGAGTACAGAAAGTGCAGGGTGAAGCTTAAGAAAGCAATTAGGAGAGCAAAGAGGGGACATGAGAAACCTCTGGCTGGTAAAAGTAGGGAAAATCCCAAGATATTCTATAGGTATATCAAAAGGAAGAGGATAACAATTTGCTAACTTCCAATCTGCTGGGACCATTCTAGAATCTAAGGAATTTTGGGAAATCATAACCAGTACACCCACCATCTCTGCAGCTATCTCTTATAGAACGTTAAGATGTAGGCCTTAAATCTTGATGATTTGTTAGATTTTAGCCCCTTAGGTCTCTCCAGTGCTCCTCCTCTGCTAATTCTAATTACCTTAAGTTTCTCACTAGCCTGTAGGTTACCCCCTATTTCTGGTATGTAACTTGTGCCTTCTACTGCAAAGACAGACACAAAGAAAGGTGGAGCTTTCTTGCTGAGTTTTTATTTTTAATGGAATATATTTTTGAATTTAAACAAAAGCTTGGCAGTTAACTGTTCCCTGGTGCATTCTCCATGGCAGTGCCTCTACTAACCAAAGTCCTCTTGCCAACCAATTAGCATCCTCTTTTTTCATAAAGTACAAATTGTTGTTTCTTTTACAACTGCTATTATTCTGAATTTGTCCTGATGAGTGCAGGACGAGAAGCTTCGACAGCATGTGTCCGTTTCTCGGCAATATGTGACCATATAAGCATGTTTTTATTGAACGTTTTGAATTGTTTTTTTGAAATATTCCCCACTGTTTATTCACCACCATTACCTTTTTAATCTATTTACCCAATCAGCCATAGCCAGTTCTCCCCTTGCACCTATGTGACTGGCTTTAAGTTTAAGATTTTTGTTTGTGATTGGGGTGTGTCATTTTCAAACTTAACACGGAATTAAATTGTATTGCGATCACTTTTTCCCAGTGGCTTTTACTATGAGATTGCTGAGATTAGGAGCTTAACCCTGCCTCGTTGCACAATACTTGGTCTAAAATAGTTTTGTCCCTAGTTGGGTTCACAACACATTGCTCCAGGAAGCTGTCATGAAAACAGTCTACAGACCATCCCGAACATTGGTCCCTTAGAGGCAGAGACAGGAGAAATGATCATGGGGAATGAGGAAGTGGCAGAGACGTTGAACAAATACTCGATCTGTCTTGAATTGTCCAGTCTATGTGAAGGTTAAAGTTCCTGCAATTCTTACATTGCCCTGGGTACAAGCTTCAATTATTTCTTGCTTAATGTTCTATCCAACACTATTAGTGCTATTGGGGCACCTGTAAACTACTACTACCAGTATTTTCTGACCCTTATTGTTCCTAATCTCTACCCATACTAATTCTGTTCCTTGATCTTCCGAGCCAAGATCCTTTCTCAGATCGAGCGTGGGATTGGGGGGGGTTGAGGAGGGTATGAGAAGTTACAGATGTTAGCATTAGCAATCTTGGGTGATGAATGGGACCTGGGATTTGATATTCAGCTGTATGTAGCACAGCTTGCTTAAGGTTTCACATGGCCCAACCATGAAAAAATATTGGCTGAAAACGTTCCTCTTGAGTTCACTTCGTACGATCCATTTCTCTGTTTTCTCGTCTGTGTTAGTCAGAATAATGTGTTGATCAACCTGCTGAGGGTTTGCTGCTAACAAACTGTGTTTTGTTTTCAGTGTCTTTGAAGGGGAGTTATCGGAGACTATTCCCGTGGTCCACGCTTCCATTGCAGGATGCAGAATCATTGGAAGAATGTGTGTTGGTAAGCTGATTTTTAAATATGCAGGAGCCAGGTTATTATGAAGTATTGCAGGACAGAAACGGGTCATTCAGCCCAACTGGTCCATGTGGATATTTATGATCCACGCAATCCTCCTTCCATGCTAATTCACCTCACCCTTCTATTTATAAGGTGACTATTTTATATTTATGGCCCCTCATTCTGTACTCCCCAATAGGTATAAACACCTCCACCTCTATCCTAGCGAACCTATTCATTACCTTCTAGACCTTTATCCCCCCTCAGACTTCTCTTGGAACTTGCTGCTTATGGGGGCGGTGCAAGCGGAAACCATAAATGATTTCAAAAGGAAGTTGGATAGACACGGAAGTGAACTTGCAGGGCTACTGGGATAGAACAGGTGAATGGGCTGACTGGATTGCTGTACAGAGAGCATAGACCCGATGGGCAGAATGACCTCCATCTGTGCTGTAATGGCTCTATAAAGAAACAAATTCCAGTCTTTGTTTTGGGTATAACCCCTTAGAGTTTTTGCACAGTATAATGAAGTGTCACTGTCTGTCAGAAACATTCATTCTCCTTCCTTTCCCTATTTATCATGACCAACTCCACAAATTGTCAGCTTTGTGCTGATTATTTTGCTTTGCCCTTAAGGAAACTGCGCTAATCGTTGTTGGTTATAACACAAGATTGACTCACCTGGTAGTTCTCATGCCTCGGTGTTGTGCGCTTAATCCCCTGTCCTAATTTGAGCTCATAATCTAGATTGCCTGTCGTTGGTTGAGAGATCTATATTGTCTGATTAAAAACAAAAAACTGCAGATGCTGGAAATCCAAAACAAAAACAGAATTACCTGGAAAAACTCAGCAGGTCTGGCAGCATCGGCGGAGAAGAAAAGAGTTGACGTTTCGAGTCCTCATGACCCTTCAACAGAACTGAGTGAATCTAAGGAGAGGGGTGAAATATAAGCTGGTTTAAGGTGGGGGGGGCGTTGGGTGGGGGGAGAGAAGTGGGGTGGGTGTGGTTGTAGGGACAAGCAAGCAGTGATAGTAGATCATCAAAAGATGTCACAGACAAAAGAACACGTGTTGAAGGTGGTGATATTATCTAAACAAATGTGCTAATTAAGAATGGATGGCAGGGCACTCAAGGTACAGCTCTAGTGGGGGTGGGGTGGAAAGGCTAGCAGGGCATACAAGATTTAAAAATAATGGAAATAGGTGGGAAAAAAAAATCTATATAATTTATTGGAAAAAACAAAAGGAAGGGGGAAGAAACAGAAAGGGGGTAGGGATGGAGGAGGGAGTTCAAGATCTAAATTTGTTGAATTCAATATTCAGTTTACGTTTGGTTGTCTCCTCTACATTGGAGAGACTAAACGTAAATTGGGCGGCCGCTTTGCAGAACACCTGTGGTCTGTCCGCAAGAATGACCCAAACCTCCCTGTTGCTTGCCATTTTAACACTCCACCCTGCTCTCTTGCCCACATGTCCGTCCTTGGCCTGCTGCATTGTTCCAGTGAAGTCTAACACAAACTGGAGGAACAGCACCTCATCTTCCGACTAGGCACTTTACAGCCTTCCGGACTGAATATTGAATTGAACAACTTTAGATCTTGAACTCGCTCCTCCATCCCCACCCACTTTCTGTTTCTTCCCCCTTGCTTTTGTTTTTTCCAATAATTTATATAGATTTTTCTTTTCTCACCTATTTCCATTATTTTTAAATCTTTTATGCCCTGCTAGCTTTTCCACCCCACCCCCACTAGAGCTGTACCTTGAGTGCCCTACCATCCGTTCTTAATTAGCACATTCGTTTAGATAATATCACCACCTTCAACACCTCTGTGTCCTTTTATTCTTTTGTCTTTGATGTCTTTTGATTATCTGCTCCTATCACTGCTTGCTTGTCCCTACAACCACACCACTCCCCCACCACTTCTCTCCCCCTGACCTTAAACCAGCTTATATTTCACCCTTCTCCTTAGATTCACTCAGTTCTGTTGAAGAGTCATAAGGACTCGAAACATCAACTCTTTTCTTCTCCGCCGATGCTGCCAGACCTGCTGAGTTTTTCCAGGTAATTCTGTTTTTGTTTTCTATATTGTCTGAGACTCGTTGCCTGATTATATGTCCTGGCCACCAACTTCTCACTCTTTCTCTGGTTGCTGGAGTTACCCACCTGACCCTGCCTGCACTATTGACACTGTCTGAAGCCCTGGAATAGTTTTCACCATCTGTATCTTTTGATTTAATGTGGGTAAACTGTGTCTCCATTAGTAAAAGAGGGCTTTCAATTTGTAGAAACAGATAATACAGATAATATTGCAGATAATACAACTGTCAGACTTTGCAGTTAGGAGGTGCTAATGTTCCTAATGAGCCTGGTGATGACTGGACTATTCAATCCTAGGAAAAGTATTACCCGTTGTCCCCCTGTTGGTTAATGTTATAGCTTGCTCGCATCTCATAGTCCAGTAACAATCATTATACCATTGTGTGCTATTTGGGTTGCATGTCTGGCTGCTATCGATCATATCCTGTGCTGGGATGTGCATCTTGCATTGGGAAAAATAAAGGAGGTCTTGCATTTATATAGCGCATTTCACAACTCCAGGATGTCCCAAAAGTGAAGCAGCTTTGAGGTGTAGTCAGTGTTATAATGTAGGAAATACAGCAGCTAATTTGTGGGCAGATGACCTCCTTTGGTCATTGTCAATGAGGCCCACTCAAGAAATGGACTGCAGCGATTCAAGAAGGCAGCTCACCACCACTTCCTCAAAGGCAATTAGGGATGGGCATTAAATGCTGGCCCAGCCAATGATGCCCACATCCCTTGAATGAATTAAAAAAAATTGTCTGCATTTTGAATTGCTGACCATTATTTTATTGGAGTGTTTGCAGTTGGAATGAAGCGAACCTGAAATCAGCTCTTTAAGTGCATCAATCTACTTAACATTTACATGGGAATCTCAGGTTTCATCCGCTTTATGCCTTGACTATTAAATAAGCAACGTTCCTGCTTGGTGTTATTGGTAGAAAGTATTGGTGTTTAACTGGTATGTTATCACAGAATCTCACAGTGCAGAAGAGGTCCTTCGGCCCATCGAGTCTGCACTGACACGTGAGAAACATCTGACCTACCTACCCAATCCCAATTACCAGCACTTGGCCCATAGCCTTGAATGTTGAGGTGCCAAGTGCTCATCCATGTACTCTTTAAAGGATGTGAGGCAACCCACCTCCACCACCCTCCCAGGCAGCGCATTCCAGACCGTCACCACACTCTGGGTAAAAAAGCTTTTCCTCACATCCCCCTAAACCTCCTGCCCCTCACCTTGAACTTATGTCCCCTCGTGACTGACCCTTCAACTAAGGGGAACAGCTGCTCCCTATCCACCCTGTCCTCTCATAATCTTGTACACCTCGATCAGGTCACCTCTCGGTCTTCTCTGCTCCAACCGAAAACAACCCAAGTCCATTCAACTTCTCTTCATAACTGAAATGTTTCATCCCAGGCAACATCCTGGTGAATCTCCTCTGCACCCCCTCCAGTGCAATCACATCCTTCCTATAATGTGGCGACCAGAACTGCACACAGTACTCCAGCTGTGGCCTCACCAAGGTTCTATTCAACTCCAACATGACCTCCCTACTTTTGTAATCTATGCCTTGATCGATAAAGGCAAGTGTCCCATATGCCTTTTTCACCCCCCCACTAACATGCCCCTCCACCTTTAGAGATCTATGGACACACATACCAAGGTTCCTTTGTTCCTCAGAACTTCCTAGTGTCATGCCGTTCATTGAATACTTCCTTGTCAAATTACTCCTTCCAAAGTGTATCACCTCACACATTTCAGGGTTAAATTCCATCTGCCATTTATCTGCCCATTTGACCATCCTGTCTATATCTTCCTGTAGCCCAAGACACTCAACCTCACTGTTAACCACCCATCCAATCTTTTTGTCATCTGCAAACTTACTAATCCTACTCCCCATATAGTCATCTATGTCATTTATGACAAATAATAGGGGACCCAGCACAGATCTCTGTGGTACGCCACTGGACACTGGCTTCCAGTCACTAAAGCATCCTTCTGTCATCATCCTCTGTCTCCTACAACTGAGCCAATTTGAATCCACCTTATCAAATTACCCTGTATCCCATGTGCATTTGCCTTCTTTATAAGTCTCCCATGTGGGACCTTATCAAAGGCTTTGCTGAAATCCATATAAACTACATAAACTGCACTACCCTCATCTACACACCTGGTCACCTCCTCAAAACATTCAATCAAATTTGTTAGGCATGACCTCCCTCTGACAAAGCCATGCTGACTATCCCTGATCAAACCTTGCCTCTCTAAAAGGAGATAGATTCTCTCCTTCAGAATTTTCTCCAATAGTTTCCCTACCACTGACATGAGACTCACTGGCCTGTAGTTCCCTGTCTTATAAAGAGACATTCTTATTGCTTTCATTACACAGTGCCATTAAGTGTCAGTACGGAGGGAAGCCCAGTGATTAGAGGGTCACTTGCTCTTGTGCACACATTCACAACTCAATGTGACTCGTATTGGCAAAGATCTGGAATCCAAATTCCTAACTATTTCCCTCTGTCTGTTTCTGCACCCTGGGCTGGCTGGTGCACCTTGAGCTATGCAGTTGTGCCTTCACGTAACACACTCCCTTTGTTTGATATTGTGAGTGGTATGGGGGCAGGTGCTATCACTCAAAGCTTATCCTCTGCCTTAGCCAGGAAAACTGCTATGAGATAAATATCTACATTTAAGCTATTCAGTTCATTTGATGCCTTGGGAGTAACGGGGCTAGAGAGGGGGGAATGGAAATCTTTGGGTGGATTGAATGAAAGAACCTGTTTCAGGGAACCTGAAATTCTTCATAATTTTGCCTTTTAAAATACATTCATTTGCACCCAATCTTATCTGCTCACTAATCTCTCCAATAATGCTGCTTTGCCAATCCTTTCTCAATTAGACATCACCGGTGAAGTTCTTTCACCCTTAAATGAAAGCAAAATACTGCGGATGCAAGAAATCTGAAATAAAAACAGACATGCTTGAAAAACTTAGCAGGTCTGGTGTATCTGGAGGGAGAAAGAGTTACTGTTTTGAATCTGCATGACTCTTCAGAGCAGAAGAGAAGTAGAACTGTGATGCATTTTATACTCTTTAAGAGGGGGTGGACCAGGTGAAGCAAAATTGAAGGTCAGGGATAGGTGTGAGCTCAGGAGGTAGTGTTAAAGACTAAAGGTGCTGATCGTGGTATAAAGGTAAGATAGCAGAGTGCCTTACTAACCGATCAAGGGTCTGTACTGTGTGAAAAAAAAACATAAGAACAAGTGGCTGATGGCCCTGTGGGGGTGCAGGAAAAAATGGATGATAATGGGGTCAAGATGGTGGAGAGAGTTTATGGCGTGAAGTTGTTGAACTCAATATTCAGTCTGGAAGGCTGTAAAGTGCCTAATCGGAAGATGAGGTGCTGTTCCTCCAGTTTGCATTGGGCTTCACTGGAACAATGCGGCAGGCCAAGGACAGACATATGGCCATGAGAGCAGGGTGAGGTGTTGAAATGGTAAACGACATGGAGGTCTGGGTCATGCTTGCAGACTGAGCGAAGGTGTTCCACAAAGCGGCCACCCAGTCTGCGCTTAGTTTCCCAAATGTGGAGGAGACTGCATTGGGAGCAGCGAATGCAGTAGACAAGATTGAAGAGGTGCAAGTGAAGCGCTGCTTCACCTGAAAGGAGTGTTTGGGGCTTTGGACAGTGAGGAGGGAGGAGGTAAAAGGGCAGGTGTTGCACCTTCTGCAATTGCATGGGAAGGGGATGAGGAGTTGGGGGTGATGGAGGAGTGGACCAGGGTGTCACGGAGGGAACAGTCCCTACAGAATCCTCATGACGTTGTGAAGCAAAGGTGTTTGATTTTGGCATCATGCTGGACTTAGTGGAAATGGCAGAGGATCTTTTGACTGCGGAGGCTGGTGTGGTGAAAAATGAGGACAAGGGGGACTCTATCATGGTTCTGGGAGGGAGGGGAAGGTGTGAGGGCAGAGGTGCGGGAGATGGGTCAGATGTGTTTGAGGGCCCTCAACTACTGTGGGGGTGGAGTGGAACCCTCGGTTCAGGAAGAAGGAAGACATGTCAGAAGTGCTGTTTTGCAAGGTAGCATCATTGGAACAGATGAGACTGAGGTGGAAGAACTGAGAGAATGGGATGGAGTCCTTACAGGAAGCGGGGTGTGAGGAGCTGCAGTTGACGTAGCTGTGGGAGTCGGTGGACCTGTAATGAATATCCCTAGAGAGTCTAACACCAGAAATAGAGAAGTCAAAGATGGGAAGGGAAGTGTCAGAGATGGATCAAGTGAAGGCGAGGGGTGGAAATCAGAAGCAAAGTTGATTAACTTTTCCAGTTCCGGATGAGAGCAGCACCGATACAATCATCGATGTACCAGAAATAGAGTTGTGGGAGGAAAAAAGAGTTGAGTAAGGAATGTTCCACATACCTTACAAAAAGACAGGCATAACTGGGGCCCATGCGGGTACCCATAGCCATTTGGAAGAAGTGAGGCAAGTTAAAGCGGAAATTGTTCCGTGAGGGAACAAGTTCAGCCAGACGGAGGAGGGTGATGATGGATGAGGATTGTTTGGGCCTCTGTTCAAGGAAGAAGCAGAGAGCCCTCGGACCATCCTGGTCGGGGATGGAGGTTTTTTCTTTATCCATTCACGGGATGTAACTGGCTGGGCCAGCATTTATTTATGAGGAGAGGCGATGGAGTAGTGGTATTGTCACTGCACTAGTAAGCCAGAGACCCAGAGTAATGCTCTGGGGACTTGGGTTCGAATCCCACCATGGCAGATGATGGAATTAAAATTAAATAAAAATCTGGAATTAAAAAGGACCATGAAACCATTGTTGATTCTTGTAAGGACACATTTGGTTCACTGATGCCCTTTAGGGAAGGAAATGTGCTGTCTTTACATGGCTTGGCCAACATGTGACTCCACGGCGGGGTGGGGTCCAGGTAGAGGGAGAATATTGGAGGTGGGTGAAAGGATCTGTTGAGCAGGAGGAGGAATCCTGCCCAAAGAAGTGAGCACGGAGATGACGGCGGAAGAAGAGTTCAGCATCGTGCCAAGCCCTGAATTCATTGAGGTGAGGGCGTAATGGTATGAAACTGAGTCCTTTGCTGAGTACAGTATGTTCAGCATCAGAGAGGGGAAGGACATACAGCATAGTGAATACATGGCAAGGGCTGGGATTAAGAGGGATGGGGTCAGAGGGACAGGAAGGGGTTGAGGGTCCTGGATTGACGTTAGTATCAACAAGTCGTTGGAGCTTGCATGCCTTAACAACTGAAGGGAAGAGAAAAATTTCTTAATCCTTAAGGTAGGTTTTGTACGACCTACAGTTCTCAGACCT
Organism: Carcharodon carcharias; assembly: GCF_017639515.1. Lineage (NCBI taxonomy): Eukaryota > Metazoa > Chordata > Chondrichthyes > Lamniformes > Lamnidae > Carcharodon > Carcharodon carcharias. Next base: position 3,180,003 of record NC_054480.1, on the reverse strand, counting down.
ACTTGATATGCTGCTGGTGGAGTGGGATGAGGCTCATGTGGAGCAGAAACACTGGCCTATAACTGCTGGGCTGAATGGTCTATTCCTGTGCTGTGGTGAAGTACATCCTTATTTTGAATCACTTCGGTTAATTTGGATCTCAACCAAGACTTTGGGTTTGAAAGATCAAATCAATGACATTTCATTGATTGGGGAGCAGAGTGATGCTGTGAGTCTGCAATAGGCTCAGATCAATGGTTGAATGTGCCTGTAATCATGGAGGCTTATTGCTAGACAAACCAATAATTCATGTCCTAAGGATGTTGAGTGTTTCTGCACTGTCTGTCTTTAGAGTTCTATCCAGCATATCCCCTGGACAGTGAGTGTCACAGTCCTCCCCAGCCAGAGTCTTGAAGGATGCAATATCTCAGAAGTACTAACAATCCGCTGATGTATTTGGTGGGTCGCGGGTGAAAAATTGCAGGTTCCAATAACCCCTTCAAAGAAAGGTCTGAAATTGGATCCACTTAATCCTGCCAGGCAGACTGCAGAATTGAGGTCACCTTCTCCTGGATTTTATCCTGCATGAAGCAGCTGCTCAATCTGCTGCTGCAGTTGTGTTTTATCTTAAATAATAGATGAGTAACCTCAGACTCTAACCTGCCTGTCTGTCTGTAGGCTGATAAATTGCAAACTCTGCCAATGAATGAAGAATAGCATTTGTTTCCTGTGTTGGTGAAGGAATTAATTTTTTTATAAAGATTTTTTTAACATGCAATTGGGGGGACCAGTGACACATTCTGCTCTTTCCTCATAGCCCTGCAGAGTTTTCCTTTCTAAATATATATCCAATTCTCTTTATGCTTTCAAAATTATGTTTTTTTTTCTCTAAAATCACTATTTACCCAGTCCTCTTCCACAGTCTGGCACTAACGTTGTGTTCCCATCTCTGTAGCAATCACAGGCTTGTTGTGCACTGTGTCTCTGCATCTAGCCTGGTTTGCTGCTGTATAATTTATTCCTGCCGATTGCAGCACTACGAACAGAAGCTGATGGAAGTGACAGCCATGAATATTTTATCAATTCGGTTTACAAGGCTCAGTGGTTGACTGGGAAGGTGTGTTGAGAAATTACATGCGAATTCTCCTCCAAGCTGTGATCAGAATTGGGTTCCACGCTTTCTCTTTTCAATATGTCACTTTTATAAAGATTGTCATTTTGCACGTACTAAGTGCTTATCCATGGTGAGCGGTTTGAATTTTCTATCCTCGTGCTGCTTAATGGGCAACGGGAATTGTTAATACTGTAACTCACTGTTCTAGTGACACTGAACATTCTTCAGCTTCATCAGCTGGTCCACATTAGTAGCCTCACACACATCCAGTAGAATCTGCAGTGTCATGAGGGCTTCTTCCTCCTTATTTCTGAAAGTCAGGCACTGTGCAGTGCTTCTACCTCATTGTGAATGTTTAGCACTTTCTATATTACCGGTTAACAAGAAGTGCTACAGGTTTCAGAGAACATCTGGCCTTATTTGCAAGGAGGGCCTCTGTACTGGGACAAAGGTCCTTGTTTCTATAATCTCTGTAACTGCTGTTAAATATGGTCTGTTGTCCTTTTATTTTCTGAAAATGTTGGATTAAATTAAAAGATTAAAGAAAATAAATGAATAGCAGTATAGGCTGTGTTATGATAAAGCTACAGCACCAAGATGACAAGATTTCCGTATCTCTCTTTTGCCTTGCTCACCTTCATTGCTTTCCATTGTGTTCTTTTGTTCTGTTGTCTGTGACATCTTTTGATGATCTGCTTCTATCACTGCTTGTTTGTCCCTACAACCACATCACCCACCCCTCCACTTCTCTCCCCCCACCCAAACCTCCCCCCCCCCCCCCCACACACACACACACACACAACACACACACACACACACACACACACACATACACACACCTTAAACCAGCTTATATTTCACCCCTTCCTTGGATTCACCTAGTTCTGTTGAAGGGTCATGAGGACTCAAAACGTCAACTCTTTTCTTCTCCGCTGATGCTGCCAGACCTGCTGAGTTTTTCCAGGTAATTCTGTTTTTGTTTTAGTACCAAGATGATGTTCAAATTGAAAATTAATTCATACAGGAACAGGAGGAGGGCCATTCAGCCTCTCCAGCCTGTTTGCCTCTCAACTAGCTCATGTTGATCTATATCTTAACTCCATCCACCTTGCCTTAATTCCATATTATTTAATACCCTCAGCCATCAAAAATCAGTCAATCTCAGTTTTGACACTTTCAATTGACTTCTGCTCGATTCTGAAGACTGGCTAAAAACCTAAATATTAAGAAAACCAATTGAGCAATAATGGCCCAGGCATTGTACCATGGCTGGGATGGTGGTCTTAGCCCAGGGAGCCTTCAACTTTCTCCAAACCTGTGCAGTCATGAGCAAGTTCATGTAATTCCTATAATGGTGGTATTCGCTGACAAAGTAAATGACCCCTTGGGCAGTCATTGTTTCTTGTGCACAATGGAGCTCTGTTTCTCAAAAGTTCATGAAGTTATTAAGAACAGATTCCAGTTTAAAAAAAAAACAATCACTTCAGATCCAGATTGAACATCGTTTAAACATTAAGATAAAAGCAAAAAACTGGAGATGCTGGAAATCCAAAACAAAAATACCTGGAAAAACTCAGCAGGTCTGGCAGCATCTGCGGAGAGGAACACAGCTAATGTTTCGAGTCCAAATGGCTCTTCAATAGAACGTGAGCACCTAGCTGATGAAAGCAGTAATATTGCCTTGTGGTACTGAAAAATCTCGGTCTGCCATTTTTCATCTCCAAGCAGTAATTAAGAAAAGGAGCTCTTCCCAGGCCTAAGTACCTGGCCCATATCTACACTGTTTCTCTTCGAGCTTTTGCACCCTCACCTACAAGACTGATTCATGTCTGCATGGCTGTCACCTCTTCTGAAGTCAACTCCACTGGAAAAGGTAATAATACAGCATCAGTTTTCAGCCTGCCGACCTCTGTGGAGGAACACCCATGTTGGATTTTGATTCTGAACTCTGGCCACATGTGAAACAATAATCCTGTGGCCTTTGCCCTGTAAATCTTTTATTTCTGTATTCCTCTCTTACTGTATGAGTGTGCAGGGAGCTACTGAGTGACCTCCGAGTGTTGAGTGTGTGCAAATAAACTAACCCTCTGAGTTCACCTATCTCGAGTTTGCTGTGGGTTTTTAATAGAAAATTGGATCATACCAGAATTGGGGGGGTGGTGGGAAACACATCGGTTAAAAAGAAGGAAGCAAATCAAAACACTTTTCTGTTTACGGACAGGCAGTGAAAGGAGAAATCAATGCTGTTTAAATTAACCCCCTCCTGTCTGTAACAGTCTTCAGAATCTGTGACCTCCTTACCTGTCAAATTCTTCACATGCCTCTGTCATCAAGCAAGGAACTCCATAGGGATTATAGGAAACCATGTCAGATTTCACTAAAGATGAAGTACCACTAACAGGAGAAGGCAGCTACATAAACATTCTAAAATCCAGCACGTGACTAGGCTGAAATGTTGGCAAGCAGGATAGGGTGGATAGGGCAATGGAGTTTGAGGATGAGCTGAAATTAGAAAGTGGAGGAAGGTTGAGAGGAGTAATGCTGCAGGCATGGGTGAGGATTTCACTAATGAAGGAGGTGAATGATGTTCAATGAATAGCAGTTGTTGCTATAATCTCAAAACCTCCATGGAGGTCTGCTGTATTAACATCAACACACACAAGGGAGGCAGGTACCCAATCGCAACCAAAATGGCAATCCATCATCGAAAATGGTGTCAAGACTTTCCTGTCAACAAGAGGAGCCACTAAGAACAAATGGAAAGAGAGGCCAGCTGCTTAAGCCAACAATCCATCACCACCTCTACTGGATGACAACTGAAAACCTCAGTGTGCGAGAGCCTGTAAGGCTAAGATAGGACTCCTAAGACATCTGCAAACTCTCAGCGAACTCTGACATCTCACTTAAACCAGCCGTCCGCAAGGAAATATCGTCCTCAGCACAAGGAATTGCTAATGACATGTTGCTATAGAGATGGAGTAAGTGACGATTTTACAGCAGGTCGGCATACATCAGTGGGAATTCAGCTGACTGAACTAACAAAGTGTCTGGTTCAAGTGGGGTTGATGATCAGGTAGGGAGGTGAAGCCTGTGGTGTTTGCAGAATTTCTGCTGGGGGTCAATGGGAATGTACCAGCCTTAGCTGGAGGAAATTATGGTTCAACCAAGACTGGATGTTCAAACGTTAGTTTTGATAACACAAGCAATGGATTAATCGGGGAGCGGATAGAGAAGTAGAGCTGGGTGTCCTCAGCCTGTCTGGGGGACTCCATGTCTGGTGATGATATCATTGGGGACCACAAGGAGACATGTCCGAGGAGGGATCCTTATGGGATTTTCAAGGCTGAGAAGAGAAGCCTTTGCTCAACATGCTCTGACTACGTTTGGATAGTTAAGAGTGGAGCCAAAAAGATGTACTGCCTGCAAGATGCTTTTTAGATGAATTGGATTTATAATCACATCTCCTTCATTGTCATGGGTCAATAAACTGGAAATCTCGGAACACATCATGGAAGCACAGGGACCGCAGAAGTTCAAGGTTGAAGGCCCACCACAACTTCCGAGAAGCAAGCTGCAATTTCTCTTATCTCCTCCCCTCCCCACCCTCTCCCACCTCTTTCCCTGCTACCCCACTCCATCTCATCCTTACAATTTGAGTAAGTGAGATTACCCAATTCAGCCTGAATCCTGAACGTTGGAAGTGCAATGCCTATGTTTTAAATTGTTGCAGTTTGACCTTTTCATAATCTTCAGAGAGGGAGAAACTTTTATCGGCATGGAACTATTTTTGCACCCCAGTTTTGAAGATTGTGGGGAGTAAATTGTTCATTTCAGTACCTGGGAACACCACAAAGACCTGTGTGTAAATGTCGGTTTAATCTGATTTGTCACCTTAGGATGTCTGTTGCAATTTTAAAATGGAACTAATAGTTTACATGGAAGGATTTTTTTATTCCCCTGGTAAGCGAGATACCAGTCAAGTGCCTATTTATAATTGTACGGTGTTATGACCACTACTCCAGGGGTCCCAACCTATATTGAAATGATTTCTCCAGCTAGCTTTACGGCCAAATATGTGCTTTGCCGAGTAATCTCACAATGGCCACTCAATGCCCAGATATCTTCAATAAACAACAATATTATTAGTCTATTATAAAAGCTGGTCTTGTCAAGTAGATAGGCAAAGCTTGTTAACAATAACAGTATGAAATGTGAAAGTATAATTATCACCCTTTCTAAATACCCTAACTCTCACTCTTGTGCATTGTCTCCCTCACCCTCACACGCTCTCTCCCTCGTCGTCTCACCACCTGAGATTAAAGTTTTTATGACAAGTAACCTGCTCATTGACGCTCAGGTGGGTTCTGCCACTCAGCTCCTGATCTCATTAAAGCCTTGGCCCAAACATAGATAAAAGAGTAGAGCTCCAGAGGTGAGGCGAAAGTGACTGCCCTTCACATCAAGGCAGCATTTGACCAACTGTGGCATCAAGGAGTCCAAGCAAAACTGGAGTCAATGGGCAGTGGAGGTGGGAGGAACCTCTCCACTGGTTGGAGTCCTACCTAGCAGAAAGGAAGATGGTTGTGGTTGTTGGAGGTCAATCATCTCAGATCCAGGACATCACCGCAGGAGTTCCTCTGGGTAGTCCTCGGCCCAACCATCATCAATGACCTTCCTTCAATCATAAGGTCAGAACTGGGGATGTTCGCTGATGATTGCACAATGTTCAGCATCATTTGCAACTCCTCAGATACTGAATCAGTCCATGTCCAAATGCAGCAAGACCTGGACAATATCCAGGCTTGGACTGACAAGTAGCAAGTAACATTTGCGCCACACAAGTGCCAGGAAATGACCATCTCCAACAAGAGAGAATCTAACCATCATCCCTTGACATTCAATGGCATTACCGTCACTGAATCTCCCACTTAATCCCAGGATGTTGATACCTTTGGCCAGAAACTGAACTGGGCTAGCCATAGAAATACTGTGGATACAAGAGCAGGTCAGAGGCTAGGAATCCTGTGACAAGTAACTCACCTCATGACTCCCCAAAGCCTGTCCACCATCTGCAAGGCACAAGTAAGGAGTGTGATGGAATACTCCCCACTTGCCTGGATGAATGTAGCTCCAACAACACTCAAGAGGGTGGACACACCCAGGGCAAAGCAGCCTACTTGACTGGCACCCCATCCTTTAGCATTCACTCCCTCCACCACCAACACACAGTGGCAGCAGCAGTGTGTACCATCTACAAGAACTGCAGGAACTCACCAAGCTGCCTTAGATAGCACTTTCCAAACCCATAACCACTACCATCTAGAAGGACAAGAGCAGCAGATGGATGGGAACACCACCACCTGGAAGTTCCCCTGCAAGTCACTCACCATGTTGACCTGGAAATATAAGAAATAAGAATTAGGAGCAGCAGTAGGCCATTTGGCCCATCGATTCTGCTCCGCCATTCATTGAGGTCATTGCTGATCTGATAATCCTCAACTCCACTTTCCTACCTTTTCCCCATAACCTTTGATTCCCTTGCTGATTAAAAATCTATCTCAGCCTTGAATATACTTAACGACCCAGCCTCTACAGCTCTCTGTGGTAAAGAATTCCACAGATTCACTACCCTCTGAGAGAAGTTCCTCCTCATCTCTGTTTTAAATGGGCGAAACCTTACACATCGATTATGGCCTCTGGCCTTAGACTTTCCCACAAGGGAAAACAATCTCTCAGCACCTACCCTGTCAAGCCCCTTATGAATCTTACAAGTTTCAATAAGGTCACCTCTCATTCTTCTAAACTCCAATGAGCACAGGCCCAACCTACTCAACCTCTCTTCATAAGAAAATCCCTCCATACCTGGGATCAGCCCAGTGAACCTTCTCTGGACTGCCTCCAATGCCATTATATCTTTCCTTAGATAAGGGGACAAAACTGTTCAAGGTATTCTAGATGTGGTCTAACTAGTGCCTTGTATGATCTTAGCAAGACTTCCCTGGTTTTACACTCCATTCCCTTTCAAATAAAGGCCAACATTCCATTTACCTTCCCTATTACCTGCTGAACTTGTATGTTAGCTTTTTGGGATTCATGCACGAGGACCCCCAAATCCCTCTGTGCTGCAGCTTTCTGCAGTCTTTCTCAATTTAAATAATCATCTCTTCTGTTCTTCCTGCCAAAGTGCATAACCTCACATTTTCCCACGTTATATTCCATCTGCCAAGTTTTTTCCCACTCACTTAACCTGTCTATATCTCTCTGTAGACTCTTTGTGTCATCCTCACCACTTGCCTTCCCACCTATTTTTGTGTCATCCGCAAGCTTGGCATCTAAGTCATTAATATATATTGTGAATAACTGTGGCCCCAGCACTGATCCCTGTGGCACTCCACTAGTTATAAGTTGCCATCGTGAAAATGCCCCCCTTCTCCCAAGTCTCACTCTTCTATTAGTTAGCCAGTTCTCTATCCATGCTAATATACTACTTCCAACACCATGAGCTCTTATCTTATTCAGTAGCCTTATGTGCGGTACCTTATCGAATACCTTTTGGAAATCCAAACATATTACATCTACTGGTTCCCCTTTATCTATCCTGCTCAAAGAATTCTAACTCTAGCTCTTATTGTCTGTTTTTATATTACTTGCTAGTTTATCTTAGATGTTTATTTTCTCCCTCTTTTATTTTTGGTCATCTTTCATTAGTTTTTAAACTTTCCCAATCCTCTGGCTTGCCACTAATCTTTGCCACATTGTATGTTTTTTCTTTCAATTTGATAGTATCCTTAACTTACTTGGTTAACCATGGTTGGTTTGTTCCCTTCTTGGAATCCTCCTTTCTCACTGGGATGAATCTTTGTTGTGAGTCATGAACGATTTTCCTAAATGTCTGCCATTGTTCATCAACCGTCTTATCTGCTAAACTCCCTTCCCAGTCCACTCCAGCCACTCTGCCCTCATTCCTTTGTAATTACCCTAATTTAAGTTTAGCACAGTTGCTTCTGACTCAAGTTTCTCACTGTGAAACTGAATGCTAAATTCTAGCATGTTATGGTCACTGTTTCTTGGGGTTCTTTTACTCTGAGATCATTTATTAAACCTGCCTCATTACACATTACCAGATCTTAAAAAGCCTGATCCCTGGTTGGATCCACAACATATTGTTCTAGGAAACTGTCCTGAATACACTCCATGAATTCTTGCTCGTGTCTACCTCTGCCAATTTGATTTTTTCCAATCTGCATGAAGATTAAAGTCACCCATGATTAATGTACTGTCCTTTTTACATGCCCTCATTATCTCCTGATTTATTCTCTGCCCTACAGTATAGGTACTGTTAGGGGGCCTATAGACTACTCCCACCAGTGTCATCTCCCCCTTGTTATTTTGTTCCTCCACCCCTATGGATTCTACAACATCCGATCCAAGATAATTTCTTGCTATCACACTTATTCCATCTCGTACTAACAAAGCTACCCCACCACCCTTTCCCTCCTGCCTGCCCTTTCGAAAAGCCACACACCCCTGAGCATTTACTTGCCAGCTTTGAACTCCTTATAACCACATCTCCATAATGACCATAAAGATCATACCCATTAACCTCCCTTTGTGCAGTTAATTCATTTATTTTGTTCCAAATATCAAGTGCACTTAAGTAAAGAGCCATTATTTTGCCTTTTTACCATTTTTTCCCCCCTTTAACCCTATTTGCTGCTGGTTTTTTTATGCTTGTACACTGTCCCTTCCTGTCACACTCTGGGTATCAATTTTTGGAGGAGGCAGTGGCACTAGTGGTATCGTAATTGGACTTGTGACCCAGGGTAATGCCTGGGTTTGAATCCTACCACAGCAGATGGTAGAATTTGAATTCTATAAAAATCTGGAATTAAAGGTCTAATGATGACCATGAAAACGTTGTCCGTTGTTGTAAAAACCCACCTGGTTCATTAACGTCCTTTAGGGAAGGAAATCTGTCTACCTGGTCTGGCCTACATGCGACTCCAGACCCACTGCAGTGTGGTTGACTCTTAAATGCCCTCTGAACAAGGGCAATTAGGGGTGGGTAATAAATGCTGGCCTAGTCAGCAACACCCACATCCCATGAATAAATAACAAAAAGAAAAATACCTAAATAGCTGCCCTGCAATGCTGCCATATCCTTTTTCTTTGTAAGCCTACATATCTCCTCTCCAGAACCACTCCTCACCCCACCCCCATTTAGTTTAAAGCCCCCTCTACAGCCGTAGTTATTCAGTTCACCAGGACACTGGTCCCAGCACCGTCCAGGTGAAGCCTGCCCCACCGGAACAGCTCCCTTCTACCAGTCCCCCATGAACTCAAACCCATTCCTCCCACACCAATCTTTGAGCCACGCATTTGACCCCTTGACTTCATTTACCCTTTGTCAGTTTGCCCGTGGCTCAGGTAGTAATCCCGAGATTATTACTTTGGAGGTTCTGTTTTTTAATTTAGTTCCTAACTGTTCAAATTCTTTCAGCAGAACCTCCTTTCTAGTCCTATCAACATCGTTGGTCCCAACATTGATGACAACAACTGGATCCCTCCCCTCCCACTGCAAGTTCCTGTCCAGCCCTGAGGAGATGTCCTTAACCCTGGCACCAGGCAGGCAACACAGCCTTTGGGACTCACGCTCACGGCTGTGGAGAACACTATCTATCCCCCTAATTATACTGACCCTACCACTGCTACGTTCCTATCTCCTCCCCCCATTTGAATGGCTCCCACGATGCCGTGGTCAGTTCGCTCAACCTCCCTGCCGTCCCCACTCTCGTCCACACAGCTTGCAAGAACCGTGTAACTGTTGGACAGTTGCAGGGGCCGAGTCTCCTCAGATGCTATCCCCTCGGTCCCCATACCTGCCTCACCTGCAGTCACACCCTCCTGTCCCTGATCACAGAACAAATTTGAATTCCCTAATCTGAGGGGTGTGTCCAGGTAACTTTCCCCCTCCCTGATGTGGAACAATGTCTGCAGCTCAGACTCCAGCTCCTCAGCTCAGATCCGAAGCTCCTCGAACTGCAAACACTTACTACAGATGTGTTCGCCCTGGTCACCTTGGTGTCCAGCAGTGCCCACATGCTGCAGCAGCAACACATCACCCATCCTGCCATTGCTATGGATTTTATTCAATTTATTAATTACTCGAGTATTCCCTGCTTTTTACACTTCATTACAATTATTTGCACACCAGTATCGATCTTATACTTGACAAGCTATTTTTAAGAAGGGAACAAAAGAAAATAGATACTGGAGACTTAAACACAAGACCTTACTTTTACTTTAAAGACTAGAAATACGCACCAATCAGCTGCTCTCTGCACTCTCTCATGGTCTCTCACTCCTTTCGCAATCTTACTGTTAATGGCCCCACTGCCCTTCTCGTTCTCTCACTGTTAATGGCCCCACTGCCCCTCTCGTTCTCTCACTGTTAATGGCCACACTGCTCCTCTCACACTCTCTCACTGTTAATGGCCCCACTGCCCCTCTCGTTCTCTCACTGTTAATGGCCACACTGCTCCTCTCACTCTCTCACTGTTAATGGCCACACTGCTCCTCTCACACTCTCTCACTGTTAATGGCCCCACTGCTCCTCTCACACTCTCTCACTGTTAATGTCCTCGCTGCTCCTCTCGCTCTCCCTCACTGTTAATGGCCCCACTGCTCCTCTCACTCTCTCACTGTTAATGGCCCCATTGCTCCTTTCACTCTTTCACTGTAAATGGCCCCACTGCTCCTCTCGCGCTCTCTCACTGTTAATGGCCCCACTGCTCCTCTCGCGCTCTCTCACTGTTAATGGCCCCACTACTCCTCTCGCACTCTCACTGTTAATGGCCACACTGCTCCTCTCGCTCTCTCTCACTGTTAATGTCCCCACTGCTCCTCTCACTCTCTCACTGTTAATGGCCCCACTGCTCCTCTCTCTCTCTCACTGTTAATGGCCCCACTGCTCCTCTCTCTCTCTCACTGTTAATGGCCCCACTGCTCCTCTCACACTCCCTCACTGTTAATGGCCCCACTGCTCCTCTCGCACTCTGTTAATGTCCTCGCTGCTCCATTCGCACTCTCTGTTAATGTCCTCGCTGCTCCTCTCGCACTCACTCACTGCTAATGGCCCCACTGCTCCTCGCTCTCTCTCACTGTTAATGGCCCCACTGCTCCTCGCTCTCTCTCACTGTTAATGGCCCCACTGCTCCTCTCGCTCTCTCACTGTTAATGGCCCCACTGCCCCTCTCGTTCTCTCACTGTTAATGGCCCCACTGCTCCTCTCACTCTCTCACTGTTAATGGCCCCACTGCTCCTCTCACACTCTCTCACTCTTAATGGCTCTGCTGCTTCTCTCAAGCGCTCTCTCTCACTGTTAATGGCCACGCTGCTCCTCTTGCTCTTTCTCACTGTTAAAGCCCCACTGCTCCTCTCGCTCTCTCTCACTGTTAATGGCCCCACTGCTCCTCTCACTCTCTCACTGTTAATGTCCCCACTGCTCCTCTTGCTCTCTCACTGTTAATGGCCCCACTGCTCCTCTCACTCTCTCACTGTTAATGGCCCCACTGCTCCTCTCACTCTCTCACTGTTAATGGCCCCACTGCTCCTCTCACACTCTCTCACTGTTAATGGCCCCACTGCTCCTCTCGCACTCTCTCACTGTTAATGGCCCCACTGCTCCTCTCACTCTCTCTCACTGTTAATGGCCACACTGCTCCTCTCACTTTCTCACTGTTAATGTCCACACTGCTCCTCTCACTCTCTCACTGTTAATGTCCTCGCTGCTCCTCTCGCACTCTCTGTTAATGTCCTCGCTGCTCCTCTCTCACTCTGTTAATGTCCTCGCTGCTTCTCTCGCACTCTCTGTTAATGTCCTCGCTGCTCCTCTCGCACTCACTCACTGCTAATGGCCCCACTGCTCCTCGCTCTCTCTCACTGTTAATGGCCCCACTGCCCCTCTCGTTCTCTCACTGTTAATGGCCCCACTGCTCCTCTTGTTCTCTCACTGTTAATGGCCACACTGCCCCTCTCGTTCTCTCACTGTTAATGGCCCCACTGCTCCTCTCACTCTCTCACTGCTAATGGCCCCACTGCTCCTCGCTCTCTCTCACTGTTAATGGCCACACTGCCCCTCTCGTTCTCTCACTGTTAATGGCCACACTGCTCCTCTCACTCTCTCGCTGTTAATGTCCTCGCTGCTGCTCTCGCACTTACTGTTAATGTCCTCGCTGCTCCTCTCGCACTCTCTGTTAATGTCCTCGCTGCTCTTCTCGCTCTCTCTCACTGCTAATGGCCCCACTGCTCCTCGCTCTCTCTCACTGCTAATGGCCCCACTGCTCCTCGCTCTCTCTCACTGTTAATGTCCACACTGCTCCTCTCACTCTCACTGTTAATGTCCTCGCTGCTCCTCTCACACTCTCTGTTAATGTCCTCGCTGCTCCTCTCGCACTCTCTGTTAATGTCCTCGCTGCTTCTCTCGCACTCTCTGTTAATGTCCTCGCTGCTCCTCTCGCACTCACTCACTGCTAATGGCCCCACTGCTCCTCGCTCTCTCTCACTGTTAATGGCCCCACTGCCCCTCTCGTTCTCTCACTGTTAATGGCCCCACTGCTCCTCTTGTTCTCTCACTGTTAATGGCCACACTGCCCCTCTCGTTCTCTCACTGTTAATGGCCCCACTGCTCCTCTCACTCTCTCACTGCTAATGGCCCCACTGCTCCTCGCTCTCTCTCACTGTTAATGGCCACACTGCCCCTCTCGTTCTCTCACTGTTAATGGCCACACTGCTCCTCTCACTCTCTCGCTGTTAATGTCCTCGCTGCTGCTCTCGCACTCTCTGTTAATGTCCTCGCTGCTCCTCTCGCACTCTCTGTTAATGTCCTCGCTGCTCCTCTCGCACTCTCTGTTAATGTCCTCACTGCTCTTCTCGCTCTCTCTCACTGCTAATGGCCCCACTGCTCCTCGCTCTCTCTCACTGCTAATGGCCCCACTGCTCCTCGCTCTCTCTCACTGTTAATGTCCACACTGCTCCTCTCACTCTCACTGTTAATGTCCTCGCTGCTCCTCTCGCACTCTCTCACTGTTAATGGCCACACTGCTCCTCTCACACTCTCACTGTTAATGGCCACACTGCTCCTCTCACTCTCTCACTGTAAATGGCCACACTGCTCCTCTCACTCTCTCACTGTTAATGTCCTCGCTGCTCCTCTCACACTCTCTGTTAATGTCCTCGCTGCTCCTCTCGCACTCTCTGTTAATGTCCTCGCTGCTTCTCTCGCACTCTCTGTTAATGTCCTCGCTGCTCCTCTCGCACTCACTCACTGCTAATGGCCCCACTGCTCCTCGCTCTCTCTCACTGTTAATGGCCCCACTGCCCCTCTCGTTCTCTCACTGTTAATGGCCCCACTGCTCCTCTCACTCTCTCACTGTTAATGGCCACACTGCTCCTCTCACTCTCTCACTGTTAATGGCCACACTGCTCCTCTCACTCTCTCACTGTTAATGTCCTCGCTGCTGCTCTCGCACCCTCTGTTAATGTCCTCGCTGCTCCTCTCGCACTCTGTTAATGTCCTCGCTGCTCCTCTCGCACTCACTCACTGCTAATGGCCCCACTGCTCCTCGCTCTCTCTCACTGTTAATGGCCCCACTGCCCCTCTCGTTCTCTCACTGTTAATGTCCTCGCTGCTCCTCTCACACTCTCTCACTGTTAATGGCCCCACTGCTCCTCTCAAGCGCTCTCTCTCACTGTTAATGGCCACGCTGCTCCTCTTGCTCTTTCTCACTGTTAAAGCCCCACTGCTCCTCTCGCTCTCTCTCACTGTTAATGGCCCCACTGCTCCTCTCACTCTCTCACTGTTAATGGCCCCACTGCTCCTCTCGCTCTCTCTCACTGTTAATGGCCCCACTGCTCCTCTCGCTCTCTCACTGTTAATGGCCCCACTGCTCCTCTCGCTCTCTCACTGTTAATGGCCCCACTGCTCCTCTTGCTCTCTCACTGTTAATGGCCCCACTGCTCCTCTCACTCTCTCACTGTTAGTGGCCCCACTGCTCCTCTCGCTCTCTCTCACTGTTAATGGCCCCACTGCTCCTTTCACTCTCTCACTGTTAATGGCCACACTGCTCCTCTCGCTCTCTCACTGTTAATGGCCCCACTGCTCCTTTCACTCTTTCACTGTAAATGGCCCCACTGCTCCTCTCGCACTCTCTCACTGTTAATGGCCCCACTGCTCCTCTCACACTCTCTCACTGTTAATGTCCCCACTGCTCCTCTCACTCTCTCACTGTTAATGGCCCCACTGCTCCTCTCACTCTCTCACTGTTAATGGCCCCACTGCTCCCCTCGCACTCTCTCACTGTTAATGGCCACACTGCTCCTCTCACTCTCTCACTGTTAATGTCCCCACTGCTCCTCTCGCACTCTCTCTCTGTTAATGGCCCACTGCTCCTCTCGCACTTACTGTTAATGGCCACCTCTGCTCCTCTCACTCTCTCACTGTTAATGTCCCCACTGCTCCTCTCGCACTCTCTCTCTGTTAATGTCCCCACTGCTCCTCTCACACTCTCTCACTGTTAATGTCCTCGCTGCTCGTCTCACACTCTCTGTTAATGTCCTCGCTGCTCCTCTCGCACTCTCTGTTAATGTCCTCGCTGCTTCTCTCGCACTCTCTGTTAATGTCCTCGCTGCTCCTCTCGCACTCACTCACTGCTAATGGCCCCACTGCTCCTCGCTCTCTCTCACTGTTAATGGCCCCACTGCCCCTCTCGTTCTCTCACTGTTAATGGCCCCACTGCTCCTCTTGTTCTCTCACTGTTAATGGCCACACTGCCCCTCTCGTTCTCTCACTGTTAATGGCCCCACTGCTCCTCTCACTCTCTCACTGCTAATGGCCCCACTGCTCCTCGCTCTCTCTCACTGTTAATGGCCACACTGCCCCTCTCGTTCTCTCACTGTTAATGGCCCCACTGCTCCTCTCACTCTCTCACTGTTAATGGCCACACTGCTCCTCTCACTCTCTCGCTGTTAATGTCCTCGCTGCTCCTCTCGCACTCTCTGTTAATGTCCTCGCTGCTCCTCTCGCACTCTCTGTTAATGTCCTCGCTGCTCCTCTCGCACTCTCTGTTAATGTCCTCGCTGCTCTTCTCGCTCTCTCTCACTGCTAATGACCCCACTGCTCCTCGCTCTCTCTCACTGCTAATGGCCCCACTGCTCCTCGCTCTCTCTCACTGTTAATGTCCACACTGCTCCTCTCACTCTCACTGTTAATGTCCTCGCTGCTCCTCTCGCACTCTCTCACTGTTAATGGCCACACTGCTCCTCTCACACTCCCACTGTTAATGGCCACACTGCTCCTCTCACTCTCTTACTGTTAATGTCCTCGCTGCTGCTCTCACTCTCTCACTGTTAATGTCCTCGCTGCTCCTCTCACACTCTCTGTTAATGTCCTCGCTGCTCCTCTCGCACTCTCTGTTAATGTCCTCGCTGCTTCTCTCGCACTCTCTGTTAATGTCCTCGCTGCTCCTCTCGCTCACTCACTGCTAATGGCCCCACTGCTCCTCGCTCTCTCTCACTGTTAATGGCCCCACTGCCCCTCTCGTTCTCTCACTGTTAATGGCCCCACTGCCCCTCTCACTCTCTCACTGTTAATGGCCACACTGCTCCTCTCACTCTCTCACTGTTAACGGCCACACTGCTCCTCTCACTCTCTCACTGTTAATGTCCTCGCTGCTGCCCTCGCACCCTCTGTTAATGTCCTCGCTGCTCCTCTCGCACTCTCTGTTAATGTCCTCGCTGCTCCTCTCGCACTCTCTGTTAATGTCCTCGCTGCTCCTCTCGCACTCACTCACTGCTAATGGCCCCACTGCTCCTCGCTCTCTCTCACTGTTAATGGCCCCACTGCCCCTCTCGTTCTCTCACTGTTAATGTCCTCGCTGCTCCTCTCACACTCTCTCACTGTTAATGGCCCCACTGCTCCTCTCACACTCACTCACTGTTAATGTCCTCGCTGCTCCTCTCACACTCTCTCACTCTTAATGGCTCTGCTGCTTCTCTCAAGCGCTCTCTCTCACTGTTAATGGCCACGCTGCTCCTCTTGCTCTTTCTCACTGTTAAAGCCCCACTGCTCCTCTCGCTCTCTCTCACTGTTAATGGCCCCACTGCTCCTCTCACTCTCTCACTGTTAATGGCCCCACTGCTCCTCTCACTCTCACACTGTTAATGGCCCCACTGCTCCTTTCACTCTTTCACTGTAAATGGCCCCACTGCTCCTCTCACTCTCTCACTGTTAATGGCCCCACTGCTCCTCTCACTCTCTCACTGTTAATGGCCCCACTGCTCCTTTCACTCTTTCACTGTAAATGGCCCCACTGCGCCTCTCGCTCTCTCTCACTGTTAATGGCCCCACTGCTCCTCTCGCTCTCTCACTGTTAATGGCCCCACTGCTCCTCTCGCTCTCTCACTGTTAATGGCCCCACTGCTCCTTTCACTCTTTCACTGTAAATGGCCCCACTGCTCCTCTCGCACTCTCACTGTTAATGGCCCCACTGCTCCTCTCACACTCTCTCACTGTTAATGTCCCCACTGCTCCTCTCACTCTCTCCCTGTTAATGGCCCCACTGCTCCTCTCACTCTCTCACTGTTAATGGCCCCACTGCTCCCCTCGCACTCTCTCACTGTTAATGGCCACACTGCTCCTCTCACTCTCTCACTGTTAATGTCCCCACTGCTCCTCTCGCACTCTCTCTCTGTTAATGTCCCCACTGCTCCTCTCGCACTTACTGTTAATGGCCACCTCTGCTCCTCTCACTCTCTCACTGTTAATGTCCCCACTGCTCCTCTCGCACTCTCTCTCTGTTAATGTCCCCACTGCTCCTCTCACACTCTCTCACTGTTAATGTCCTCGCTGCTCCTCTCACTCTCTCACTGTTAATGTCCTCGCTGCTCCTCTCACTCTCTCACTGTTAATGGCCCCACTGCTCCTCTCACTCTTTCACTGTTAATGTCCCCACTGCTCCTCTCACTCTCTCACTGTTAATGTCCCCACTGCTCCTCTCACTCTCTCACTGTTAATGGCCCCACTGCTCCTCTCACTCTTTCACTGTTAATGGCCCCACTGCTCCTCTCACTCTCTCACAGTTAATGGCCACACTGCTCCTCTCACTCTCTCACTGTTAATGGCCCCACTGCTCCTCTCACACTCTCTCACTGTTAATGTCCCCACTGCTCCTCTCGCTCTCTCACTGTTAATGGCCCCAGTGCCCCTCTCGTTCTCTCACTGTTAATGGCCCCACTGCCCCTCTCGTTCTCTCACTGTTAATGGCCCCACTGCCCCTCTCGTTCTCTCACTGTTAATGGCCCCACTGCTCCTCTCACTCTCTCACTGTTAATGGCTCTGCTGCTTCTCTCAAGCGCTCTCTCTCACTGTTAATGGCCACGCTGCTCCTCTTGCTCTTTCTCACTGTTAAAGCCCCACTGCTCCTCTCGCTCTCTCTCACTGTTAATGGCCCCACTGCACCTCTCACTCTCTCACTGTTAATGGCCCCACTGCTCCTCTCACTCTCTCACTGTTAATGTCCCCACTGCTCCCCTCGCACTCTCTCTCTGTTAATGGCCACACTGCTCCTCTCGCTCTCTCACTGTTAATGGCCCCACTGCTCCTCTCACTCTCTCACTGTTAATGGCCACACTGCTCCTCTCACTCTCTCTCATTGTTAATGGCCACACTGCTGCCCACGCACTCCCTAGCTGTTAATGGCCACACTGCTCCTCTCAGTCTCTCACTGTAAATGGCCCCACTGCTCCTCTCAGTCTCTCACTGTTAATGGCCACACAGCTCCCCTCACACTCTCTCACTATTAATGGCCCCACTGCTCCTCTCACACCCTCTCACTGTTAATGTCCCCACTGCTCCTCTCACTCTCTCACTGTTAATGTCCCCACTGCTCCTCTCACTCTCTCACTGTTAATGTCCCCACTGCTCCTCTCACTCTCTCTCACTGTTAATGGCCACACTGCTCCTCTCGCTCTCTCTCACTGTTAATGGCCACACTGCTCCTCTCAGTCTCTCACTGTTAATGGCCACACTGCTGCCCACGCACTCCCTAGCTGTTAATGGCCACACTGCTCCTCTCAGTCTCTCACTGTTAATGGCCACACTGCTCCCCTCGCACTCTCTCACTGTTAATGGCCCCACTGCTCCTTTCACTCTTTCACTGTAAATGGCCCCACTGCTCCTCTCGCACTCTCTCACTGTTAATGGCCCCACTGCTCCTCTCACACTCTCTCACTGTTAATGTCCCCACTGCTCCTCTCACTCTCTCACTGTTAATGGCCCCACTGCTCCTCTCACTCTCTCACTGTTAATGGCCCCACTGCTCCCCTCGCACTCTCTCACTGTTAGTGGCCACACTGCTCCTCTCACTCTCTCACTGTTAATGTCCCCACTGCTCCTCTCGCACTCTCTCTCTGTTAATGTCCCCACTGCTCCTCTCGCACTTACTGTTAATGGCCACCTCTGCTCCTCTCACTCTCTCACTGTTAATGTCCCCACTGCTCCTCTCGCACTCTCTCTCTGTTAATGTCCCCACTGCTCCTCTCACACTCTCTCACTGTTAATGTCCTCGCTGCTCCTCTCACTCTCTCACTGTTAATGTCCTCGCTGCTCCTCTCACTCTCTCACTGTTAATGGCCCCACTGCTCCTCTCACTCTTTCACTGTTAATGGCCCCACTGCTCCTCTCACTCTCTCACAGTTAATGGCCACACTGCTCCTCTCACTCTCTCACTGTTAATGGCCCCACTGCTCCTCTCACACTCTCTCACTGTTAATGTCCCCACTGCTCCTCTCGCTCTCTCACTGTTAATGGCCCCAGTGCCCCTCTCGTTCTCTCACTGTTAATGGCCCCACTGCCCCTCTCGTTCTCTCACTGTTAATGGCCCCACTGCCCCTCTCACACTCTCTCACTGTTAATGTCCCCACTGCTCCTCTCACACTCTCTCACTGTTAATGTCCCCACTGCTCCTCTCGCTCTCTCACTGTTAATGGCCCCACTGCCCCTCTCGTTCTCTCACTGTTAATGGCCCCACTGCCCCTCTCGTTCTCTCACTGTTAATGGCCCCACTGCTCCTCTCACTCTCTCACTGTTAATGGCTCTGCTGCTTCTCTCAAGCGCTCTCTCTCACTGTTAATGGCCACGCTGCTCCTCTTGCTCTTTCTCACTGTTAAAGCCCCACTGCTCCTCTCGCTCTCTCTCACTGTTAATGGCCCCACTGCACCTCTCACTCTCTCACTGTTAATGGCCCCACTGCTCCTCTCACTCTCTCACTGTTAATGTCCCCACTGCTCCCCTCGCACTCTCTCTCTGTTAATGGCCACACTGCTCCTCTCGCTCTCTCACTGTTAATGGCCCCACTGCTCCTCTCACTCTCTCACTGTTAATGGCCACACTGCTCCTCTCACTCTCTCTCATTATTAATGGCCACACTGCTGCCCACGCACTCCCTAGCTGTTAATGGCCACACTGCTCCTCTCAGTCTCTCACTGTAAATGGCCCCACTGCTCCTCTCAGTCTCTCACTGTTAATGGCCACACAGCTCCCCTCACACTCTCTCACTATTAATGGCCCCACTGCTCCTCTCACACCCTCTCACTGTTAATGTCCCCACTGCTCCTCTCACTCTCTCACTGTTAATGTCCCCACTGCTCCTCTCACTCTCTCACTGTTAATGTCCCCACTGCTCCTCTCACTCTCTCTCACTGTTAATGGCCACACTGCTCCTCTCGCTCTCTCTCACTGTTAATGGCCACACTGCTCCTCTCAGTCTCTCACTGTTAATGGCCACACTGCTGCCCACGCACTCCCTAGCTGTTAATGG